>NC_041815.1:6102525-6427942 GCF_900964775.1 Scleropages formosus | reverse complement strand
AAAAAAAAAACTAAGCGACAACGAGGCATGTCAAGGAATATCTTCCAATCGCTCCCTTCAGAAAGTGTAATAGTGACGTTCTGACAGCGACGCGGCCCGGCCATTAGTTACCTTCCAGGCGGGCTGGCGGGCTGCATTAATATTTATAGAAAAAGCCCCGCATAAGGGCAGTCCCTTTGAGGGCTATCACTCCGCTTTGCTGGCCAGCGCTCGCTAAGGGATATTGACAACTCCCTTTCAGCACTCCTCTGCTCCTAAAAGCCCCTGTGACCAGGCCGAGCGGAGGGCTGACAGAGCGCCAGCTTCCTGTGGCAACAAAGAGCATTTAATTCCTCCTCATTGGCTGCGCTCCTCCACTTCCATCCCGAACCCTACAAGAATGTTTACTTTCGCCTCGTCTACGCGCCTCCCCTCTCCGTTGTCCGCGGCATTTCGTTGCTCCTTCCATCTTCCGTGTTTAAAGCAACTTCTCAATTTGGGGCACGCTATATTAAGTCAACAAAAGAAATGTAATTAAACCACAACTGTTTATGCCAATGCAGCACTGCTGGCTGCACCATCAGTTCACATACTGTCCCTGCAAGCACGTAAATAAAGTACATGAACACACAAACATTTTTATTAATTCCAGGAGTGACACAACTGAACTTCATGGTGACCTTGGGATGCCACAACTTATATATCATGTGTTGCAGTGATATGCCAAGACCATGCACAGGCCTCAGGGGCTGATTTTGACATGGGCTAAATACCTTAGAAACGTACTGAGAAATTAATTTTGAAAAATGCAAAATTCATACAGCATCAACATGCCAGGAGGGATCAACTCTGTGGTGTGCCAAAATTAATCTTCGCATACAGTCAACACGTTTTTTAAGTCGGGGTAGTAATCCAGATCATAGAACCTCTCTACATTATTGGTTATGAGGATTTTATGCCCAAATTTCTTTTGACATTTTAAATATACTATAAATAAACCATATATTTATGCACTTTGGGCTGCAAACTAAGTGCTTCATACATGCATTGTTTTCATTATTATATGTAACAAAGTAGAAAAAGAGTAGTCTGTTGCTGTTCTGATTTACAAAAAAAGAAACTGAAAACTACTCTTAATTAGATAGAGAAAGTGTGGATATGAAAAGAGGTTCGGGGAAACAAGTTTTGTTTTGTTCTTGAATATGGTCTTGGCTTTGAACTGTAACGCCGTATTAAAATAGTGTGACTGCCTCAACTTCGCCAAAATGTATTTAAAACTCGACGGATGTCAGCACGCAGCATTATGATGTGTCTCTCTGATAATTTTACGTGCGGCACGGAACGCCCGAGTGTGATCCGAGCTTTCGCAACGAAGGCTCGGATTCAAAGGACATTACATCTGTTGCAGTCAGAATGTATCTCCTTTACACGTGTAATGCATATTACATACATTACAATTATAATCAATTTATCCGGTTTGCAATAGAATAGCTGTAGAAAAAAACCACTGGACAGCTCTGTTTATACACTCAGCAGGGACTTTACATAAATATCCTACCATTATTGAAAGACATAAAATATATACGTACACTATTATGCTGAATCATCATATACAATACCATACAATACAGATTCCATGAATAAAGTCTACTGAGGGCATTACATCAAGGGATCACAAATGGCTAATAATCCTGATCCTAAACACTCTTGTCAAAACTAAAACATTACAGGTATCCATAAATACCACATCCAGGCTATACATACAAATTTCATTAAAATTCAGTTTTACGTCTAATTGTAATTGGGAAAAAAAATAGGCAACTCTACACGCACAGACTTTGGAAGTGAAATTCCAAAACAGAGCTTTGCACATATGGCATACCCTTATGCAAAGAAGACATTCCAAACTGGACAGTGAGTTTCACACAGCCACTGGTGTATAAAGGAAGACGCTGGTGTGGAGACTTGCCAACCAAAAACAGGTTTTGAGACCAATAACCCAGTGACTTAAATGTCATAACACCTGCCGGTAAGCCTCTTACCTCCTCCCATCAGAAAGGCTCTGGGAAGAAATTTTCATTTATTCCTACAGCAGGTGTGTGTGACTGTACTCAAAATATTTCCTCTCTCCTTGTAAGAAATATGAGGTTATGGCTACATTACTTACATTACTTATAAACCCATAACAGGTGTGCCAATTTTATTGTCATTGCGCTGCTTACCCAAAGTGACAATTATACCTATTTGTATTTTACTACAGAGATTCAGCTCAAATATATTTCTCAAGGTTGGAACAAAAGGCCCCTTTCTGGAGACCAAACCAGCATACTTAAGGTTACAAGTCTGAACCATCCACACTTCCAGTTCCTATAAAGTACCTCAATTACATGTTATCTTCCCCAGTCTAGGACTTCTTCAATGTCTCACCGAAATGTAGATGTACCTCTCTAAAATTCCATTCTAATACATTGTAATATTAATAAAACTAAATGTCATATTCGTTATCAACATCATTAGAACATTACAGTAAAACTCTCTTATCTAAAGGTCAAGTTATATAACCTTGATGATTGAAAGTGTTCAGCTCGGAGTGGAGGACCCTGCTCTCGCTCTTCTCCTTCAGAAAGGAAGGCCTTCATCGATGTCCCCTGTGATGAAGATTTACAGCCCCTCATGGCCTTCTGTAGCAGCATGGAGAAAGACATGTCATTTTTGTCTTTTGCTGAAAAATTCTTAGTTTCAAGTGGGTACTCATTGCATATTTACCATCAAATGCCATGATGAAAGAATTCTACCAAAGGCAGTAACACTGCAGGTGCCAACTTAGACCCAAAAAGAAAAAGCTGATGAAGTTTGACAGTCTCTATACCATCCCCACCATAAAATTGCTTGCCTTAAAGTCAACATATTTATAACAAGTAAGACACTAGTTACAACATATCAAGTCAATAAAAAGAACTGCACACATAAGCAGCAGGCACTGCGCTGGTCAAGGACATGAACGTGGTACCTAAGCGTGGCTGGTTCAAGGGAGTCCTAAAGTTTCTAAATAACATGAAATGAGGTGAGCTGTAGAAATTAATAAAAAATACTTTTGACAGAAATCTCATATCTCTGAATGTAATAATACTGTTACAGCAAAGTCAAAAACATATTTCCAGATCATGGACCATAAACTTCATTCCATTGCAATAAACCAAGAATCTGTCATCTGGACTTCTGAACAACAAAATTTCTGCAAATTAGAGGGGAAAAAAAAACTGCTGCAGCTGTTTATGCCAAAAAGTGTTTCCAAAAAAAGCAACAAAAATATCAAAACATTATGCCATACCTTTTCTTCAGAGGACTAAGATGACAAAAGACAATGACTTTTATAAATTCACCAATAAAGTGAAGAGGCTCCAGGCTCTGACAAAATTAAATACAATGTGTAAAATTACAAGTGAGTGCTAGTATCAGTTCAATCTTAGAATTGACCTGGGAAATGAGAAAAAAACTTTCAGCAAGGGGACATGCATTGCTATATTGCAAAGTGAAGGCTTTGGCCTAAATCTCAACGTACTTAGAGCCGCAGCTCTGCAGAACATCACAAATTTGAAAGAAAATCTGTGGCACACAAGTTCTCCACTGCAGTCCTTACATAGCGAACGAAAAAGACATTCATACTCACAGAAATATATCATTTATAGGTCATATCCTTCCATTAGAGTATCCCCAACTGATTTTGAATTATAATCTGGGATCTAACTGCACATTCTGTATAGGAGGCCTTTTTTATTCCTTTTTGATCCACATTTTCACTCTTGGAATAGTGGCGCTCTAATGATTCCGTAGAAGTTCTACAATTCACACCAAAACTAGTCATTGTTTCAGTATGTCAGCCTTTCAGGGGTCAAATCAGTCTGAATAGGCATAAACACAACCAAACCCAAAACAACCCAAGCCTTTTTCAGTGCGTAGGCAGACAAAAGGCAATTACAGCGAAGTACAATAGGTGCTAATGTTTGTTTCCAAATTGGAAACATAACAAAAAATTTTAAAAAAAAGAACACAAAAAAATGCAATGTCTCTCAATAAAGAAAAGTGCAGTTAAAGCCCTTGCTGTGAAGAAGAGTTGGTCACAGAGATTGATTTGGCAGAGGAAGAGAGATCAAGTCAGTTCTGTAGACAGTATAACAAAGGCATTATTCTCACCAATAATACCGATTTAACTAATGATATGTTCTGCACGATATAATACTTAGACTGGTATATTCTGCTTCGAGGGGTCAAACCCATTTTTTGCTGATCCCGTCAGTAAAATCTGAATTAGCCTGCTGTCGACTGTTCCAGCTTCCCACAAGGCCTTTGTTAACACGGATCAATGGTGAGCTCTGGCACCAAACCGAACTGGATTTAATACACCTACGACTGCCGCCGATTCAGAGGAAGCTGCTTTGCTATTATCATCAGCGTGCATAATGAGGACTCTGTCTTCTCAGTTGTTGTTGGCAAATATCCTGGACCACAATGAAGTGCCCCTAAAAAGCAAATAAAAAGGTTGCATTTATTTATGTGTAGAGCTCCAAAAACAAATATATATATATATATATAGAGAGAGAAAGAGCTGCCTAGAGCACACACCCTTTTTTGGCAGTTTAAAACCTAATTTAATTTCATTGAAATGTCACCCGTAATTATATGCCGTCTCTGCGTACAGTTTCTGCATGCCTGAGCAGTTCCATTGGATGGAAAGCCCTTATTAGCACAGTGTCCAAAAGCAAGTCAGTCATGGAATGAAAGAGCTAGTCCAAATATGGAGTGGCCATTTCAGAGCAAATTTAATAAATCACATAGCTAATGAAAAAAAGTGTTTTCTGCAGACCCTCCCAAAGAAGACATTTTACCTACAAGCAGCACTGTTAATACGAAATCATCGAGAAAGTGGGAGTTCTTCGCAACCAATCCGCATGCTTTTGTTTTCCCCTTACATGAGTCGGCCTTTCAATAGCCAGCACACAGAAACAAGCCTTATGTAATTCTGAACTACTCATCTACCTGTTTTTTTTTTTTTTTTTCATTTTTAAGTATTGCTTTATAGAGTGAGTTCTTGTCCGCATCTCATGTGGTACTGTGTCGCTTCCTATTGCCAAATCTTTGTTATTTATGGCTTGACCTTGCGGTCTCGCCATTGCTGTAAATAAGAAATTCCTCCCAACTAATTAACATGCCTCTTTAATTGGTGTGTCAGAGGGTCTACTTTTTGGCTCATACTGTACCTATACAAAAGCCACTTGCTAAATGCAGCAAACATGCAGTGCTGGGCCTTCACAGACTGCAATAAATGGCTGTTTACGTGCTGTACTTCTCTGCTTCTGTCCAAGCTCGATTAACTAGACACCTACTAACTAGACTTTAGCGTATCCTGTAAATGTGTTCTTTGATAGTTCCTGTGAATTTGAGCTTCAGCTGCAATGTTCAGGCTGGTTTTTGTGTCACAAAATCTACCGATTCTTTGCGTCCAGAGCAGCAGCGAGCAGCTCCCCTCCTGGGAGTAGCAGGTCTTGAACTTACCTTTTAATTAGTGATTGACTTACAGCTGGAACGCCAGCTGAGGTGTCGCACTGTCTATATATTGACTTCAGTCAAACTATTAAGAGCTGAGGTTGAAGGAAAGCTGGTGTAGCTCAGCACAACTGGAATTGCTCCCCACCGCTCCCAGACACTCAGTCGTTGAGGTCAAGACATCAAAGGTTTAAATAAAACCTTTTTTTTTCTTATTACAGAGTGATCCATCATTCGAGGACAGTAAGGATAAATGAAACTTTTTCAAGCCATTTCGCTTAATGCAGAAGCATGTTATTGATTACTCAGTCAGACTTCAGTTCTGCTGATGATGTCCTCCAGAATGCTGATCTGTAATAAACAAGACATTGGTGGGATAAATCCATGGACCCCAAGCTTCCCTTTCAATGGCATTCTTGGAAAATGGTCACTGTAATGTGTGACACAATTCAAAAAGCAGGACAAGTTGGAAGAATAAAATAAAGGATCATGAAACCAGGCTTTGACACTGGCAACCAAAGAAAAAAATTATTTTGTGCTGTCACAAACACGCAAGTGTCAAAACTTTTCAAAACGCCTAGTGAAAATTTCGTAACGTGTTCTCGGATTGTAAGGATCACAGCTTCAAATGTCAGGGCTAGGTCAGTTCTGTTATGTTCTTTGTTGTTACATTTATACATCAGCCTCTTTTCAGCCTTTCTAGCATTTGAAGTAGCTAGGGAAATTGTGCAGTGTCATTGCAGACAAGGGATCGGTGTTCATGCAGAGAGACTTTCACCGTTTGCCTTTGATACATCGAAGTAGCTAAATGCATCTTCTTTTGGGGTTGTCACCAATACCCGCAAACATTTTACTATAGCAACAGATGCCACTACAATCAATGCCCTGTGGTGCAGTGGGAGAGCTGACGGAGACTGAGAAATTATCCTTCGTGGAAATGATTATCCTTTAGCCTCCTGGTGCATCAGACTCTATGACATTAAAACTCACACTGTCCCCTTCAATAACTTTAACCATCCAGGGACTAATTACCTGTAAATTACCTGCCATTTCATTGTCTTGCATAAGACCGTGTAGCACATGATGAAATGTCTCGAAGGGGGGGTAGTCCACTGGGAAGGCTTGCATTTGTAGACGATACAGGGTGGGGAGAGACTCTGTTAGCCTGGCGGCAGTAAGGGATGCGACAATCTGTCAGAAGGACACACTCCAGTTAACGTGTCCTTTGAAAAGCAGCAAGGACAATTTATTGTTCCCACGTGTTGTTCTTTCCTCCAGGTGTCAAAGACGCTGTGGTCCCCCGGTGTGCACGGACCTGCAACATCTCACCAGAGAATGGCACAGGGCCACAATAGTGATGTCATCAGGTCACTGCTTAGTCACTTTCTTTTCCTGTCCTTAAGAAACTGCAAAAGAACCTCAACTCCCATATCTTCACAGAAAATATCTTAAGATAGCAATCCATTAGCACTTCACCTCTGGCAGAATAGAAAAGGGCCTACAAAGGCAGCCGAAAAAGTGGAGGAAATTAGGGGTCTTCAATTAAACCGTTTTTTAATTATTACTGCTGAATCATCAACTCTTCCCATCTTGTAATGTATGATCCTTAGGAAAGATAACATTAATTCTTTGAGCAATCATCCGCTGCTGGAGGGTCAACAAATGGCAGTACTCAACATGCTTCCTTAGCCATGAATGAAAGAATGCACTCTGTAACGGGTCAGATCTCAGCTGTACATTTACCTTGTAATATTGTGACAAGCAGAGGCAACGTAGGTAAACAAAAATGTTGCAAATGTTGCATGCAAAGTGTGGGAGGAATTCATTCATAGGTCGCAAACCCAGATTTATGGGTGTATAGGTGCACATCTAGCTACAGTCGAAAGGTACAGGTAAAAAAAACAGGTCTTGCACATCTCTCCACTATCGAAGCTCTCCTTTTGGATAGGGCCAAATATCTTCAACTGAATGACTACTGATATTTCACCATAGTAGTGTGCAGAAATTTTCAGAACACCTGACTATGTGTATCTTTTGAAGTATTTTGTCAACTTTCATCATACTGCCTTTACTGCTCATACATTTATTAACAAAATATCCACACTTTCACTTAGAGAACAGAAATAGATCCACTGAATTGGATTTTGTCATTGATACCATTACTGATATTGTTCCCTACTGCTGAATGTATAGATAAATCAAAACTTTCACTTGAATCGAATTTTCCAGGTTTCTGGTCCCTCTAGTGTAATACGATGACAGGTAGGTAATAGCAGTGGAGAAAAGCTCGATAAATGAAACCTAACTTGATTTTTTTTTTTTAAGTCATGCCAATATGACTAAGAGCTTTTACAGAAACAGTTTCATAGTAATGCTTTTTTTACAGTACAGTAGTGAACATGAAGTTCAAACCTTATACTGCAGACCAGTAGCACAGTACAGATAATTCTTGACATACAACATATGCAACTTATGACAACCATAACATCAACCTTGTATTATTTTTGACTCCCGACGTTTGGTCATAATGTTAGACGACAACATCTATATCTGCTGTACGATAACACTGACTTGCCATGCTGCTGCACACACATTTCTTAATGACTCAAACAGCAGGGTCATTGCTAGAAGGGTGGATGGTGGTGACAGTTCTAGTGGCCCATACCTGTAAAGTGGACTCACAAGCAAATTATTCAGTTGCATAGCAGCAATTTCCTTCAAGGTGGACCCAGGAGGGAGGGGCAGCAATATTCTTTCAGGGGGCCGGTAATTCCTAGGTATGTCCCTCTCAGCCAATGTGTCTATCAGCAAGTGCATTTTAATTACAAAAATACTGTTTTATTTGCAGAACACTTTGTTTTTTCCATTCAAGTTATTTTCTACAATAGCTAGAAAGCAAAACCAAGAGTATTCTGATTGTGCTAAGCAGAAAATACAAAATATAACAAATTTATAAGAGAAAATAACAGTGCAGCATGAGAATAATAATAATGTATTTGTATTATTATTCTATATTAGTATTATTTTTAAATGAATGATGTGTGAAATTAGCAAAAAATACAACACAGCCGGGGGCGCGGTGGCGCAGTGGGTTGGACCACAGTCCTGCTCTCCGGTGGGTCTGGGGTTCAAGTCCTGCTTTGGGTGCCTTGTGAGGGACTGGCGTCCCGTCCTGGGTGTGTCTCCTCCCCCTCCAGCCTTATGCCCCGTGTTGCCGGGTTAGGCTCCGGCTCCCCACAACCCCGTATGGGACAAGCGGTTCAGATGGTGTGTGTGTGTTATGCCATGTAACATCCATGCATGAAAATTGTTTCGATATGATTCAAATATAGTACAAGGGGATTTGCAACTTACAAAGTTCACTTATGTAGAGGTAGTCAGAACCCCGTCATAAGCTGAAAGGCTACCAGTATAGCGAAACAGAATGTGTCACCTGTAACTAAGCATGTTTTTACTAATCAGTCCTAAAAGCAATCAGTTCTGAATGTGTATTTAAGCACACTGCCATTGCACAAAAGCAGAAACGTTAATCAAGGACAGGATCACAATGGTGGTGTCAATCCACCATCACACATTCATATCTAAATCTGGTTAATCCTGACAGCTCTCATGTGATGTGTAATAAATCACTAAGCGAAGACTGCAGTTATGACAAAACATACGGCTTCGGGGCAGCAAACACACTAAGTGTTAGTGAATCACTAAGACCGCTAACAAACTGTGTTTTGAGGGTGTTTGGGCATCCGGGGGTGGTCAGGTTAATACGTTAACAGTT
The DNA here is from genome assembly GCF_900964775.1 of Scleropages formosus. NCBI lineage: Eukaryota > Metazoa > Chordata > Actinopteri > Osteoglossiformes > Osteoglossidae > Scleropages > Scleropages formosus. Next base: position 6,418,644 of record NC_041815.1, on the reverse strand, counting down.
CATCTCTTCTGGTCTTGCTGACAGAACTCAGTCTACGTATACTTTTCATAACAAGATTTTTGAATGCAAAACTCGACAAATATAAAGTTGTTGACAGCTCAGTATTCCTCTGCTCAGCTCATCTTTTTTTCCCCTTTAACTTTACTAAAGAAAAAACCAAACTGATTAAACTGAAACCGGGCTAACAGAAGGTAAATACTCTGACTGCTCAAAACTGAGATTTTCTACACAGTAAACAAGGAAAAAATATTTGAATTAGAAAATGAGCTAATTGCTCTCTTCTGAAGGTGAAAATAATTTACTATGTAAAATTGTATCACGGATTTAAAACTAATGTTTGTCTTGTGAATGCAAACAGAATGCAAATAATATGTTCTCTAAACATTAGTAAAATCTGGCAGAAAAAAAAGTAGAAGAAAAAAAAATAACCAGGTTAATGGCTTAACAAAATAGTTAAGGAGTGGTCTTCTCAAGCAACAATGGTAGCTCTTACTCAAAAACCAAAGCTGTAGCTTTGAATACAGTTACAAACAAGCAGGGTTCATAGAAATTCCTCCCACAATGCAAAGACATGCATTTCATGTGAAGTTCAAACTGAGGATCCGTGAAGAACAAATTATTTACGAGGAGGTCTTGAGTAGTTCAGCCTGGAAAAACATATTTTGATCACTTCCCCACAGGCCAGCTGCTGGGTCAAACCGGGAATATGTTATGAAGCATTTCATTACAGTCAGTAGAGTTTGGTAGCAACACAATAATTGGATATCAATGCGTCTTTACAGCACGAATCAGCATAACTTTATTGGCTAGATCTTTCCTTAGGAATATGCATTTTGTAAATTCAAGGTTTTGTTCATGTTACAATGCTGCATTAAATTATTTTTACCTTTGTCTCATTCCTAGTTGGACGAAAGAAAAAAAAAAAATTGACAACAGTATCAGCCAAACAGGATACTCGGCAGAACGGTCATTTAACAGTGTCTCAAAAAATATTGACAAATGGCCAAGCATGCCCATCGATCCTGAAACTACAAAGATGTCAACGCAAAGTCTATAATTTCACCTTAAAAAAGGATAAAAACAGGGTTGAGTCATTTTATTCTACATTTGAGAGTGCTTAAATGATCAGGAACTTAAAGTATCCATTTAGAGAAATTTTTTGAGATTCTTTGCTTTTTATCACGGAGACTGAGTATTAGATAGAGTTTTACCTTGGTCATACCAACACAGTAAAGATGCATACTGTATACTTACCTCCAGGTTTAGATTGTTTCTTCAAAGTTCTCATGTAATTACATAGGGAAGACCAGGCATACGAAATCATAGAAGCCTCCCGCGGTATGACTACTCCCTCTTTGGAAAATGTAATCATTATAGAAACGTAACTTATTATTACACCTAGTTTGTCACTTCTCATCCTGGATTAAAAAATGGTTGATGACAAATAACCCATATTTCCCACAGCCTTTCAGAAGATTAATGCAATGTTTATTATGAATATATTTTGAGACTCTGAAAGGAGCCCTAGCCCTGTAACACAAAATGGCAAATCTAAAATGATGGCTGTTGGAAATATGCAAGTGGAAGGAGTGATTACAGTGCGCATTTCAAACACTCCCATGTTCATCCTGAGCCTTTTGTGAAGGCATGTCTTCTGTATGACCTGCTTTGTTTTTGCATTGATTGTTGGCCACACAGCATCTTAGCCTATAAGTCAGCCCACAGAGCTGCAGTGCAGAACATCTCTAAGACATAATTTATTGAGTGGTTTTCTCCCTCCCAATAAACAGCCAGAAGCACACTATGCAAACACATTCTGCTATAAACGAAAGCAGTATTGTGCATCAAACGCCAATGTGCCTCCCTCAAGATATGCACATGAAACCAAGTGCTACTCTGGAAAACAGCAATCCGTTTTGAAAGCAGGACACACAATTCAGGAAGAAGAAAAAAAAAAAAAAAACACGTTTTAAATTTGGTAAGGAAATGCTACACCAGAAATTTTACCTGGTATTTTAATAATATATTACACTCTCGGGGGGGCGCAGTGGGTTGGACAGGGTCCTGCTCTCCAGTGGGTCTGGGGTTCGAGTCCCGCTTGGGGTGCCTTGCGACGGACTGGCATCCCGTTCTGGGTGTGTCCCCTCTCCCTCTGGCCTTATGCCCTGTGTTGCCGGGTAGGCTCCAGTTCCCCGTAACCCCGTATGGGACAAGCGGTTCAGAAAGTGTGTGTGTGTGTGTGTGTGTGTGTGTGTGTGTGTGTGTGTGTATTACGCTCTCAATATCCATTTGTGCTTTTTAGGCTGTTTGGATGTACAAATATTACTAGCAGATTTGTGCTGGGAATTAGCAGAAAATTTCACTGACAAAGGGGTCTCAAATTACTTACAACCTACTGCGCTTTTAGTTTGTCAAGAACATTAAAACTTCCTCATGATTAAAGTAGAAATTGAGGTGTCTGAAGTTCTCTCTTCAATATCTGTTTCCAACACATATCAAACTTGTTTACTTTGCACTATTTTTGCATTATGTGCTTTTTACTATGGTCGTGTGATGAGGCTTCAGGATGATTTTTTGGCCAGTGCTAAACTGAAAATGAGATTGGACTCTTAAGGTAACTAAGCTAGTTAAATATTAACTTTTATTAGCTGACATCATTGTGTAAGGTGACTTAAAATGTTACATAATCAATTTTACAAAACAATACAAAAAGGTATTCTTGCTGTATGTGCAGGAGACTCAAACCCTCTACCGTCAGTTTAGAAAGTTCTATCTACTATGCTATTTACTGCCCCATATGCAAATAAATATTCAAAGACTACACTTGAGCAACTTCTAATAAGTTATAGCCACTTTTGCCGAAACTACATGGTTTTCCTTATTTATTAGTGTCTTAAATATTAATACAATTGTTTGTAGACAAGGAGAAAAACTATAGAAGTCTTACATTTTTTATTAGAAGTTGGGCAAAAGTGACTTATTGCATCTAAGCAGGAATAAAAGTCCTTTGATCATTAAAACATTCATAAATTACTTGCACGACATTCCTACATGAATCTTACAGAAGTGCAAAAATGTAATTCAGGGGAAAAAAAAAATCTGACCTAGTTAAAGTAGCGGTGGCCATCAAACGTGATGGTTCAAGCATTTCCAGCAATTTTCAGGAGACACTACAGGCTCATTCGAAGGGTTAATCCAAAGGCTTTGCCAGACACCTCGCCCACAGCTGGGCTGCATTTTGCGCTGGCATTCCGTAAACACTCAAACAGGTCCCTAAGCCTCAGGACAAACACAGACAGCCGACGGGTTGATCAGCTGTTCAAGGACCTGGCGGACTGCATATCACTTCCAAATTTCACTTCATGGCAGTGAAATCTTACTCCAGCCCAGACAAGCCAGCTGTTACATCCTCCGTACAGTTACTACATGAGAGACCCCAAGCCCGTCAGGTACCTCTAAAGGGAGCACACCTATTCATTACTTTACTGTGACATGACAGCCTCTGAACATCTGTGCAAGCCGATATTTCCCGCTGCGATGACGTGTGCGTGTTTATTTTCGCACCGTGGAAAGTTTCCATCAAAAAAGTAATTTAGTTCACTAATTCAAATGATAACGAAAGACTATGAAACATGAAATAAAGTCTGAGTTATAATAATCTCATTTTCCAGAGGGCAGTGCAATTCAAGTGCACTGCAGCTGAGGAAAATCTATTACACACAGTGACTTTGACAATGCGATTCGATAATCCCATTCAGATGTTGACTGAAAACTTTTCAGTGTGCTATCTTGACGATAGCATCTGGTGTGTATGGTGGTCCATACTAAACATTCCACTGGTCTTCACACCGGCATCTCGCCAACACTATGATTTGAGTGCTAAAATATTTTGACACGGACAGCTTGTGTGTCACCGTTACGTATTGAAAAGGAAGGTTAATTAAGATTCCGAAAAGCATAGCAGCATGTAAAAGGATGGAGTGGAAAACAACTGAGATGCTTGGAACTATGGCTATTGCACAGAAGGTAACGCTGGCATTTCACAGAGCCTGGGATGTGAGATCGGACGTAGGTTCGATCCCCACGCTCTGCGTTGAGTTCACATGTTCTCCTTGTTTGCATGGGTTTCCTCCACTGGTCCAAAGATGTGTTTCAGGTGACTGTAAATGGCCCGTACCGCAAGCATGTGCATGCGTGTGTGTCACATTCTTATGGTGTCCAGGTGGGTAAAGAATTGTAGGTTCCGTAGTGTATCGGACATCTGCTAAATACTAGTAAAAAAAAAAAAAAATCACCGTATATCATTGTGGAGGAAAGCATCTGCTAGATGAATGAATGTAAATATGTCACCATGTCCAGCCTCTTACATGCGCAAATTAATCAGCCCAGCAGTATCACCTGGAACTTGTTCACACATTTCCCCATCAATCTGATGTGGTAAGCCCCCTACCCCTCACAAACACGAACTAACCATGCAGCGTAAACAGAAAATACGGAGAAACGAGTGCTCCTAGTGTGAATCGCAGACATGTAGGCCAGGCGGAGTCCGTGGGGTCACACCGCACAGCCTGCCATCGCTCATGTGAAAGAACTGGTGCCGGTCACAGTCCCCTGAGCTCGTAAAACTGTCCATGAATACCCCTGGCGACCTCAAAGGGTCGCACACAAAGAGGACTGGGCCCCGAACCCACACCCCGCTTCAGTGCCCTCTTTAAGGAGACCAAGACGCCCTTTTCCTCTGCCTTGGATCCGTCACACTCCCGCAGGCTTCCCCAGGGCTGCCGAGAGGGAACCTGCAAAAGCCACACAGCAAGTGCACCGCGCATGGCACAGACACCGGGAAGAGTTTCATTATTCCGGAGCATCTCTGTAGTAATATGAATAATACAGAGCGCCTCTCAACAGCTCACTGAACACCAGAGCAGGATTTCTCTTACTTCCATTGAAGTTGCCATGGCCCCCGTCACCGTGCAGGAGAATGAGGGAGTGTGTCTCACCTCCTTTTACTCACCCACAGGCAACTTAAATACATTAAATGGCTTCCTTATCATACATTTTACCTCAGAACTGTAAAGATTTTAGGCAAGTGGTGCACATGAAGCGCCGTCTGGAGGATTCGCATCAACACGCGTTGCGCTACAGTTAAAGGTGGGTGGGTAGGTGGGTGTGTACGCTCATGTGGGACGACGCGCTCTCTTTTCACTGTAGCACTCGTGTGAAACCTTATTCCAGCCACTGGTTTAAGAAAATCTTGCATTTTAGTCGTTATATTCTTTGAGATGCACGTGCAAGGCGTCGCGGCGGCGGAGGGAGGTGGACCGAACACACGGACGCGACTCGCCAGCGCAAATGTCGGGTCAGCGCTCACGACGGACTGCGTCGCCTCAGATCATAATGGGCTCCAGGAAGAACGCCTCTGCCGAGCGTTCCGCGTCTTCTAAACACCATCTAACTTACTATTAGCCACACTGTTGTTTTATATTCGTTCATCTCACCGCTCTGCTGATGTTTTCGTTCTCTGCATAACATTATCGATTGACATAATTGCTCGAGCTGCAGCAACAAACAACAGCGACGGTTCGGAATATCCTTTTATTTTCTACCACAATGTGAGAAATGCGCTTTTAAGAGGTATCCTGGTATTTTGTTTTGCAACCGTGGTTACAATCAGTACATCCGCAGAAAAGAACTTACTACGCTTTCCTTAGGATGCTGTGTGTGTATGTGTGAGACCGAGAGCATCATGCAAACGTCAGATAAATAGTAAAACTTTACATCGTAACTCAGCCAAAAAACAGCAGGCAGTAGTACATCCAAAACTCATTCAGATTAACATAACATTATCGGTTCTTCCGTAAAGTGTGTTAATTATTTGAACGTCAGTGTTGTTCGCTTCAATTGTCCAAGTTTGCAGGCGGGGGTTTCTGACAGGTGTGGGAGTTAATTACACAGCGGCAGCGCTGTCAGCACCTCTGCTCTGTATACTGTAACACACACACACACACACACACACAGGTCAGCAGCGCGCGGCACGGAACCACAGGTTGTGCGTTCGAACCGGGGGTTTGTCTGCTCAGGCTCAGCGTACGTAGTACATCAACACGGCCAGAGTAAAGAGACGAACACACAGCATACAGCTCGCTGTCGACACTCCAAAAATGTCAACTTGAGACTGCAGAAAGCCTGTCACACGCGCGCATAGTAAGAGCATAGGGGCGCGAGCCGGCTCCCGGTTCGCACGCGCGGTGCGCTCACGCGACGCTCCAACGCAGGGATGCTCGGGGTTTGCGGCCGCACGCTTGCCGCGAAAGCGCTGCGCTCGGGCGGCGGTATCGCGGTCTTACCATGGTGAAGACGTGTCCCGCGTCTCCTTCAGTCAGCGTGAGGAACAAACAATTTTTTTTTTTTTTTTTTTTTTTACACAAGAGTCGTGTTCACTCTTTCGCCTCGTTGTACCGCGGATCCGGAAAGGGACAAGCTCTCTGAGGAGGAGGGCGAAGCCGCAGCGGCAGCATTCACGGGCGAGCGGCTGTGAAAAGGCAGCTCTAAAAAGCGGGCTGTGTGTGTCCTGGGCTCCGCAAGCGCCGCAGTCCGCTTCGCTTCTGTCCGCAGAAGCCCCCGGATCGGAACACGCTAAATTCCAGAAAACTGCAATCCGTAGGAGCCGCGCGAGACGCACACGCGAATTAAATGGGGATGGAGAGGTAGTGAGGCAGCCGCGAGTGCCTCGGAATGACAAGCAACACACATACACATACACACATACACACACGTCCAGAGCCGGCTCGTACCATCGAGGCAGCGGGGGTGTGCGGGACCGCACTGGGGTGTAGGCAATCACGCTCCACTCACTCATTCCTCCTTTAAGGAAAAAAAGGGAAAGAAAAAACATTTGTAAGAAAAAAATATATACAGTATATATAATATCTATATATATATATTTATATATTAATATATTAGTAGTAATTATTATGTATATGTCATTGGAGAGAGTGGTTAGCCGATCGTTATAAACCTTGTTGTCTTGTTTTCATTCTGTACAACCATCAGTAAGTGAATTAATTGCTGCGCGGGGGGTTACTAATCAAACACGATGTTGAGATACGGGGGAAAAGAAAGGATTAAGTTAGTGCCCTGACCGTGTGCGTGTACGTGTACGTGTACGTGTGGGACTGTTGAAGAAGAAGCCTTAAACATGACACATGTCAAATACAGTCGGACAGATGCCAACTGATTGGTGAAAATATACCACCCTTCAAATCAGTTAAGATATGCGTGCGTGTATGTTCCGTATGACACCGTATGAAGTTACATAATTACATTATTAATGTTTTAAGAACCTACCTATTGGGTTTTTACGCCTCCGTGCACGTTTTCTTCATTATGTGCATCTATTACAGACCTGTGACAGATCCCCATTTCATTTTCTCATCTAATCATTATCTGTAAATGTGGTTTAAATCCCACGACAGAAAGCCAAGAAAAGTTTTTTTTTTCTTTCTTTCTTAATTTCCCACAAACTTCAAGGACGACTTTGTCACAGATTTAAATGGTCAGGTTGTATACATGAGACAATACACAATGATACGGTGTGCAGAGTTTCAGCTGGTGGGGAAATGAACTACATTTTATTTGCAGGATTGGATTTGAGATGAGGGAGTGCGGTGGCGCAGTGGGTTGGACCGCAGTCCTGCTCTCCGGTGGGTCTGGGGTTCAAGTCCCGCTTGGGGTGCCTTGCGGCGGACTGGCGTCCCGTCCTGGGTGTGTCCCCTTCCCCCTCCGGCCTTACGCCCTGTGTTACCGGGTAGGCTCCGGTTCCCCGTGACCCCGTAAGGGACAAGCGGTTCTGAAAATGTGTGTGTGTGTGTGTGTGTGTGTGTGTGTGTGTGTGTGTGATTTGAGATGACCAGATTAGTGTGGAAATGATCTTTGAAAATAAGTGTCACGGCTGTACGGTGGCACAGCGAGTAGCGCTACTGTCGCACAGCGCCTCGGTGGTGTGAGAAGACATGGGCTTGATCCCCACTCAAGCTGTGTAGAGTTTGCATGTTCTCCTGTGTCTGTGGGGGTTTCCTCCCACAGTCCAAAGACATGTTGTTCAGGTTCCCTGTAGTGTGTGAGTGACAGAGAGAGTGTGTATGTTCCACTGACGTATGGATGAATGACCCAGTGTAAGTAGTGTATCTAGCAGTGTAAGTCACCTTGGTGAATTAGGTGTGTGGGTTGATAACACTACATAGAGTTCATTGGAAGCTGCTTTGGAGAAAAGCATCTGCTAAATGAATGTAAGTGTGAGAATATGTAAATACTTTAGTTAACTTACATTAAATTGATACATATTTATTCATTTAGCTTTTCTCCAAAGCATCTTACAGTGTTAAGTTTCATAGTTATTTACATATTTATACACCTGGGTAATTCTACTGGTGCAATTTAGGAGAAGTACCTGTCTCAAGGGTCCCAAAGCTAGAGGGTGGACTTAAACCTGTGACTTTTGGGTCCAAAGGCAGCAGTTCTAACCACTACACCTGCCCCCAGTATAGGCCACTAATGCTTCTACCACTTTTGGATCTTGAAACACCTTTTCAAAAGAATGTCTAAAATCCAGGTTCCCACTGGGTAGATGATTATGATATGCTTTTTTTTTTTTTTTTTTTACCTTTCCCAATCTGCCCATAAGTGATCTCGCTTCCCAGCACTCAGGTATGATCACCTTGAAGCACAAGATGGGTATGTCTCTCCCTCTCAGCCTGCCACACTGTGTAGAAGACCTTTGTATTGTTTCTTTCATACAGTCTGCCAGCAGTGATTTGCATTACAACAGAGGATTTGGTCACATAAGACATAAAAGAATTCCTGTGTTCAAAATGGAAAACATCAAAGCTGGGAGGAGCTTAACTGTTATGTGTTTTCACAGTTTTAAGTTGTGGTGGTTCAAAGTTGTTACAGTTAAATTGTTCATATTTTGTAAGTGATAACCATAGTAAGAAGTAAGTGGGAGTAAGTATAAGTAGTAAGTGATAGCTATGATGCCAAAGTTTTTCCTCCCCACACCTTGAGGGCTCAGCATCCAGAAATTAAATTTAAGGATCATTCTCAGGGTTTATCTTACTCCAATATACTTTTCTGAGATATTTTTAGGAACATTCCTGGTTCGAATCTCATTCCAGCTCTAGTACACCTCATCAAAGTACGTACTCTGAATCGATACTATAAGAATACTCTGCTGTATAAACGGGTAAATCATTGTAAAGCTGATTATCTAACTAATGTAACATAAGTTGCCTTAGTCAAAAGAGTCAAATAAATAATGATAAATAATAGCAAGATCCCAACTGGGTGGTACTACTTTTGTGATGAAAGACTACATACTGTATATTGTATGTACTGTCTGTGTTCTGTGCATAAAAACAGTCCTGACAAGACATGATATATTGAAGTGTTACCAAATCAGTCGTTTTGATTGGCTATGGGACCTGTGTGATTTATTGTGGAGGCAAAATGATGTATGATTGCCATTGAAACAGAGAAATGTTGCCAGCAAAGGTGAGTGCATCAAAACAAATTTGAATAAGAAGAGAACTTAAGGCTGCATTAGTGGGAACCAATCTATCCAGTTGACACAAGGACATCTCCATTTCACACCCTCTATTTAACGTATCAGAATTTTATACCGGTCTTCTAAATGCTTATTCATGTTATCTAATGCGGCCTCAAACCTCTTAATGTTAAAAATGTGGATGATGTGTATGCTTTAAGTTTGAAGGGAAGTGTTATATTTGTAGATACAAAGACAGGTTGAGTGAAATAGTAAGTGTTCTATGAGATGCATGTTAGTTGATGTATTTAATTATTTTAGTTAATTTTGATTAATGCTACATAATAATTTCTGTCATAAATCCAGTCACTCATTCTGAAGAGAAATTACAAACTTGAAAGTGCAAGACTAAAGCCACAGTCATCAAGAATGATCTCCAGAATGCTCTGCAGCAAAATCAAGATGGTACCTTAGGAAATTTTAGGACATTATACTACTCTCTTACCTCTCCCAATACTGATGTTGCTCTTCCATGGCTTCAAAAGACATCCCAGTCCAATTCAAACCTCTCTGAAGGCTCATCTTTTTCAGAGGGTTTAAAAAGAATGGTAAGTGGTCAAAGTTCCAGTCTCTGGACACATGTCCTGTTGCACTGAGAACAAGAAGGGGGCAGGGATGTGATGGGTGTGTGATTCAATTCGCATCTTTATCCCTGAGAGCTAATCTCAGCCAGGCTTACATTTGAGTACTCAGCACTCATTGCCTTTGAATGGATGTGTGAAAAGTTAAATATCCTTTGAAATGCAAAACTGCTGGACTGGGACATATCATTGTTGTGATAATGTGGTATTTTGAGAAATAATAAAATAGTCAACAGGACAAGAAAGTCATTATAGAAGAGTTTAAACATTGCAGAGCTTTGTGAATATGAAAATTTATGATATTACTATACTTTGCATAAACATATTTTAGTAGTGCATTCTGAAAATCTGCATGGTTTTAGTGAGTTGTGAGTCATGCCTAGGTTCATTAAAGATTTATGTTTTATCAAGATATACAATATTTCCTAAAGGAAAAAAATACAATTTCTCAAAATTTTCCACCCAGTGCGTTGATTGAAAAATGTTTACAAGTAACTGGAGTTGGCATGGTAGTCACAGTAGCAGCAGAGAGGTCTGTTGCAAATGGTACTTCTCTTCCACTGTGGTGTAATTAAACTCCGCTACTGGCTCTGACCAGTTTGGGCTCTAATTGTTGACTCTTGCTTTTCTTGGTGGTGTAGTGGTTAACCTCTGTCTTCAGAGAGTAGGACCAGAGTAACACAATCTAGAAATAATTGTTGCTCCATTTATAGCAAACGTAAGTAATGGTTGTTAGTATACATTTGGTTTAAAATACATAAAATGTTGCATGATCACTAATGAAATGCCAGTCTGATTTGTAAAGTCTGTACATTTTAAGTTAATGAAATATTTGGTTGATTATAATTGTTTCATTGCTTAGCCAATACATTTGCCCAAATGACTGACTCGTGTATACATATGCATATTTTTACTAAATCAAGTTGTGTATCTTGTTCAGTGATACCACAGCAAGACTTCTCAGACTTGAACTGACAACCAATACATTGCTTGGCTGTTTGATGGTCGAACTCAGCAAAGATAATCTACCACTGACAACCAGAATCATGCCATAGTTCATATTCAGTGCTGCTGTAGCAGTACAGGAGATTTTTGACATTGGGATATTCCTTTATATTGAGACTAGAAGAAGAACATCTGATGTAAAGAGGGCACGGGTAGTCATGTGATGACATTCTGTGTCAAGGTTATCACTTAAAGAAACTGGAATTACACACACCATAAAACCCTTAATTACTCCTGGCTCTGTTCGGATCTCACTGTCTTAATGAGATGATCAAACCCAATCATTAGGAATTTCAGCAAAGATAGTGGTGACATTTTCAAATAATAATATGCCCTGTGTTGCAGAATGAAGACAGAGGGCAGGGTTCTAATTGGGGTAGTTGCAGGCATCATAATTTAATTTATCTTTATCAGCATTTAACATTTTTTTTTAGATAACTATAATAAGGACTGTTTATATGGTTAATTTTTTTTTTAGATAACTATAATAAGGACTGCTCATATGGTAAATGTATGCTAACATTTATTTAAATGGTATATGGAACAACGAATCTTAGAAAAGAAACCATTTTTTCTTCTTAGTCTTATTATTAATTCATCACTTAGCTTACACTTTAACCCAAAGCAATTTACAGTATTTACACAGTGGGGGATTTTCAGTGGAGCCATTCAGAGTAAGTACCTTGTTCAATGGCACTCATCAGCAATAAGAGTCAAACCAGCAACCTTCAGGTTACAAGTCCACGGTCTTAATTGCTGCTTTACCTGCTACCCCTTAAAACATTCTGTGTACGATGAGTTTCAATAAGTAAAGAAAGGATAATCAAATATGTTCACTCTCGCAGATAATGGAAAGAGACATTGGAGAGACGCTTGTTGGTCCCACGCACAAAGGGTAAAGCACGAAGATTCTCGGTTCTGCCTCCATTGTGGTGGAACGACCTCCCCCTCTCACTTAGAACCGCTGAAACTCTGTCCACATTTAAAAAAGGTCTGAAAACTCATCTCTTCTAGACTCACTTCGCCCATCTTCTCTTAAGTTTATGTAAGGTGTACATTTTCATGCACCATAACTTTAAGATCATGTCCGGTTAAACATTTATGCAGCTACTCCTGTAATGTAATGTAAATTTTTATATGTATCTCAAAAAAAAAAAAAAAATTAATAGGAAGGTGATCAGGAATCGTCGATATTCTGAGTTTTTTGCAGCTTCTCATTTGATAAACATTGGTGCATCTGGTGGAGAGAAACTAATTACTTAAGAGGCACACATCTGCAGCTATGTCTCTTTCTCCTAAGGTAATGCACAAATTCTGTTTTCTATGAGATGTACGTTGCTTTGGAGAAAAGCATCTGCTAAATCAGTAAATGTAAATGTAATAATATTCTGTTTATAATGGTATGAAACAAACGAAAGCAGAACATTTACAGTAAATGAAGACAGTTTTCATTGATTCATATTCGCAGTAGAACATCTAAGAAGTCCTGCATTTAATTTTTTTTATCGAATCTTTAGGGTCAACATGTCCACCCACATTGCTTATATTAGATGATGCCATTTCATTGTGACAGCATAGACACAGCAGTGACGCTGTTAAATTAAGTGCCATTGATTGCCGTTAGTTACTTTTCCTCCTTAAAGTAACTGAGAATCTGAAATACCAATTTATGAAAGGTAATAAATTAGACAGCTTCTCATTCCCATTATACCTGCATGTTGCAAATTAAATCCTTTACGAATAAATCTGTACCCTTTTTTGCTGATTTTTTTTTATATCATATGTCGAAAATGAGGTAAATATGATTATAATAAACCTACCAGAGCCATAACCTGATTATTTTACAGGAATCATATCCAGATCCACAGATGCTTTTTTTATTTAACAGTGTTACCTTCATTTGCCCTTAAAACAAGATGCTCACAAATGAGCTTTTACAGAAATATTTCACATAGTGCTATCCCCCAGGTGATCAAAGTTAATGAACATTAAAAAGCTGAATAGGCCTACACTGTGACTCTCCATGGCCATAACTATGAACATAACAATAAGGTTATGCTTCTGCTGGAAAGTGTACTGTTATAGAACATACATTACAGTCAGATTGACCGTTTACGTTCAGTATCCCTCAGAATAACCACTTACATTTTCTATAAACTGTAAATCTCTCCCTGGAAAATCGATCCAGGTGCTCATTCCACCTGCTTCCTTCCTTCATTGCATTTTTATTTTTCACCTTTGCTTTATTTATTTAAATTTATCTACATTTCCTCTAATTGTAATGTCATCTGTGGGGTGACTTGGCCCTTCAATTACCCAAATCAAAGTTGTCATTCACAGTTCCTCTCTTGGCAGCAAAAATTTTGCCACAGACTGCCACCTTGTATGTTCTCTGAAATAGCAATTTCCACCTCACGGTAATAGGATCGGGGGGCCTTTCTGTATTTTGATGTGATTGATGAAAGATTAAAAGGACTGTGAAAGTGTGGGGGTGCTGCTGGCACCTGGTCAACGTTCCGATTGCTTCCGTGCGTCGCAATCGGGATTGGCACCATGCAGATGAGGTTGCTACAGAGTACCCAAGGTAATTTAAATGGGGACACGCTAAAATGGGACTTTGCAGATCCGACCAAGGAGAGGGACTAAGTATCCTTTCCACGTGTCAAATCTCAATTCACTCAGGAGAATGGTGTCACATAGAGGAGTGTGAAGGTGTGGAAGGTTGTGGAGAAACGTTTTCTAATAACAGATACATTGACCAATAAGACAGTTTTGTTGGCCTCGGGATGGCCTGGATAGCTTAATAGTATACGTGCTACATTATATTTTACATTGTTTAAATATTCAACTCCATGAAATCATTTCACTTGTTACCCCAGCGTTCTCACATTTCAGTAATCTTCCTCTAATCTGATATGCAGCTTTTCTGAAATGTTGTGGAATGTTCTAAGGACGTGTTCCTCCAGGTGTGAATCTACATCTGATCGCATACACACAATTAGTTGATTGTTAGCAAATGCTATCACTTTTTTAATGAAATCATGAACATTCACAGTTTGGTCTAAAGGTTTGTGTCAAAGTAGTATAAGAAGGACAAAAAAACATTTAATGGAGAGAAAGTTAAACAGAGTACAGTCAAAACAGGTGCCAGTAACAACTGCCCCAGGAATTCTGTCCAAAGATTGAACTGCATGATTCTCAGAGAAATACCAAAGAACCAAAACACTACATCCAGAGATCTAAAATCTTTGTGACCAAAGTACATTATTAGAGTTGATTACCCCACAATTTGTAAAACACTAAATGAGCATGGCTTTTATAGAGAAATAGTTAGAAGAAAACTCCTTCTCAACAAAAGAACATTGAAGCATGACCTTGACACCTGCATGAACTGCAAGACATCTGGAAGATTCTTCTCTAGACAGACAAAGCGGATTTATCACACCAGATTTGGAGAAGATCAACATCCATATCACAACGAGAATCTCGTTCATTCTCATTCATCTCAAATCATTTGTAATGGTGATGCAGGGGTGATAATTTAGGGGTTTTACACATACTATCACAGTCCTCATTTTCACCACAAACAATCAAGATTTTGGAATGGTCAAGTCAAAGTCCAGATCCCATCTCCACTGAGATGTTGTGGTGGGACCTTATGAGAGCTGTGCATCAATAAATGTCACGAAAAATAATTGAGCTGAAGCAGTATAGTGGGCCGGAATTCCTCAAGTGTAGTGCGGGAGACTGATAAGCTCATATAGAAAATTATTACTTCAAGTTGCTGCTGCCTCTGGGGTCTATGAGGTGCTGAACCATGGGGTGCACTTACTTTTTCCAGAAATGGCTTCTGCAAGATGGTATTATTTTTTGCTGAATAAATAATGACAAGGTAAGATCTATTATGTGTTATTTGTCACGTAAGGTTAGATTTATCTGCTGTTAAAGATTGGATTTGGTTGGGGTTAGATGAAGGTTACTGTCCTAATATGTAAAACAAAAGAAATGAAATCATACTTAACACATTTTCCTTCTTTAATTTTAATATAGCTTAATTTGAGTGACTGTTTAGGTTTATATTGTCCCCAAATGACTATAAATAAAAAAAAAAAACAGGTGAAATGTTGACAGTGTTACACATACATACATATACAGTACACACACACACAAACACTGTCTGAAAGCACTTGTCCCAAGTGGGGTCGCGGCAAACTGGAGCCTAACCCGGAATTACAGAGAGGAGGAGACACCCAGGATGGGACCCCAGTCTGTCGCAAGGCATCCCAACCAGGACTCGAACCGCAGACCCACCAGAAAGCAGGACCCCCCCTAGCCCGCAGTATGTCTGCGCCCCCTCACTGTATATATAGTGTATGCGTATATACGTATATACATATACTGGGAGAGTGGTTCCAGCAGATCCTGGGAACAACATCCGAGATCTCTGTCCAGAAGAGCGCGGTCCTAGGAACAGCTAAGATACTGCGCAGAACCCTCAAGCTCCCAGGCCTCTGGTAGAGGACCCAAGCTTGAAGTAGTAAGACCGCCTGCAAAAGGGGGCGAGTGGGGAAATTTATATATATATATGACTTTTTCAAATATATATATATACATGTATACACACAAATGTACATCGATATATATGTATATCTGAAAATGTCAAAAACATCTAAATGATCCAGCTAATTAAGTAATTTCAAAACACTCTGGAGACCAGTTTTTTTAATTCCATGTCTAGTCGATGGGGCATTTCAAAATGGGTTTCCAGTTTCTTCTGCTAATCATATTTAAGAGAAGTCCACTGAGTACTGTTTTCCTTACATACAGGAAGTCACAATGCTTTTGGGATGCTACAAGACAGATGGCAGGGGCTATAGAGACCCAATGATTATCTCCATTTGTGAGGGCAGGTCAATGACGCTAATCAGATGTTGCATGAACAAAATAAAGACAGGGTGAACAAAATAGCGGAACGAGCCTGTTCTGCACCCCTTAGCCTTGACAGCCATCACACAGTCTGTGTTATGTTGCCTTGTTCCATTAAGAGGCTACTCTTTTCACAGTGCAAGTACACAAACAGGCGTGCTAACTTTTTCAATTAGCGAAAATGCAAACTTTCTTTGGACAACAGTGCATATTGTTTTCTTTTGTTATAGAAAAAACAACATTCGACCTACAATCCCCCTTCACACACTCACACAAAAGCCACTTGCAAGTCTTATGAATCAATATGTGCTCAATTCCACACGCGACTCTCTGCCTTCTCTCCATTATTCAAATACGACATTTGATTTAGGGTCTCCCTTTCATACTCAAAAAAGCCAAACACAAACACTTTCAATATAAGCGCAATCTTTATAGATTCAGTAGGGCTAAAACAATAGCTCAGAATAACAACAGGAATGCTTCGGTCACCAACTGAACAAAAGTGGAAGCTTTTCCTTGGTTAATAGGATTCACATTTGTTTCCCATTTTAGAAGTTTAAAGAGGCAAGCAGTATTATGAATATGGACATAGGCCTGCTGTCTGCTGGTTTGAATTCCATGAGAAACACCGTTGCAGGTGTGAATTAGTACAATAATGTTTACAGATTTATTTTTGTCTGCAAGTAAGGATGTTAATGGAGCAGGTGGATAGTACTGGTGTCCTGCAGATCATGGGATCTGGATTTACTTGGTATAACACATCAAGTATTGTAAAAATATTGGGAAAAAATATTCCCAAAGCTTCTTCTTATTATTATTTTTTGAAAAGTTTTTTTTAGTCAAATAGTCCTGCAGTTAAAAAAAAAAAAAAAAATCTTTGTCAGTATCATTTATTCCTTTTACAATGTACAACCTGTGCCTTTATAAATGTTGAACTTTATTAGGGCACAATTACTCTATTGTCAAAACTTAACAGTCGAATGGATCTGCTGTTTTTGAGATGAAGCTTGACATGGCAAACATAGGTCTTATTTCCTAGAGTCCATACCCTACCCTGTGAGTTCCTTCAGGGTCCTTTCTCTGTCCAAAAGTCTGATGCCCTCCAGATCAACGCCACCGGACATAGATAAGATCTTGTCTGTCACGATCAGGTTGCACACTTCAAACAGCCCACATGGGTGCCTAACCACAAGTTGATTGCGAGTATTGCTGGCCTGGGGTGAGCGAACAGACCCAACTTGGCAAAAAAGACAGCACCGGTGACATTTATTAATACATCGCCCCAGGCCAGAAGTCCCATCCTTTAACCGGAACACCATCAGAGCCAATGATGGATTTATCTGAGGTCCAAGCTGTTTGGGGCACACTAAAAAATAAATTAAAAAAAAAGAAAAGAAAAAAAAACATTTAAGGAGATCCATAGCAAAGAGGGATATGGCATTTCACAAATGAAAAGATGCACAGCTCATTTATAGCACTTTTATATTAATGTAGCTGTAATTCTGCACTGTGGAATGGAGATAAATATGTAAAACATACACATGCTCAAATGCTATATAAATAGTGCAGTTACTTCTGCAAATGGCTGCATGCCTGTTTATCCAATAGATAAGATAAAGATCTTGTGTTGACAAACAATGATGTAAACCTTCTGGCTAAGTTGTCCCACTAAGCCTCACAGATCTTACTGGGATGAGAGCCCGTATGTTCAGCATTTAACTATAAAAACAGTTTTCACCTGTACTGAAACGGCTAAAGGTGATCTCTTATCTGTGGTGCAGCAACTTCTTTCCTTCAGTTTATTTCTTCACAGGACTCAACAAAGGTGAAATACACAGACCGACGCTACATAAAACAAAATTACCTCCTTGACAGATCACAGTGACCTCTCAGTTTGAGAAAGTTTTTGATAACTGCACACATTAAATTTATTCATTTCACTGATGTCTTTCTCCAAAGCAACTTAAATGTTAAAGTACTTACCCTTTATTTATTCATTCAGACAGCTGATTAATGTTACTGGAACAGTTGAGGGTAAGTACCTCAAGAGTACTACACCCGGGGGGACTCAAACCTGCAACCCTCAGATACAAAGGTAGCAGCTCAAACCACTACACTACTAATTGTCCCCTACAAGGCCAATGATGTAAAAAACTCTATTCCACCTCTTGCTTCTATATTTACCATTTCTTTTTTTAAAATTACAGCATTTTTACAACTGTCCCCGCACTTTCTTTAAATTTGCATGGAGCAATAAAATATGTTTAAGTGATGGAACTGCTACCTTGGACCAGTAAACTTGGTACATTGCTGGTTGTAATTGCATTGAAGTAGAAAGCATCTGCAAAGTCTCACATGACAACATTGCTCATGGTTCCTTTAGTTAGCTTAGTTTGGTACCTTTGGGTCCTACAATTTAAAGATTAAAATGTTCCCCAATATAAAACTTAAAAAAAATATGGATTTGAATTCATTACTCTGTTGCATAGCACATTGGGATCCAAAAAGGCTCACTAAGGAGCCAAGATGTATTAGTCAAGTGATGAGGGTCAAAGGCTTCAGCGTGCAAGACGTGGACTCTTCCAAAACAAAATAGCTGCAGTTTGTATTTACCTGAGCCGGAGCCTTACCCGGCAACACAGGGCATAAGGCTGGAGGGGGAGGGGACACACCCAGGACGGGACGCCAGTCCGTCGCAAGGCACCCCAAGCGGGACTCGAATCCCAGACCCACCGGAGAGCAGGACCCGGTCCAACCCACTGCGCCGCCGCACCCCCCTATTCTTAAGTAAACCTAGTTTGTTTCTTTCCACTTGATGCACCATTGTTCACCGCTTCATTTACATGGATTTTAGCAGTTCTTAGTAGTACATGTAGGTAGGTTTCAAGTTACGAACACGTATACGGTAAAATTACGTTATTTTGTATAAGTGTCCTAAGGATCAAAATCAGAATCAGAATGAGCACACAAGGAATTTGCTTTGATGCTTGGTGCTTTCAGTATTACAGACAATAGACAAGACAGGTAACTAACACGGACAGAATAAATAAATAAATAGCATATTTACAGAGTAAAAGGAAAAAATACAAAAAAAAAAACAGTAAATTCCAAAGTGATTAGATGTATTGTACTGAGAGGAGACCTATAAGGGAGTGTAACTGTTCATGAGGGTGATGGCCCAAGGGAAAAAACTATTCTTGTATCTTGTTGTTCTGGTGGACAGTGCTCTGTAACACCTGCCAGAGGGGAGAAGTGTGAAGAGTTTGTATGGGTGTGGGGGATCAGTGATGATTTTGCCCATCCGCTTACTCGTTCTGGTCTCATGCAAGACCTCAAGGGTAGGCAGGGGTGCACCAATGATCCTCTCAGCTGTCTTGACTGTCCTTTGCAGCCTAATTCAGTAGCTGATCCAAACCAGACAGTTACAGCAGTGTACAGGGCAGACTTAATGACAGCTGAGTAGAACCAGATCAGCCTGTCCTGTGGCAGGTTGAACTTCTTCAGCTGGCCAAGGAAGTACACCTGCTGTTAGGCCTTTTTCATGATGGAGTCTGTATAGGTGTCCTGCTTCAGGTCCTGGGAGGTTGTAGGAACCAGTTCTGGACCCAACCCAGTTTTTGCACATCCACAGGGATCCCAGAACCACACACACACACACACACACACCTTCTGAACCGCTAGTCCCATACAGGGTTACAGGGAACCAGAGCCTACCCAGCAACTCAGGGCATAAGGCCAGAGGGGGAGGGGGGGGGGAGGGGGCACACCCAGGACAGGACGCCAGTCCGTCGCAAGGCACCCCAAGTGGGACTCAAACCCCAGACCCACCAGAGAGCAGGACCCAGTCCAACCCACTGCACCACTGCACCACTGCACCCCCAGTCCCAGAACCATATATCTGCAAATAAGGTGGGCCAACTGTATATGGATACATGTTTTTTTAATTCTACTGACACACACACACACACACACACACACACACACACACACACACACACACACACACACACACACACACACTGGCTGAAGCCACTTGTCCCAAGCAGGGTCAAGCCAGAGCCTAGCCCGACAGCACAGAGCGCATGGGAGGGGACACACCCAGGGCAAGACACCAGTCCATCATGGGGCACCCCAAGCAAGACTTGAACCCCAGACCCAACAGAGAGCAGGACCCAGCCGAACCTGCTGCACCGCTGCTCCGCTGTGCCCCTGTGGCCCCTTCTACTGACATGTTTTCTGGTATTAAAGCTTCTAATGTCTGAATTACTACCAACCTGGGAATCGAGTGGAGGAGGTACTTTAAAGGCTAAACAACAATACATAGAGAACTGTACAGCTTCAGGACAAACTAAGAGCCAGCAAGTCATCTCGATCACAGACAGGACACTGGATGAACCCACATGCAACAAAAGTATTAACGTACAGGCACAATTCCCAGCTGTTGAGCTCTCTGCCCAACTTCTGGATGGGGCTGGAAGTAACTATGCAGTCCTTTAGTGCATTTTACCATGGGCTGTATGAGTGTGAGGGATTCACTTTCACACACCAAAAATCACTTCAGAAAAATGCACTCCAGAGAAAGAGTAGCTGGTGGAGACACTAAAATCATTCACCCAAATGGCTGAATTTTATACGTTTTAGGCCATTGCTGAGAAGAATAATAATTCTTCTGGTGTTTTCCTTAGGTACGAGACAGGCAGTTTTTGGTCAGCACAGACACGGGTTTGTCTGGAAGGATCGGCATCCATGGAAAAATCTCTGCCATGAAAGCAAATGCATTGAAGCACTCAGTGAACAAGGACTCTTGCATATCCATGAGGGAACAGCACTCAAAGATTCTGGCTACATGTCAACATTATTTTCTGAGCCTGAGGCTTCATAACATTATGTCAGTGATCCAAAAGCACAGGTAGAATAAAATATTTCATGGAGGAACTTGGGAAAGGCAGTCTGTGTAGTAATAGGTGGTACATGTTGAGTGGAAAGTAACAGACTAAAGACTAGATTTACTTAGGAATCACATGTCTGCAACTATTTCTCTTTTTACTAATGTAATGTACAAATTTGCATTTTCGCTGAGATATACGTCACTTTGGAGAGAAGCATCTGCTAAATGAATAAATGTAAATTAAAACTGAGATGTAGCCTCAGCGAAACCTTAATGCTGGCAGGCACCAATATTTCACTTTTGTCCAGAACAATGTGCTTTTTATTTGTTTTCCATAATACTAAAGTTGGGAGTAACAATTACAACAGGAATATATATTTAATATTCATAGAGGTATCGTCAATCCAGTTACAGGAAAATAAAGAGAAAAATCAGTAACCAGATTACAGAAACCTTTAAAATTTGGCTATTCCTTTTGAATTATACTCACATGTATTCAGGGGAAAAAAAAAAAAAAAAAACATTTTACATCAGAGATTTTAAAGAAACACATGGGAAAAGTGGAACGACAGAGAAAAATAGAGCAGCCTATGGAGATACAAAATAAAGTAACCCTGCTCTTTTTTGTGTGTTTTGCTCTCTTTTATTTTAGTTGTAGTCAATAACCAATACAATAGTTCTCATGTCTAACCCTCATGAAATGGGATGGGGGAACACAGGCACACGCATCCATGAATGTGCATGCTGCCAGCTGTATTGGGAGATGTAACACACTTGGAGGACAATAATATTCATCCTAATTCTACCTGCAGCCATGTAAGCAGCCAGCTGTTTATCTTTGTGAGGTGTCTTTATGCGTAAATGTGTCGGGAGCAAGTGGGTGGGAGAACCCATCCATTTGACCTATCAAAGGAAATGTGGACCGCTTTTTACTATTTCTTGAACCATCTCAATATAGATCATAAAAATGCATGGCATCAACCGTAGGGACTATGGCTATGTACAAGTGCACCAGTTATGAGGTCTAAACTAACCCTAATCTTTAATTAATCACACACACAGTCTGAAGCTGCTTGTCCCAAGTGGGATTGTAGCAAGCCAGAGCCTAACCCCACAATGCAGGGCTGGATGGGACACCAGTCTATTGCAAGGCACCCCCAGCAGGACTTGAACCCCAGACCTACTAGAAAGCAGGCTCTGGCCAAACCCACTGCACCACCACACCCTCCTCACTTTATGTAATGCCAAACTAAATTTAACTTTAGCCATAATAATGATGATATTCAAGAATTTTAACAAATGACTGTGAACCAAACAGGCTGGTAGAGTGGCAGTTAAAAGATGTTGACAATTTTCCTATGTATTATTTACATTTTCTATTTTTATAAACATAATATAAAAAAAAAATACTAATAAATGTTAAAAAAAATACTAATAAATGCTTAGGAAGACTGCAAAATAATATTTCCAAGTATGGCCTACAGATTGCATGCATTATTTCTCTAACAATGTACTGAAAGTGTTTAAACTTAAATATCTAATGTAATTACAATAGTTTTATGTTAATTTAAATTAATGTACAGTACTGAATACATTTTTTTTTAGAAATATATTGTACTACATTTTGAAACTAATCTCTTCAACCACATAAAACCATAATCATATACGTTAGGGGGTGTAGTTCAGTGGAAGAGTGTTCGATTGCAGCTTGAAAGGTCCCAGGTTCAAATCCTGATTCCTCCTAAAGAAAAAAAAATCATAGCTGTCAATGGATGCATATTTGGGTGGCACAGCAAGTATTGCAGCTGTCTCATAGTGCCTGGGTGGTGTGAGAGAGCATGGGTTTGATCCCTGCTCTGTCTGTGTGGTGTTTGCATGTTCTCCCTGTGTCTGCTTGAGTTTCCTCTTGCAGTCCAAAGAAATGCTGTTCTCCCATAGTGTGTGTGAGTGACAGAGAGAGTGTGTTCCACTGAAGTATGGATAAGTGACCTAGTGTAAGTAGTGCATCTAGCAGGGTAAGTCACCTTTGTGAATAAGGTGTGTGGACTGATAACACTACATAGTGTTCAGAGGAAGTCACTTTGGACAAAAGTGTCTGCTAAATGAATAATTGTAAATATAAGCTGTTTGTTGAAACCCTTGGAACCTTGTGGAAAGCCATAGCCTGGGCAGAAAAATACTCCATAGCAAAGCAATCGCACAGGGCAATTTGACTGAAACAAGTCTTTGGACTGCTGTAGGAAACCCATGCAAATAAAGGAAAAGTGTGCACATTCCATCTAGACTGATCCAGATTTAAACCCACATCCAGACAGGTGCGAAGTGCCCATGTTTGTTAATCTGCTGCTCTGTAAAGTATTTACTAACCAACATCAATAAATGCTTGTCCCAAGAGGTGTCACAGCAAACCAGAGTATAGCTAGTAATGCAGGGCCAAGAGGGGAGGGGACACAACCAGGACAGGACACCAGGCTGTTTCAAGGCACCCCAACCAGGACTCAGACCCAGCAGGCACCAACCAAACCTGCTGCTCCACCACACCCCCCTGCAGTATTTACTCCTATCCAATACACATGCAGTCTGAGATTCTCTGTCCCAAGCAGGGTCATGGTGAGCCAGAGCCTGACACAAGGCCTGAGGGGGAGGGGATACACCCAGGATGGGACACTAGAACATCACAAGGCACCCCAAGCAGGACCAAACCCCAAACCCACCAGAGAGCAGGCCCCAGCCAAAGCCACACACACACACTGTCTGAACCGCTTGTCCCATACAGGGTTGCGGGGACCCGGAGCCTAACCCGGCAACACAGGGCATAAGGCTAGAGAGGTGAGGGGATACACCCAGGCCAGGACGCCAGTCCATCGCGAGGCACCCCAAGCGGGATTTGAATCCCAAACCCATTGGAGCGCACGACCTGGTCCAACCCACTGCGCCACCGCCCCCCTCCCTTGTATCTATAATGGCTGCTAAGCAGAGATATACGACTTTCTTCTTGCCATACTGCTACTCTTTTGACGTTCTTTCTGTCATTAGAAATATGTATTGAACTGTATGGATTTATCTTAGTGAACAGTTGATCATCTTCTTTAGCTAAGACACAGGAAGCAATGCAAAACCTGAACGCTAATATCAGTCTTAGTATTACTAATCGCACTAAGCATGAACCACGAGGTTAATACAGTTGTTAGTATACTGGTCAGTGTTGTAGAATGCTATTCATTCCATTATGCAAATGAACTAAAGTGAAGTCCCAGAACAATATTTTTCCAGCATAATAAATGAACTTCATATGCACGCTGATGTATTTATTGTGGCTGCGTATTTGCATTTGAATCACCCATAATACTACGTTAACAAATACGGACTGTGCGTTCCAAGTTACAAATGGGACAGGTGTGTTTTTAGTTTGTGATAAAAGGTACCGAGTAGCCTGTAGCTCCTCATTTATTTATTTGTTTAATTATTTATTTATTCCCTCCTTGGCAGATGCTCTTATCCAGAACTCGGCATCAGGGGAGGGCAACAGAGAACAGATGCTAGGCATCAGCACAGCGGAAGAAAAAGTAAACAAAAACGAGGAGTACTGACTTTATTGTGCTCAAACAAGCTTCCCTGGTGGTGCTGCCCGGGAGCTTCTGAATTGAAGCCCCACCCCTTTCCTTCATTTGGCCAATCCTGGTCCTTTGTACTTGGGAAAATGTTAAAAGTACTGGACAAAGATGGGATGGAGTGGGGTGTCATGATGCAGAGAAAACATCAGGAAGCATTGGATACCTGTGGAGAGGCTAACAAAGCCCAAAGTGGCCCAAGGTGACTTTATAGGAGTGTTTGGCTATGGTGGACGGCACCCATTCCTCCCTAATCCTCTTTAAATGTTGATCATTAGGAATAAAGTATTTCAAGCAGTCAAAAAACATTCTGAACACTCTTACACACTTACTGTCTCTGCTGAATTATGTCGCTTTGAGGAGAAGTGTCTGGAAGATGAATACATGCAAATGTAATGCAATATGTGCAAAGAATTCAATCATTCAATGAAATAAACATAATTTAAATTAACATAGCGCATTTCTCAAATATATATCTACACATTTATGGGGAACATATTTCATAACAACTAATGCAACATAGATTGTTTTCATTTTATGAATGCACAACATATTGTTCAACGTTTTAATTTTTTTGCTTTCAGTCAGTCCAGCATATTTTCAATATCAAAGAAGAGGAAAATGAAAGAATCCAGAGAGATTTTATTTTTTGAAGCACAGAAAAACATGAACAGGGGAGGCATTAAACTGCTCAGTGTCCACTTTCGAACACTGAAGCTTCTAGATGGTCAGCACCTTTCCACTGCTGCTTACAGAAATTACCATCTCCAAGGACAGGCTGAACAAAGTTGCTGATGTGTTGATTTTGTTAATCAAGGTACCCCACCACCCACACCACTGCCACCAATTCTGTTTGCCTTGATGGGTGTCAAATGAACCTGTAACCTTGGCCCTGGTCCAGATCAATTTCATGTTAAGTCTTCTCTTGCACATGTACCGGCACTCACATTTGCCGAGTAAATCCTGTTGGTCATCCAGGGGTCTGAGGGGACACGTTGTTCAATGTTTTGCCTGCCTGTTTTGTCCCCAGTGAGCCCAGTTATCCGGAACTGGGGCTGTATCACAGGTGGGGTAAGTAGAGAGTTTGATGTGAGGCCCAAATGATTGAAAGTGACAGGTCTATCTTGAGCAATTTCTTGATGCTTCTGCACAGACAGCTCACATGTTCTGCTTTTCGTAACCAGTCTCGCTTCCCATTTCATGCATTGAGTTGACTCTGTGACTTCTGAAAGCATCTGGATAGTCAACAGAGTCACTACTTCCCGTCTTATTAATTTAGCGCTGAAAAATCTACCAAGCTTCATTATGAGGGAAAAGCAACAAATGCAAATACTATAGCAATAGAAGGCAGATGTAATATTAGGCACAACATCAGCAGGATCGCAATGAATAATGTTATTTATTTGGGTTATTAATAATGTCGCATGCCAAGGTGGCACAGCGAGAAGCACCGCTGTCTCACAGGGCCTGGGGTGATGTGAGAGGACGTGGATTCGATGCCTGCTCGGTCTGTAGGGAGTTTGCATGTTCTCCCCGTGTCTGCGTGGGTTTCCTCCGGGTGCTCCGGTTTCCTCCCACAGTCCAAAGACATGCTGTTCAGGTTCCCACATAGTGTATGAGTGACAGAGGGAGTGTGTGTGTTCCACTGATGTACAGATGGGCGACCCAGTGTAAGTAGTGTATCTAGCAGTGTAAGTCACCTTGGTGAATAAGGTGTGAGGGCTGATAACACTACATAGAGCTCACTAGAAGTCGCTTTGGAGAAAAGCATCTACTAAATAAATAAATGTAAATTTTAACAGTTTTGTAGCCTGCATTTAGCAGGGGCTAATATCAGCTTCGTTTCCACTCATGCACTTACTAGGTGATTAACATCGGGAGACATGCTAGGTCCTGGGGAATTGAAACAAAATATCTGTAGTTTTACTATTCAGGGTGAGGATGATCAAAATGACCCAGCAATATTTATTGTAATATTGTGTATGCACAGCACTGACAGATACCAAACTACAGATATATGTCCTCAAATATTATGCTCTGACATTTAGATTCAGTGACTCCACTGACACTGCTGTTCAAAACAACATAGTTCTACATATTTTCCTTTTACACAAATACATACCTGAAGAAATGTTAAACAAGTACTTTGATTGAGTATGGCAGCTGTTACCCTTTCTGGGATTTGAACTTTCAACACTAACCTTTGCTCAAGTAGCTATTTTCCTACCACACAACACGGGGTCTGAAAATGACTCAGAATTTTTTTTTCAGCAAAATGGCAAATAGATTTTTTTTCTTTTTTTTTTTACAGTAAACCTTAAGTGGGAGTTTCACTTTCGGATAAAGCCAAATTAAGATGGAAGTGGAAGCTGTGATTTTGAAGAGCCAAATCTCATCGCTGATGTGACTGTTTCTCCAGTTGTGTAGAAGAAGGCTGTTGAACATGTTGTACATAAGAGTACATGAACCAGACATCCAGGCTTTGTGGAACTGGGTATCCCTGCATCACAAGCTAGTTTGGGGCTTCCTTTCCATCAGAACACTCCAGCAATTAACTCAAGTAATTACTGCCCTGATAGAAACTAATTTGGCCTTTTCTGCCAGTGCCAGGGCTGTTAACCAATTAATGGAAGGCACAAAAAGTCACAAATACTGCAGCCTGTTAGTAAGCAATCTAAGGACTTGTACGCAATGAAAGGGAGAAAGAGGGTCAGGAATAACTCTTAGTGAAAATATCTGGAACTTCCACACTTCCATATTAGAGGATGTGAGAAAAAAAATAAATAAATAATAATAATCTGCTTTTTACTTAAGTATCACACACCAATCTGAAGGTAGAACAATCTTCGGGTTGTGTGAGATGTGTGAACTTTTTAAATGTTTTAAAATGTTAGCTGATGCAAAGCGAAAAGATGTAATTAAAATCAATATCTACAAGCTCATTTTCAGACTGAGAAAGGGTTTTGGGGGATTTGGAACGATGTTTGTAGATTAGTGGCTTAACAAGAGGCAATATATACAGCAGGCAACAGACAAAAGAAGAGAGATGGAGTTGTATATCACCTCAGCTGATGTAGCAAACCGAGATAAAAGCATGGGGGGAAAAAGAGGGTCCCATTTATCAGAACGATAAGGCAGAGATCTTGCTGTGTGACGGTGCGGTTTCCATGACACAGATGGGAGAGTTATCATTGTTTGCCTACCATCTTTATTCCCCCATTGATTTTTGAAGAAAAATGGGATTCATTAAGATAAGATACACAGTGCACTTGCTCATGCCACATGCCAATAAACACTATTTAAAAAGGAGAAGTGTTTACAGTCGTAGGCTGCTTCTAAACATTTCATTTTCCCCATGTGTTAACTGGTATAACTGATGGTTTTTGAAAGGATGTTTTTTAAATTTTTTTTTTTTTTTTAAAGTTTGCCTTCTTTTTGCTGAACGCAGTGCCAGCAGGATAACAGGTAGCACAGTGGTTAAAGAAAAAAATAACATGTAATGTAAAGGCTTCCATTTAAAATTGCATGGGAAGCCCTGCTGTTGTGCCTTTGAGAAAGGTACAGAAGCTACATTATTGTAGAAAAACATCACGCTAAAGAAATAATAAAATATTCATATTGTGCTGTAAAAAACACAAACTGATTGTTGGTACACACGTTTTTTTCTCATGTGAAAATTACAATGGCTTTTTTTTCCTTAGCATGGCCAAACACATAAAGTAAGCAATGGTTTTCATCTACATTTTTACTGTCAAACCCCTCAAAACAAATCTGAATACCACAGACAGGCACCAGAGCAAACAAATGGAATCCAACACCAAAAAAGATCTTACAGATATTTTGTATCTTTGATTGCAAAGCATTTCATTATACTGTTAACTGAAAACCTTGCAGAAAAGAGCCCCTCCTGTTCACAGTAATAAAAAGATCAAGGCCATTTGATTCCGCTCATAAGATACAGTATGTGAATTGGCTTAGGTTCAGTTTACCCCTTCATGGTGCCTGTTGCTTCTCAATCTGAGATTTTTTAAATTGCTCATAGCCTATTTGCTGTCTAAATGCAAACAATCCAAAGGAATTACTCAAATCAATATTTAATCTGCACTTTAATGTATGTTACTGAAAAGAGAGTTTCGACACTGTGAATTTTGTTGAACGAGCAAGTTCTAAAGCAGGAACACAATAGAATTTCATATTAAAATGAAACCTAAAACAAATTCAAAGTATTGAATTTGCAAGAAAAAAATATATTTTAAAAGACTAAATTTATTACCAAAAAGTTGCAGGGTCCAGTTTCAGGAAGACAAGTATTTATATAATAGAACTGTTATATTCACAGGTAAAGTTCAATAAATTAGTAAATCTTGCAGTCATAAGCTATGCATGTTGATTTGATAAATTATGTCTTATGAAAATGTGTTTGACAGTTATTGTTGTAACATATGCTCTCTAATGACAGCCATAAAGATTAAGAAGATATGTTTATGTGATAGACTGATGGAAAGATGGACAATTAGCCTGCTCTGCCATTGACTATACAAATGATTCATATACTAATGGGATTTCGCTGGTGAATTTATTGTTTTTTGCAGAATTCACACAAAAGAGACTCTTCTTTATAGCATTATTGCTTTCTTCTGAACTGCAGATGGCACAAATCTACCACAAGGGTACTTTGACAGAAGATGCAGAAAATATGAGCAGCTCTTTTACTATCATAAAGGCTTTGTTAAACATGAGCCATTTTGAACATAGTTACAATTAGTTGTTTCCCTGTGCGAACCATATTGTCGAATTTGGGAAATACGCTACAGTGTTTTAAAGTAAATCCTAGTAATCCTATCTTGGATAATGTGGAGATAATACATGCTTAATTCTGCATGTATTTGAGTCTTCAATGTTAGGAAATTCTTACAATTTTAACATTGTAATTGCAATGGAAACTTAGTTCAATGTCTGAATTTTGTAACTGGATCATAGATGCAGCATTAATGTAACTTGTCGCCTCGTGTAGTTTTTTAATGGTTTGCATGCTACAGTTGGAAAAGGACTGCATCTTTAAATAAATTCTGTGCTTTGTAGATTTGCTTATTTCTATTAATGTTTGTAATTACACTAGAAACAGCCACTGCCATTAGTTCGGTTCTACATTTTATCTGGTAATGTGCTTAATTAATTACCTACAAAGGTTGCCCCATCACACAATTTTCAATGGAAATATTTTGTGAAGATGGAAATCTACCAGCATTTCCATAGCAACAAATTTACAGATATGTTTTTGGGAATGGGAATTAATGCCTTTCAAAGGTCTATGGAGTCACATATCCTGCAGTTTGTTATGACATAGTCGTTTACTAGAATAAAAATGACCTTCAAGTCCATTGCTGAAATTAAAAGAGCTTTTACAACAACCGCATGATTTTGCATGCAAACACAAGTACATTAAAATCAACAAAGATCTAATGAGAATGGGAGTTTATTAATTCACCGTTATTCCTATGCATCAGCTAATAAAGACTGGTTGAGTTGATTCATGCAGCAGACTGAAAGAAAACAGGAATTTGGCCTTGAACTGCAGTGTTAGAGAATGCAGCAGGCTGAGTTTCTTGTGGTGAAAAAATTGCTTTGTTGTATATTGCAATGTTTTACTTCATTTTAATGAGATTGTGAAAAAAAGCCACCGACTTTTTACAGATCCTGAGTAGCATTTCTTTAGAAGTTGACACGAGTTGACATGTCTTGGTCTGTGGGTTCAGACCAAGCTTCGCAATTCCATCCGCAGAATTTTGTTCCATTTACTTCTATTTCTGGCAAGGACATAACAAATTGTGAATTATCCAAAAAATACTAGAAATATTACCCAGATTAATTACATACTAATACTGAGGCAAGAAGTCATTGCCAGGCAAAGCTTCAAATCAGGCATTTTGAACCCTGATCCTGGCAAATCCGTATGTATGCTTTCTGTTAAGCTCTTAATTAGTTATTCTGTTGACTGAATGTATCACACAGTTCAAATAACATTAATCTGGACGTAAATGGTAAAGACACAATTTTTTTTATTTTAGCATTCCTAAATTTGGTCGTTTCACAAATACTAGGCAACATTAAATTTGAAGATATTCCATTAATAAACCTTTAAGTTATTACAGCAATACTCATTATTTTAGTTAAATAGTTCATGTTTTTTAACATTATAATGTTATTTAATAAGAATTATCTCAATATACTGTATGGGTAACTTTGTACCTACATGTGTTTCACTGGACTTTGCTAATTGCTGCATATGTCTGTGAACCTTCATGTTAAATGCTCTCAGTTAGCTTGTTGAAAACGTTATTCTAAAAAAAAAAAAAACAAATTAAATTAATTTTTTTTTTTTTAAAATTCATAATTTAAAACACATCTACAGTCATCAGATAAATCAGGGAATATTAACTAAAGGATGCCGCATTGGGTCCTCAGGACCATGGCCGAAAACTTCTTCTCTTCTCTAAGATGATCTTAGCGTGTGACCTTTAGAGGTCACCTTAGCCCCTTTTCTTCCTGGGATAGGGTCTGGATGAACTTCCTACTGATTGAATAAGCCATCTCCAAAGAAAAATGGACAGAAACACTAAGACAAATTTTTTTAATTTTGCCTACAACCTCAGCTAACAGTCTGAGAGTGGCGATTGACTCAAGTTTATCTTTCTCTCAGCACATCGAAGCCACAACCTGGTCCTGCAGATACACCCTGCATAATATTCTCAAGATCCGTCCTTACCTCACAACTGACTCTGCCCAACTGCTTGTCCAGGCCATGGTGACATTCGGTCTGGATACTGCAGTTATCTCCTGTGTGGCCTTCTTGCTACTGCCATCAAACCTCTGCAGTGGATACCCTTCATTCGTCTACTTCTGGTCGCTCGGTGGTCCCGCACACAAAAAGTAAAGCATGGAGGTTCTCAGTCCTAGCTCCGTTGTGGTGGAATGTCCTTCCCCTCTCACTCAGAACTGCAGAAACTTTGTCTACATTAAAGAATGGTCTGAAACTCACCTTTTCTGGACTCACTTCGCCCAAGATCTCTCCAGCTCATGTATGGAGTAAATGTTCATGCATTGTAACTTCATGATCAACCCCAGATAAACCTTTATACAGCCGCTACTCCCTGCATTGTATGTAAATGTTTGTGTACCTTATTAAAAAAAAAAAAAAAATTTTGGAAGGTTACCAGGATTCATCTATCCTGCGTTTTATGCACCTACTCGAGCGATGAACATCGGTGCATCAAGTGGAAAGAAACAAACCAGGTTTTTTTTTAAAAAATAACATGTCGGCAGCTATGTCTCTTTCTCAATGTAATGTACAAATTGTATTTTTGCTGAGATGTACGTCAGTTTGGAGAAAAGTGTCTGTTAAATGAATAAATGTAAATGTAATGAAAATGAAGTTGAGGGGTTTGTTTTGTGAGGAAAACATCTAAAAAATACAGTGGTCTCTTTTGGTTCATTTGATTTTGCTAAACTCCTTCAGTGATGAGTTGTGTTCTGATCAGATTCTGAATAAAATCATACAATTTGTGTTCTGCATGAAATTACTGAAGGAACCACCTGTATGTACAACAAAGTTTTTTCTGACTAGGCTTTATTCCCCTTAAAAAATGTATTGATTTCCATTTCAGGAAATCTCCACTAAATGTCAGTGCCCTATCTAATAAAAGCATTGTAGGTTAACTGAGAGAGCAGCATGACCTCGTTTTTGTGGAAAAATACTCAAAAGCTAAACCCTATTTGCCTCATAAAATAATTTCTGAAGCTCCAAACCTAATCTATTAATCTGAGTCTATTCGCCCATGCAGTGTAAAAGAAGGGAGGAAATATAAAGGGCAGAGAAAAAAAACACTGACAAGTAACTCTATAATCGTTATATTATGTCATGAGGCGAGTTGTTTATATTTTTGTTTGTTTGCCTTTAACTGTAACACCAGATATTTATTTAATGGATTTCAAAAAGGGTGCAAAAGCCTTCCATGAGGGCACAGCAGAGCTGTCGAACAAAGCGCAGCAAGCCTCAAAACGTCTGCATATGTTCAAAGAGACGGGTCATTAGACTATGCCATGGTGATGGTTGCGCATACTTAAACTGAGCCTTGTAATTAATGCTGCCTCTTTTAGCTTGTTGTGGGGGGAAAAAAGTGCCAGGTGCCCCACGTCAATGCTAATGAGGAAATTAGACTGATCGGTCCTAATAGCTGGGGCCCGACCCTGTCCCGTTGTCAAGCTAATGTAAGCGGAAGACGTGGACTCTTGGGTGGCAAGCAGACAGGGGAGAACGCCAGCATCTTTCATTTGTGGCCTTTGCAGACTGTTGGGTTAATATTCCTTCGGGCGTGCCACGAGCAATGTTATTCCACCTCCCCGATGGATCGATGAAGCTCTTCGTTTTGATCTGGAAGTTTTCTAAACATTCCTGTTTTCCCTGCGGTGCCTTCCTTTTTTTTTTTTTTTTTTTTTTTTTTTTTTTTTTTTTTTTTTTTTGTTTGTTTTGTCTTTTCTATTTATGAGACTTGATCAACTGCTACACCCCAGCCAGACTGCGTCGTTCGTCTACTTCTGCCTCCTTGGCGGTCCTGTGCATGAAAGGTAAAGCACGGAGGTTCTCTAAATGTTGGTGTACCTTTTGAAAAAGGAGGGGAAAAAAAAAAAAAAATTGTAGGAAGGTGATCAGGATTCGTCTATTCTGACTTTTATGCACCTACTCGTGCGATGAACATAAGTGCATATAGTGGGAAGAGACAAACTAAGTTTACGTAAGAATCACATGTCTGCAACTATGTCTCCCTTTCTCCTAATGTCATGCACAAGTTGTATTTCTCTGAGATGTACGTCGCTTTGGAGAAAAGCATCTGCTAAACAAATAAATGTAACTGTTTGAAACTTCACATTGACTTTCTATGAAACACAAGGTTCGCCCTCAGTTTTACTGAAGTGATCTACAGTATATTAGGTTAAATACAACGGCAAGACTCTTTCTGCAACTCCTACCAGAGATACAAGTTATTGCCCTTAACCATTATGTTACTTGTCCTTTGCAAGCATCAGATTGTGGCTTTTTTTTGTTTTTTTTTTTTTGGTTTTATTCTCAGCACTGGGTCAAAACAGCATAAAGATACACAGTACAGTCTTAGAAAACAAACATGTCCACATACCTAGGAGGGTTTCAGGGTCAAAAGGTCACAGTTTAACACGGGTATGATCAAGTGGCACTTTCCAGTAGCTTCCGGAAGGGTGTCCACATAAGACTGCGGCTTTATCATAATGTCACCAGACCACCATTTAACGTTGAATGTGCACCTTCAGTCTCTGGTCTGCTTGTTCTCCTCTCTAATTTACATGTCACATGAAACGTCTACAGAGATTTTCCTGATTTTAAGCCCTGTAATCACTGTAAACAATTATTTTACCTGAAACTAACAAGCTAGAGACAGAAACAATAAACACAGTTCTAGAGCAACAAACTTTTTTTTCAATCAGACTTTTGCTTTATGTTTCTTTGAATTTGACCATAACTGTTCAGGTTCCCCCATAGTGTGTGAGTGACAGAGAGAGAGTGTTCCACTGATGTATGGATGAGTGACCCAGTGTAAGTAACATATCTAGCAGTGTAAATCACCTTGGTGAATAAGGTGTGTGGGCTCATAACACGACGTAGAGTTCATTGGAAGTTGCTTAAAATGCATAAAAGTCATAAAATGCATACATTTAAATATCATATACAGTACATGTGTTTATTTCGCTGTCAGTTGTGGTATGAAAGTTACCACACAGTATTTTTAAGGATATTTTGAAGACACCTCAGAAACAAATGTCAGAGGTATAAAAAGAGAACAAGTATACAGCCCCCATGTTTGGTCGTACGTGTTTTGGTTTTCTTTTTTTTTTTTTTTTTTTTTTTTTTGTGGAAGGAATTAATGTCACATACAGATCCTGGTCACTACATCAAAAGGGATTCAGTTATTTCCAACGTTACATGATCTCTAAGTTGCAAGATGCCGAGATCCCTCTTCATTTTTATGTTCGGCCATCAAACTATTACCTCTAAGGCTCCATGTATGCTAAGGTCCCTCCTTTTTTTGGCTTGATTCCAGCTTCACCTACACGTTAGATCACATCTGAATAACTTGGTAATGCTAAATACTAATTTGCTTCATCTTAATAATATTTCATATCTGAGATATCAAGCTTTTATTGCCTAACATCTTGTTGTTATTGGAGAACGAAAGGGAAAAACCTAAATATTTAAAGACTTGCAACAGGACCATTCTGTATAAAGAAAAAATTCCACTTATCTCAGAGGTGCATCACAGAAGTTTTTATTGAACCAAATTTGGCTAGAAGTCTAAATAATCAGTTTGCTGTAGTGAAATGCAAAAAGCTATGTGTATGTGTTTAAATCGATAAAATACAGTCTACTGGATTCCTGTAATTACTCTTTTTGTAAATATTGTTCAACTGAGCAGAATATTGTGCTATCCACCATAATCTGCATGTCATTAGCAGAGGCAGCTGCTGGTTTTTTTTCCCCTCTCAGATTGAGAACTCCCGTCTGAAGCCAGCTCACTCCAGGAGATCATGGATGTTTTCTACTTTGGGCACTGAAAAATGAGCGCTATATATGTTAATATATAGCTGTGTTAACAGTAAGAAGACATTACACTTGGGTCCTTCTACCAAGTGTGCAAAGCTGCCTATAGGAATGTGTGAAGAAATTCTCATTACACGAAAGCTTTCTCACATCACTGCAGACTAGTATTTCTATATCAAGACGTATTTCTTTTGACTATGTGTGGAACCTTATTTGTGCCTATTGAGGATTTCCTATCACATCATGTTGCATAAGAGACTGTTAGGGATGGACGAAATAACGGAAAAAGGAGTTTGCTTGAAATAGCTAAATCGAAATGACAAACACAGCTGTAAAGGTGAATAATATTAGGCTGATTACCAACTACCAATATGGGTCAGATATAAACGAAGTCTGACAATGAATGGGCAGCATCGTGGCACAGCAAGTAGTGCTGCTGTCTCACAACACCTGGCTGATGTGAGAGGATGTGGGTTTCATCTCTGCTCAGTTTGTGTGTAGTTTGCATGTTCTCCCCGTGTCTGCATGAGTTTCCTCTGGGTGCTCTGGTTTCCTACCATAGTCCAAAGACATGCTGTTCAGGTTCACACACAGTGTGAGTGACAGAGAGAGTGTGTTCCACTGAGTGACCCAGTGTAAGTAATGTATCTAGCAGCGTAAGTCACCGCGGTGAATAAGGTGTGTTGGCTGTAACACTACATAGAGTTCACTGGAATTCACTTTGGAGAAAAGCGTCTGCTAAATAAATAAATCTAATGTAACATTTGTGCTATTTATGTTAGTTTTCAAAACAACATGAGGCAGCAGTGCTCCAAAGAGGCCAAACAGTTGGTGCTCAAATTCCAGGTGCATCAGTCACAAAAAGTTGCAAAATTATTTAATGTGTCAAGGAAAACACTTTCAAAAATAATGTGTTAAACATGGACAAACTGCTTCAGCAAAGAGGAACAGTGATTGAAAGTTGAAGCTCACTCACAGCGATAGACGGACACTTAGATATATTAATTTAGCAGATGCCTTTTTCCAAAGTGATATACATATGACAGAGTTTCACAGGACAGCCACTAAATGCAACAAATGCACAGACTCAGAAATTATTCAGTACCTCTTTGACACAGTCTTAACAAAAACTACATCAGGGCCTTCACAGAGCTGGAATTTATGGCAGGGCTGCCGTTCAGACGTTACTTGTATCCAGAGTTAATGGACAAAGACACATAACCTTTTGTAAGGGGAACAAAACCTGGACCCCTGAGCCATGGAAAAAAAGTAATATGCTCTGATGAATCATGTTTTAGTCCATTTCCAACATCTGGATGGATGTCAGTTTGAAGACAGTCAAAGGATGTCTTTGAGCTTCTGTCTGTTTTCAACTATTAACCATGGTGGAGGATCCGTATTAGTATGGGCAGCCATCTCGCAGGAGCCATTTAGTCCGATGATTGCTCTGGTTGTATAACAGCCAAGGAATACGAGACAATTTTTACAGGACAAGGTGCACCCCATGGTGCAAACACTTTTCTTTCATGATGTTCTCATATTCCAGGACAATAATGCCCCGATGAGCATCATAATGAAGTCAAATGCTTGTATGGCCTCCTCTCTCACCATATCTAAATATCCTTGAACCTTTATGGGAAGTTCTGGAGTGCTCAGGGCAAAGTAAATTTTAACCTCATTTCAGTTATAGAACTGGAGACTTTTCTTCTTGAAGAACTGTGCAATAGCCCACTAAACAAAGATCAGGACTTGTATGACAGAATTCTGAAGGCAAAGGGTATCCCATCTCCTTTTTAGGTCTTCAGTGTTAGATGTTTCCATCATTTTGTCCCAGATATTTTTTACTTCAGGTAGTAACTCGCTGTTCTGCATGTCACCGCCACACTACCTCTGCAAGTTTTAGTGGTTGGTAGATAGACAATGAATCTTGGAGATTTAGTTAGGCAAAGAAAACTCTACAGTTTCTGTGACTCATGTTAACATATTAACAATATTCATTATTCTAACAGAAAAAATTGGGATTTTGTAAGAGGATAAGTATCACTGATATTAATATTTGTTATAAATATTTGGTGTCGGTGTGTTTGATCACACACACACATTTTCGGAACCGCTCGTCCCATACGGGGTCGCGGGGAACCGGAGCCTACCTGGCAACACAGGGCATAAGACTGGAGGGGGAGGGGACACACCCAGGACAGGACGCCAGTCTGCCGCAAGGCACCCCAAGCAGGACTCGAACCCCAGACCCACCGGAGAGCAGGACCCGGTCCAATCCACTGCACCACCGCGCCCCAAGCTGAGTGATAATATAGTCTTATATTTTCAGAGGTTCAAAATCTTTCTTTCAATATGTTCTAAAAGTTCTCTGAATATAACAACTTCTGCCACTTCTTAAAACTGATTTTTTTAATTTACTTACCAGTGCAGGCAATTGATTTCTGTAGCAATCCTCGAAAGTATGTACTAAACTATAATTTCTTTATTAAGTTGACACCTTTGTCTAAAAGCTTCACAACTTCTGTGTTATGTGACTTACATCATTTACAGTGCTTATTATAGGCTAGATGTGTGCTATTGACTTATAGTCAGGCCCCATGCTTGTACAAAACTTGTTCACAAACGCTTATTTTCATATAATTATTTTGAATTAATGTGTGAATAGAGGTAGGAGTTTTTTTTTTTAAACTAATTAATGTTTAATTATTTGACAGTTTCATCTATTAAAAGTAATTTTAAAGAGTACTGTCAATGCACTTTGGTTTGTTGAAGTAACTAATCTTTTTTTAGCTTTTCATCAAGGGAAAAATGAATTGGAAGGCACTTATGTCTCATTGTCACACATGCTGTGACTATTTTTTCAGCTCCTTCACCAAATATACTTTATATTTATTCCTAGGGATAGGATTTTCTTATTAAGCATTAGAAGCTGTAGCTGCACCCCCACCCTACTGCTTCCCCATTCTATTTGCTTCCCCCTCAGCTTCTTTTTTAATAAAGTACACAAACAACAACTTTAGTGCTATCAAACCTTCAAATTCCCCCCGAGGGCACAGTGCCAACCATGGTTCTACAACAGCATCACTTCAAACCCCCAGGTCGCCAGGGCCGCTATCAGGCAGGGGATCTGTAAATCCTCTGTCTACGAAGCGGCCCAGGAACTGACATCCAGAACAAATCTTGCCAGTTAGTTCAGCTGATATAATGTGTGAATTACTGTTCTCCCTCAAGCGCTAAGCATAGACTTAAAAGTTGTGTGTGTGTGTGTCAGTAACTGAGTGTTCATGCGCATGTGTATTTGAATTATATATCACGGACCACACTACATTACAATTTTAACATGCAGAACTTAGTTTGAAAGAAGGCTTGATTTTCAAAAAATGCTAATAAATTGTGTTTGTGAGTGTGATTGCCTTGTGATGGACTAGCATCCCATCCCTGGTGTACCCTGCCACGTGGCCTACGCTTCAAGGATAGGCTGTGGACCACTGCAGTCCCGCTTTACTGCAAGTAAGTGGTTATTGAGAATGAATGAATGAATGGTAATGTAAAATGCACAAATTATGTGAAAATGTAATAAATACAACTGCAATTTTCATCATAATCTTTAACCCCATTTTCAAAAGTTACAAAATAATATTTATTCCATTCTTTCCTTGCAAGAACTTGGTAGAAGTGCAATTTTTTGCTAGATCCTGCATATGTAGTGCAAATTAAAGTGAGAAAAACAAAGCTGCACCCCTGGAATCTAAATTTATTTTGTAGGTGTAGGACGTGGAGTCCTGAAATAGGTGGGGGTCAAAATCAATGTGGCTGGATTTATTACACCTCTTGCATTCTGAATCCAGAGCACAGTGCTCTAAGTATCTCTATGTATACAGTATATCCACAGGCTACTTCCGTCCTGAAATCTTTTAATTTCCCAAACACTCAAAACTGGATCAGCCTCTCCCCTGCTGACGGTCTCTCCGGGAGTTGCTAGGAAATAGTCTTACACCGCATCCTTAACACGCGGGTTCAGTTAGCATGCTTTCCCCTGCTCAAACATGCTGTTCTGTGCCCAAGCAGGGATAAGTACATCTCCTGCCAATGTTAACAGCGATTAGAAGTGTAGGAAATGTATTCAGAGTTCAGAGCTGGCAGAGCAGATAAGTTGGCTGGAATCAGAGCAGCTCTAGATTTGCTCTGGATGCCATAACCATGTGTCTGTGACTGTTAGGGAGCTATATCAAACAAAAGCATGCATATTCTGTATAACTCCATTCAAGTGACAATTTTTGCATAAAGAACAGAGATATGAATGCAGTGTTATTTTCATATTGCGAGAAAACCCACATAACAGATGTTTCCATCCAAAGCGAATTGTATTCCTTAGAGTTATACAGTTTTACCCATTTACTTAAATGGATATAACACATATGCAAATTTTAAATTATATATTCTGCTCAGTGATAACTCGAGCTTTCCAAGGATTTGAACATACAAGATTTGGTCTATAGGCTGGGTTTCATAACTGCCAAAAAAACTTCAGGCTAGATTTTTAGCTTGCCTCACCTTCACTGTGTTGTGACAGAAATGTGCTTACTAGAATAAACAGCCTCGCATTCCAACGTGCCTTCCAGCGCTGGCACTTATTCCAAACCTGACCTGTTCCTTAGGATACACAGCTAGGTTTTTTAGGAATTTAGCAAACACGATTTCCCCAAGATAAAACTTTGCTAAGCTCTTAATTAAACAATTGAATCCTGTTCAAGCCTGAATGTACGTAATGAGGTTTGACTGACTCAGGGCCAGCAGGTAGCACAGTGACTGGGGATTTACAGTCTGAAGTTTGCCTTTTTATCTGCCTGATTTATTCTTTGAGTCTTTGTAGAATGCACTGCCTAATCTGTTCGAGTGAAGCCAACCTTACTTAACAAAGGGTTGAAATTAGTGGGCAAGCAGGAGAGGTATGAAAGAGAGTTTTTAGTGTACTAATGAAAGGGGTTTGTATTTTGGTATAACCCCATATCTCAGCAGACTACAGAAACATGGCAATATGACCTTTGGGTATTTGACTTTCCTATTTGAATGATTAGTCTCCATCGCATGAGTTTGGAAAAACCAGACAAAGTACATTTGAATATGCATGGGTGTTTGCTTGTTTTAGCAAGATGTTTTAATTTTTTTAATTTAAATTGCAGAAGTAAGGATCGTACCTCAAAAAAACATTTGCATGTTGATTATGGGCATGAATTTAAAGTTTAGGTTTTTAGTACTAGTCTTGAACATGTTTAATTTTGCTTAATTTGGTGTGCTCCAGTAGATGTTAAATAAATTGAGAAACTGAAGTTATTTTTAAAAATTGCAAAACACCAGGGAAAACCATTACTCAAGGAAAAAAAACAATGCAATTATTCATTCAAAGTCAAAGTAATGAAATTGTTCCTAAAGTAACCAAACAAGCTCAGTGAGGAGATTGTGTGCAAGCATAAATTGCTCAGTGCTGATGGACTGATTCTGAACATAGTTCCCCCAGATTAGAACTTTAGGAGGACAGTCAGTAGCATAGTGGTTAGAGCTGCTGCCTTTGGATCCAGGGGTCACATGATTAATCTCCAAATGCAGTATCCTTGAGCAAGGGACTTACCCTAAAATTGCTCTAGTAAAATTACCTAGCTGTATAAATGGGTAAGTAACTGTGATTATAACACTGTAAGTAGCTTTGGAGAAAAGCATAAGCTAAATGAATAAATGTACAACACCATTCATTCAGCAGTATTCTTTGTCAGACCTGTAAATTTCAAATAGCTCTTTCCCACAAAAAAAAATCTAAATTTTTGCTCTTGGAGAAGACAGACAGACAGAAATGGGATTTTTGTAACAGCAGAATGCCTGCCAAACTTCACCGGTATCAATACTGATTACCCATATATGTTTACACCTTAAAATTATTTGTAACCTTACATACCTGAGAATAATTTTAAAATGCTGTCAAAGGGAATATCACAGTAAAAGCAAAAGAACGTCTGCATATGAGAGGAGAATGAGATTAGTATTTGCATATTTGAAATACAAAGCCCCTGACTGCAAAAGACAGAGGCCATTAAAATTCATCAGTGTTTCAACTTCAAGTGTTATCGGAGATACTATAGATGTAAGAGAAGGCTTTCAAATCAGGTTGTCTTTCCTTAAAAATAATCTGTACTTGGCTGTTTTCAAACTAATGGACTAATGAAGGTCTCATAAAAGTCTTCAGTCAACTTAGATTTAATTGCTATTTATTCATTTTGCTGATGCTTCTCACCAAAGCAACTTACAATTATTTATCTATTTTTACAGCTAGGTAATATTTTTCTTTTTAAATAAGTGGAGCAATTTAGGGCAAGGATCTTACTCAAGGGTACCACAGCCAGAGGTGACATTTGAACCTGTAACATTTAGGACCAAAGGCAGCAACACTAACCATTACACCTCCACCTGCCCCAATTATTATTGTTATCCATCCATCCATTCATCCACCCATTTTCTTAGCCTCTTAGTCCTTCTAGGGTTGTGGTGGCAATGAGGAGAGGAAGCCCAGACATCCCTGTCCCTCACAACTTCCTCCAGCTCAACCTGGAGAGAGGTATATACAATCTCTCCAGCAGGTCCTGGACTGACCACAGGGTCTTGTCCCAGTTGACCATGCCTGGTATACCTCCAAAGGGAGGTGCCCAGGGGGCATCCTTACCAGGTGCTCGAACAACCTTAACTGGCTCCTCTCAATGCGGAGGAGTAGTGGCTCTACAATGAGTTCCTTCCTGGATGGCCGAACTCCTCACCCTGTCACAAAGAGTGAGTCCCACCACTCTGCGGAGAAAACTCATTTCAGCAGCTTATATCCCTGATCTTATTCTTTCGGTCATTACCCAGAGTTCATGACCATAGATGAGGGTAGGGATGTAGACCAACTGGAAAATAGAGAGCTTTGCCTTATGGCTCAGCTCCCCCTTGACCACTACAGTCTGGTACAGTGACTGCATTACTGCTGCCACTGTTCCCAGTCTGCAGCCAATCTCACGCTCCCTTCTCCCCTCACTCATGAATAAGACCCCAAGATACTTAAACTCCTCGACCTGGGGCAAATTCTCTCCCCTTACCTGAAAGGGGCATGCCTTCCTTTTCCGTGAGAGAACCAAGGACTCAGACTTGGAGGTGCTGATCCTCATACCAACCACTTCACACTCAGCAGCAAACTGTCCAGTGCATGCTGGAGGCGTCCATGTGATGGTGCCAAAATGTCAGCATCATCCGCAAAAAGCAGAGACATCACCTTCTGGCCCCCGCATAGAATGCCTTCCTGACTTCTGCTGCGCCTTGATATCCTGTCCATGAAAACCTCAAACAAGAGTGAAGACTAGGCACAACCTTGGCGGAGTCCAACACCCACATTGAACGGGCTTGACTCATGTGTACAGAGACCGAATGGCCCGCAGTAGTGGCCCCGGCACCCCACACTCCCGAAGCACCTCCCATAGAATTTCTTCTGCTGCCTTCTCCAAGTCCACAGAATACATGTAGAGTGGATTAGCAAACTCCCATGCCCCCTCAATTACCTGTGAGAGGGTAAAAAGCTGGTTCACTGTTCCACAGCCAGGGTGGAATCTGTATTGTTCCTCTTCAGTCTGAGGTTCAACTATCGGCCGGAGCCTACTTTCCAGTACCTTGGCATAGACTTTCCCAGGGAGGCTGAAAAGTGTGATACCCTGATAGTTAACACATACTCTTCAATTCCCTTTCTTAAAGATAGGAACCACCACCTCAGTTTGTCAATCCAAAGACACTGTCCCCAAGGTCCATGTAACGTTGCAGAGCTGTGTCAGCCATGACAGCCCCACAACATTCAGGGTTTTAAGCAGTTTCAGACGAATCTCAGCCACTCCTGGTGCTTTGTCATTGTGGAGCTTTCCAAGTAGCTACTAACTTCCACCAGGGAAATGAACTCTGATCTCCAAGAAGCTTCTGGTTGTGACTCCTGTAAGGGAGGCATATCTCTTGGGTTTAAGAGTTCCTCAAAGTGCTCCTTCCACCTCCCGATAATGTCTTCATTTGAGGGCACAATGCAACCCAAGTGGGACTCAAACCCCAGACCCGCAAGAGAGCAGGACCTGGCCAAGCCCGCTGTGCCACCGCACCCCCCCCATTATTATTATTATTATTATTATTATTATTATTATTATTATTATTATTATTATTATTAAACTATTATTATTATTATTATTATTATTATTATTATTATTATTATCTTCTTTGTTATCTAATACTTTTTTGTTTTTTGGTAATACCAAATCAGAGGTCTTGCAGGATCTGCCACACTAACTCTAAGGCTATAAATCCATGGCCTTAACAATCTTGTTACCTAAGTGCTTTCCACTTTAACACTTGTTTCCGCTATTTGTAGGGAAGGCACCAGCAATCTCAGCTGAAATGTCTTATTTTTATCTATTTTTTTCACCCCTTATTACTTCCCCATGCAGCACTCAGAGTTGAACACATCAGTACACTGTTAAGAATCCCGAAGGACGGATGATGCTCCAGAAGTCCAAAGTCTTCAGAACTGATGTCAGAAATCTTCAGAATCTTTGATTATTATAAATTATGAAAACTTAAACACTTAGAAACTACAAAATGACAAAACTTCAGTGATGAATGTGACTGTTTTGACTAAATAAATATTGAATGGTAGAAATTAATTTTGTAACCTGCAGTCAAACATTTCATTTTTGTACAGTACAGCAAATGCCCTCCTTTGAGACAAACACTATGATTTTTTTTTTTTCACACTGAAATGGAAATGAAAACAAAAAGCTTTGTAAACATGAAACACTGTTCTTTTTGGAGTGTTGCTCTGAGATGTTTGCTTACAATCTGTTGCACAAAACATTTGAGATATGAATCCCTGCCCAAATATGCTTCTGCAGAAGTAATGAATTGTCTTCTGAAAGTTTCAGATGTGAATTCTCAAGGTTAGTTGGCACAAATGTTCCCCTTTTTATGCAAATTCACTGTTTTAACACTGAAAAGAACATTGTTGAGGCATAAGAAAGAATACAGGTAAGGTTGAGTCTAGTGGTTAATGAGATTAACTTATAACCCAAGGGTTACCAATTTCAGCATGTGGTCTGACCCTGCTTTAGTATCTCTGAGCAAGTATTTAACCTGAATTGCTCCAGTCAAATACTTTAGTGCCCTATGCTTCTAGGATAGGCTACGGACCACCACCCTACATTAGGAAGGTGCTTATCAATAATGAGTGAATGTATAAATGCACGGTCCTTATGATGCAAGA
Source organism: Scleropages formosus (assembly GCF_900964775.1). Classification (NCBI taxonomy): domain Eukaryota; kingdom Metazoa; phylum Chordata; class Actinopteri; order Osteoglossiformes; family Osteoglossidae; genus Scleropages; species Scleropages formosus. Next base: position 6,374,098 of record NC_041815.1, on the reverse strand, counting down.
GCTAACCATCAGCTATAACAATAACAACAAGAAAAGTGTGCCAAATGAAGTCACAGAATCTGTACTTTATTCCTTCTGTAGATGAATTCGGAAATCAATCCAGCAGGAAAACAGCAGTTAAGATTTTTTGGAACTTTATCTAATATGATTTTCCCAAGATAACATGATTTGCTATGAATATCTCTTTCTTGCTTCAGATTTGTATCTCAGTTGTACACATTTCCAAATTTGCACCAGTGTCTGCAATCTGTTGTGTTCCCATGTCTGTCAGATAGGTTTTCAAAACAATGTCCGCAAGGTGATTTCTGTCCATGCAGAACAGTTGGTAGTGTAGTGGTTAGAGTTACAGCCTTTGGCTCCAAAGGTAGCAGATTTGAGCCTCACCTCCAGTTGTAGTACCCTCAAGCAAGGTACTTATGCTAAATTGCTCCAGTAAAATTACCCCTCTGTATAAAGGTATAAATAATTGTAACCTTAATGTTGTAAGTTGCTTTGGAGAAAAGTGTCAGCTAAATGAATAAATGTAAATGTCCTCAAGTGGAACTGAGAAGTCCTGAGTGGAGAACTGCAACCTGTATGCACCCAGCATGCCCCTAGGAGGTGCTGTTGGAGAGTGCTCAGTCTACCTGTTGTCCAAACTACCAGATGTCTACACCTTTTTACCCATTTCTTAATATGATAATGTGAACTGCATAGCACATTCTTTGCGAGCCTTGAAGTACTCAACTGGAATGAGGAAAACTGAATTTCACCAAAAGTTAATTTTGCCCCAGTACAGATATTGACAGAGTAAAAATTAGTTCAGGTTTCATTAAAGGAAAATGTCATATATTAATAAAATCCTCTTATGCATTTTCTTGTCTTGAAGAAGTGAGAAAATCAAATACGTCCTTCTCAGCTCTCAAAAACATGTTGAAGTCAAATCTTTTTACAAGTTCATTTTAAAGGAATCATTCGCTTTACTTGACAGACTTGCAAACCCAAGAGGAGAGATACAAATCTGAGCTTCAATTATTTACTCTGGAAAGAAAATAATGACCACTGAAGATCTCTGAGCTCCTGTAAGGCAGCAGAAATCCAAGGAATGCTATTACATAGCCCAAACAAGAATGAAAGGCCCAGCTCAAATTGTAAGAGAAGAATCATTTCAGGTACAGAAATGTAATTATAGGTTTGAAAATGGATTTTCAAACCTTTGTTATCAGAAATACACACTTGTACACATACACATTAATGGATTTTGCCTGTTCAATTTGATAGCATCCACATTCAAAGTATCAGGGCAAGAAAGAAATCAATATGCGCAAAATTGAGCTTTTGAAGTTTTGCATCAAAAACAAATTAATGTCATATTTTTCCACTAACTAAATAGCAGTGGAAGCAGATATTAATTTGCTGTTTTTTTTTTTTTTTTTTTTTGGCCAATCAACAGGTAAATCAAGCTATATGGAGTACAGGAGGAATGCAAGTACTGTACTTATAAGTAACTAATAAATTACTCAGATTACTTACTATGACTCAGAAAGAAAGTTTTTGTCAGGGTTCATAATAACAAGTTACAACTGTAGTACATATAGGGTAAATTGAGAACTTTAGCATCTCCACCGTTACCGTAACAAACAATAGGTTTAATATTATTGTGACTTCTTTTTCCTTTTCACAAAGTTTGAGAAAGGAGGAAACCCATAGTTCTCAAGGGTAAGGCTTGTGACAAAAAATGTCGTAATGTTATCTTTCAGCTTGATTTAATTTTACCCTGCTTAGGAGGTGCTCTTTCTGAAGCACAAACATTCCTCCTCTCTTGTCCCTGTGCTGCCCTGGCTGGATGGCAAAGACAAGCAATGAGGAAGCTGAAATCAATATTTCAGTCACTGTGTAAAAAGCCAGCAATATTCAGGAAAACAGTTGAAACTCAGGCACCCCCCTGTCCTGAAGCCAAAGTCACCTCCTTCGCTTTTGCTGCACAGCTTGTTTCTTTCTCCATCCCTCTCTTAATCAGGGCTGTTGAGAGGAATTTGCATCTCATCCTGTGTTTTTAACCCATTGCAGCTTCCCTTTAAGGCTGCAATGAGTGCTTCTGATTCATTTACACAAAACATGCTGTTTTCATTATGAGTATTTCAATGAGTGTTTATAGATGCACATGACTGTTTTAAATAGTGTGCTATAATGTATTATATATGTGTTACTACGCATTATGTATGCTTTATAATGTTTCATGACTATATTTACAATTCTTTGATATTTTATGAGATAATGCCAGGAGGATGCTATTCACAGTAATTCAGTGAGTATCCAACAAACCCTACCACACAAAAGGACATCAAGTACGGTGCTCATCTGTTATAATATTGGAGTGTTATCTATGTGAGTTGCATAACAGGAACTCATGGTATGAAATCAGACTATATTTACTATGGATATTTTCAGCAGTTATATATAGAAGACCTATCCAGATGGGCTTACTGCTGCAGCATATTTGGAAAGCAGAGTGGAACAAGATGAATTCATATTTTATGCCCATGCCATTGTGAAAGGTTTGTATCGATTTCCTCCTTAAGCGTCGCTGCCTCGGCAAGGCAGGGCAAGGAGACGAGGTGGACGGAAGCCAGCGGTGTCACATTAGAGGCAGTCAGCACTGCATCAAACACGACGCCTCCTTAAGGCCCCGGCATCAAGGGCAAAATATGAGACACCCTTCATCACTTTTTTGACTGAAGAATAAGACAACTGCAAACTTTGCTGCTATGGAAAATGACAATATGGCTCCGGCGAAGGCAACAAAACTCTAACGAGAGACTCCAGTGATCTGAAGTTCAAATGCTGCCTCTGACAAACTCTCCGACCCTTGTCAAACTTTAGTTTATGGTCTTTAGTTTCTAGTCTCATCAGTCCGTGGAAAAGACTTTCATGGCATAACAGTTAAAATTTACATCTGTTTGTAATATTCTAATATAGGTTTAAATCTTAAGTGAGACCCTCCTGTTGAACATGTAAAAATTAAATACAGACTGATGTGTATTTTACAAATAAATGTATATCCCTTGCGTGGTGCAAAAGGTGTATTATGTAGCTTACCTTGGTTACTTGTCAGGTAAGTCTTCAGATGTAAAAACCAGGAGGTTCTTTTCCGTGAAATAGGTAGAAAACTGTAACAGTTACCTGAAAAGATATGAACTCTTTGATGGCAATAATGTGAGGTACCAAATGTACCTTCCTGAATACCCTGAGTTAGCCGTGAAAATGACAGCATACATCCCTGCTTTGTGGTATGATTATCCCTATTAAACCTTCTGCAAAGTCCTGTGAAGCACTGAGAGACTCCTTTTAATGCCTTTGGCAACCACTCAGAGACATGTCCATCCTTCCTAAAACTCTGCATTAACCACACATTTGTCTCTTAACTCTTCATTTAATTCAAGACCATTAACAATTAGTTTTTCATTTGTAATTTTACACAGCAATGTCAGAACTGAAGCAATTTCTGTAAATGCCAGGATAGATATCAATACCGCTGTTCACCTAATATGAAGTAATGCTTCTTTGGCCCACTTGTGTTTTACCGACTATTCAAACATAGAACCATTTGATTAAGAGCAGTAGCTATATACCACCCAATGATGTATTTAAAAAGATTCAATGGCTCACCATTAGCCAGTCAGGAGACAAAAGAAAAAATATTTAAAATATAAACCAAAAACACTTAGTGTTCTTTGTTCCTACATGAAGCAGAAGGAATTATTTTGAGCTCAAATGGAAAGCTCTCAGAGCCCAATATACACTTAATTTTGAGCTCTTCTACAGAACTGTTGTGTTTCCGAGCTCCCTGAAACACCTCAACAATGAATCTGCTGCCAATTTTTGATCTCTCATCTTACCATAACCTTGTATGGCTCATTTGTATGCGGATCAGTGCCGTAACCATAATACAATCGCTGTAACTCCTTTTCCTGAAACAGCCCAATCCCATATGGGGGTCAGAGAGGAGTGCATTTTGCATTTGTTTGGAAATACAAGAACTTCTTGGTAAATAGAGCTGCAAAGGTTCTAGGGAGTAGGATATTCATTAAGAATTCCAGGGCAAGAATGCCGAAAACTTTGGGAGGCAATAAGCTGCATTTTGAAAACCACAGTGAGCACATTAAAGAGAGACAGACAGACAGGCAGAGGGATAGATAGATAGATAGATAGATAGATAGATAGCAATTACATGCCCTTGAAACTAAAGCTCGATAAGGACGATAAGATGTTTGGCATTTTGTTTTCATTTAAAAATGTTGTAATAGGTAAATTCAAAAAGGAAAAGTAATTGAGCATTATTGGTGATCAGCTGGCAGTAAGAGCAAAGGTACATATTTAAACACATCCTGAATGGCCTGAAAACAGACAGTTTGGTGGTTTCATTTCTGTTTCACATTGCTCCTGCCCTACTTTGACTATTTTTGTTAAGCCATCTAACAAGGGGAGTGGGCACCACATGGCGCCTGTCTGTCCCTGCTGATGGGAAGAAATCCTCAAAAGGCTCGGTCAATGTCATGCCAACTTGCACATTTGTCAGTTACACGATATGTCTCCTCAACGAAATGAATTCATAAGGACGTTGCTCCAATACACTATTGTTATTTGCATAAAACAACTATATCCAAAAAGAGGCAAATTACCATGACTTCCAGAAATAAAATGGAATTTCTCAGTTATTCCAGTAACATTATTTTCTAATTAGCACTTCATATATTATCATTTCCTTGATTAGATATATGCATTAATGAAGATGCATTGGAATCTTTGCAATGGCAATGGTGAGAAAAACCTGTAAAAAAGATTATTTCTATTTTACCTGTTGAGGGAAAGCTGGAAGACTTCAGTATGCCTGGTTGTTTATTACTTCAGTGAGAAAAGAGAAGCAAAAATCCCTTTGTGGAGCAAAGTTTTGTGCATGAAGGCAAGTTTGGTGAAATGGCAGCTTGCTTGTTCTGGTCCTCCTTTGGCCCATATCCTGAAAAATTTCATCCTTCACATCCTTGGCATCATCACTTTTGGGTGGTAGCATTTCCAGGCTCGTAGAACCACTGACAGAATGTCAGAAACAATCTAATGAATCTTGACAGTGTTAAACAAAAAGAAAAAACATTTTCACAGCTTCTCCTAAGACCCGAAAGAGCAACTTCCTGGATATGACTTCAGATCCTGAACCACTGCTACCTGGATCCATCTAACCCTCAAGAAACAAAATGTACAATACTATTTAATACCCAAAATAAACAATTTTGGTTCTTGTTTTTTTTTTGCATTTTTTTGGTTCTTTAACAATCTTGGATTATTTTAATCCCAAATCAAAAGTATTAATTTGCCTAAATGTTGTACTTTATTGATGAAAACATTTAAAGTGAATCATTGTGTCTGTGGGGACACAATGTACTGTTACAATCATTCAAAGGGGCGATCACTGTTGTATGGATGAGTGACCCATTCTAAGTACTGTGAGAGCCAGTAGCATAGTGGTTAGAGTTACTGCCTTTGGATCCAGGTTATAGGTTCAATCCCCGCCTCTGGCTGTAGTACCCTTGAGCAAGGTATGTAACCAAAAATGCTTCAGTAAAGTTACCTAGCTGTACAAATGGGTAAAGAAGTAGAACCTTAAAATGTTAAGCTGATTTGCAGAAAAGTGTCAGCTAAATGAATTAATGTAAGTAGTGCATCAGCAGTGTAAGTAACCTTGGTGAATAAGGTGTGTGGGCTCATAATGCTACATAGAGTTCAGTGGAAGTTGCTTTGTAAAAAAAGCATCTGCTAAATAAATAAATGTAAATACTAAGACCTCTGGTTAGGGACATCAGCTAGAGAGCTGAAAATGCATAGCTCTTTTACCACTTCTCCTTTTAGGGAACATGTTGACAGTGTAAAGGAACTGAATAAACTGAGTTAGACATTACTGATATGTCTTTGACCTTTTTTCTAATGGTTTATTTTGTATGTCTTGAAATTCCCATTGAGTCACACAAGCATCAAGAGAAGTTGCAACTGTCAATCACTTCTGTGAGTAGCCAGTGGGTCTGGCATGGTATGAATCATATTGTGTAGAGTCACTTCCTCTAAGAACAGGGGTGTACCATGGTAAACAGAAAATTCATAATCAAACAACAGACTAACAGCATACTTTTCTCATTATTGTTTCGTGTACTTTAAAACATTTAACATTTAACAAAGGTATTTATACCTACACATCTGTTCCTCTCTTGCCACGAAAACCATGTGAGCGGCCACTATGAGTGAAGACTGACTGGACAACATGAACATACATACCTTTATATAAACATTTACAGTGCTATTTATATTTGTGTTCTGTGAAAGAAATTTTTTTATTTATTTTTAATGTAATAACATTAAATTTATTTATTTTAGTTCTTTATTTAAGGCAAACATACAATTTCCAAAGTATTCCTTTACAGTGAAGGGAACTTATTATTAATCTTTTTTTTTTTTTTTTTTAAATTAAATCTATATGGGGGTCATGGTGGCGCAGTGACGCAGTGGGTTGGACCAGGTCCTGCTCTCCAGTGGGTCTAGGGTTCAAGTCCCGCTTGGGGTGCCTTGTGACAGACTGACATCCCGTCTGGGGGTGTGTCCCCTCCAGCCTTATGCCCTGTGTTGCTGGGTTAGGCTCCGGCTCCCCGCGACCCTGTATGGGACAAGCGGTTCAGATGGTATGTGTGTGTGTGTGTGTGTGTGTGTGTGTGTGTGTGTGTGTGTGTGTGTGTGTGTGTGTGTGTGTGTGTGTGACCAAAATACATTACCTTGAAGGATAGTAGCAATGCTGTTAGTTGGCAACAGCAGTAAGATGGATGCAACAAGTTCTGCACAATAACCAGCTAGCCACTGTTACGAAGAAAATAGCACAGCCGCGTGTGTCTGTGTGTGTGTAATGGATTAAAAGAATATTCTGAGCTCCTACTGAAAAAGCACACACTCATCACATAACACAACATACAAAGGCAATATAGACAGAGTATAATTATTTTGGTTGAAACAAACACACACACGCACACACGCACACACACACACACACACACACACACACACACACACAGGTCCAGATTTCCAGCTTGTTCACAGGCAATGGTAGCTTTGTTGAAAATTGCCTCTGTAAACTGTGCGCTGAGCAAAGCATTCGCATCACAGAGCTGCGCGAGACGGCATTAATGGGAGTTTCTTTTTGCCCGGGAGGCCGGCTGACCTTGGGACTATCTTTTGCGACTTCATGCATGATTAATAAATAAATATGAAACCACAGCCATCTTCAGAGGCTGAAGCAGCTGAACTCATTAGGGGTGAGTTTCCCTGGCGTTGATGAGGGTGCCTCTGGACTGAACACCAGCTGCACACTGGAAATGATTAAACTGAGGCTCCTCTCACAGTTTGACAGAGCGGTGGCTCTCGAGAGGCCAGATGCAAAATAAACATTTTGTCAGAACCAACTGAGGCAGCCATAGGTGCAGAGAGTATGAAGACATCTATGAGTCTCTTTTGATGTGTCACATTGCACTGATTTCAGGATATCTATTAGAGAGACAACCAACCAACACCCATTCTGCAGGTCCACATTAGTTCGCACCAGCCCTGACTGCCCAAATTCAGTTAATCATTTACATTTATTTCTTTAGCAGGTGCTTTTCTCCAAAGTGACTTCAAATGAACTCTCTGTAGTGTTATCAGCCCACACACCTTATTCACCAAGGTAACTTACACTGCTAGGTGCACTACTTACACTGGGTCACTCATCCATACCTCAGTGGAACACACTCTCTTTCTCTGTCACTCACACACTATGGGGGCACCTGAACAGCATGTCTTTGGACTGTGGGAGGAATTGGAGCACCTGGAGGAAACCCACACAGACACAGGGAGAACATGCAAACTCCACACAGCCTAAGCAGGGATCAAACCACATCCTCTCACACCACCCATGTGCTGTGAGACAGCAGCTGTACTCACTGTGCCACCCATCATCAATAACACATGTTCATTTACCTTGGTATGGAGGAGTATTTGAATACTAGATGTTATGAATATTATAAATGTGTGCACTGATCAAGTTCAAGGTTGTGTAAATATTGTCATTTTGAATATCTCATTTTGCTATTTACTATCATTTACAGGTTTTTACTGTTCGGTTGCAGATTTTTAAGGTAAAACTAAAGTAGAACTTGGAAAGTTCCTTTAAGGGATTTAAAAAGTGACTCAGCAGGTTGCTGTCAGATATATTAGGGTACTATGTTTTATTAAGGCATCAAATGTAAATTAAAATGTTTTAACTCTGATCCTTTTTACAGATTGTTACATAGCACAGTTTTTTCTTTTCTTTTCTTTTATTGACTCGATATCCACAGTGAATTATGTGCTACCCAGTTTGACACCATCGAATTTACACAGTTACACATTCAGTGAGGAATTTCAAGTTCACTTTACACACAGCTATCCTGTAATATTCCTCCTGGGATGTATACCTTGGTTAATGTTGTTTTCCTGGCTAGAATTGTGATACAAAGCAGGATTTTTCAAGATTCTTTGAGCAAAATATTCTTTATTCCGAACAATAAAATAAATGTTTCAATTAATTTATTCTTATGTTTTTGTGGTAATTTTGAAGGATGTTCTTCTAAAATCTGAAGCAGGCTTTCCCCCAAGTACCAGGAAGCATTCAGCTGAACTGTTAATCAATTGTAATTTCAGCCAAGTGCATCTGTCCTTCCTGAAAATCCTTTTCCATAGATTTAAAAAAAAAAAAAAAAAGTTAAACAGCAAGATTCAAAAGATTAATTACTCCTGCCTCCCTGAATATTAATATTACATTCAGATGATGTCGAAAAAGAGAAGGCTTGCCTGGCAAAGTGTAACATAAAACTCACTGAGTAATATTCTAGCTTGTGTCGTAGTGAATTCAATGATCTTCAACAGAAACATTATCTTCCAGCTAAAAAACGATTGACTCATTACAAAAGCAGTGTTCAGTTTTATCTACGTAAAACAAATACCATCTACTAATTTGATAACTCACAATCTTGGAACCCCTGTCGCCCAAAAAGTTTCCCTCTCAAAATAACGATTTAAAATTAGAAAATAGAACCAAGTTTTGACAAGAGAGAAACAGTTTTATAATTTTTATGAATAAATAAATAATAAATAAACTTTATAAATAATTTTTTTATGGGACTGATTTCCAGTTTAGACTTCATCTGCCATGTTCTTGATTTAAAATAATAGCTGAAATGACAGGTAAAATTAAGCATGCAACAAAGCTAAGAAAAACAATGATATAATTAAAAGATGACAATAGTTTTATGGTTTAATAAGATACGTTTGTTGTGAAAACTAAAATTTTTGTTGGATAGCTTCTGATGGTCATGAAATGCACAAGATAAGATTACATTTTCATTATTCATCAGGTAAGTATATACGGCAATTTCAAATGAACTGTTAAACTGCCATAACAGCCACAATCATATTTATAAATTATAATCTGCCTGCTGCAGGATCAGCAGTAGCCGTTCCTAAAAGGGAATGCCAAGGAAACGGTTACCCAGGGGGGTGTCTGCGTGACTCATTCTCGCCACGTTGGTGTCAAAAAAGAAGAAAAATTAGCAGCCGTGCAGAATGTGATGTATTGTATGTGACATGAGTATCAATTTTATTCTGTGCAAATTTAGAAATGGACCACAAAGAGATCAAAGGCTACCCGAATAAGAGCTGAATGTTTAACCTGCTATTTCAAATGTAATCCAAGATTGGTAACAAGCTAGTTTGAGAACTGAGTCTCCACCTCATATTGTCTTATGATGAAAAGAATCTTGCTGCTATAAATATCTTAATTTTAATAATCCAAATGATAATCTGGCAATAACCCATAACTTCTAAACAGGCAAGTACTACAGATGGAGGACTTAAATTTAAAAAAAAAAAAAAGATGCATCAAGTGTTGTTCAGAGTTCATACAGAATATTCCCATCATCACTTTTCTTGTGAACTAATTCTGATTCCCTAAAGGGCTTTAAATTTTCTAGTCAACAGAGGACTCACATAATCAGAGGGCTAATTTAAAGTTAAATTTTCAAGATAAGCCCATGTATGTGATTTCAGGTTACTTTCCATACAGTACAGAAACCTTTGCACATGATTCTATGAGAAGAGCTATACCTTATACACAGCACCTCCAGTATGATGATCATCTTGTTGAAAATACCCTCTGGGCTTGTCTGTAACTGTAAAACCCAAAGGGGTCAAATAAATTGGAAAAGACTAACATGTGTATGATTCTAAATCATTCGTGGTCACAACCTTGGTTCAAAGAAAATAATATTGAAATTCCATGCTGAAATTGTACATGAATTGATTATGTTTTGTGCAACGAGATGCTGGTCTGCTTCATACCCGTTCCGGCAGTAAATTGAATTGCAGCATAAGAGCACCGGAGGGGCCATCGGCTGTACATAATGTTAAATGTGAAAGGACCTCTATATTTTGCGTGCACACTGCTTCTCTGACTAGATGAAAATATAATTAAAAATGTGTAAGACATACATTTACAAGCTTGATATTGTTAAATCCCAGTGATGTAACTCATTATAAAGTTCCACAGTGTAACACTAATTCATTTAGTTGATGCTTTTCTCTAAAGCATCTATTTACCCCTTTTGCATAGCTGGGTAATTTTTATTGGTGCAATTTAGGGTAAATACTTTCCTTAAGGGTACTACAGCTGAAGACGGGATTCAAACCTACAACCTTTAGGGCCCAAGGCAGTAGCACTAACCACTATACCACCAGCTACCCATAAAAAGAGAATATTATAATATCACAATATTATAAAGAGTTAACAAACATTTTTTTCCCCACATCCACACTGCATGCTAAAAATCTGGTGCCATCCTTGAAACAGCTCATGACTCCTTTAAAACCTAGGTGTGTTTCAGACAGGCGACTTTAACTCCCTTGAATTTGTCAACACTGCAAGAATTAATTTAGATGTCTAGTCACACAGGTGAAAACAATGAACTTTTGTTTCTATGTGCAGAAAAGCACATGTCACATCAATCTTGATCCTTAGGTGGGAGGTTGTGCAATGAGTGAGTAAATTAGTTCAGGAAGGATTTCTGCTATACTTATGAGTAATGAAAAACTTGTCCCATGTTTCCACTTAATACAGTTTTTAACACGGGGCACCCGATTTTGACCTTTGGCAAGCATGTACATTGTAAGCACTTTTGTATTGTCCTTTGTAAGTTGCCTTCGACAAAAACATCAGCAAAATAAGGGATTATTCATCCATCCCATCTAATTTCAATAACTGCTTATCCTGAGCAGGGTCGCAGTGAACTGGAAGCATTGAGGCAAGGCTGGGTGGCTGGGTGCACCCTGGATGGAACACCAGTCCATAAAGAATCATAAAAATTGCAAATCTCAGTAGTTATATAGTTTATGAATGGATTTGTCATACTTCAAAGTTTTGCTCTAGCTGATCAGTTTTTAAGAATGCTGGATGGCTTAAATTTCCTTCATGAAGACTACAATTCAACAGTTCATCGTTAAATTGTATATGGTCTGAATAAATCCTACTGAATGATTTAAAAATAGCAGAAACAGACTTCATTAGTAGCAGGTGCTTTATTCATATCACATTTGTTTTAGGGGGTTCAGATGAAAGATATTCAAGCATTACAGTTTTCTTAATAAGTGCTATTATATATAACTACTTTGGTAAATGGAAACCAAAGATATTGTTCAAATCCATTTGAGAAATTTGTTCAGGCTCTCAGCATTCAAGGCTCTCTGAAAAGGTTCACCACATAAACATCTCCAAAATCCAAAATAAAGATAAAAATTGTGGATTGCAATCACTCTCTTCTCAAAAATAATCTTATATCCCATGTATTTGTGCAGAGATAGAAAATACAAAGGAAACCTACAATGTTTTGTAGGCCATGCGAAAGTACTGTGGGTCCCTTTCCTACAAACTTTAGAGTGACAAACATTTTGCCATTACAAACTTTCTGGGGAGATATTTAGTGTATTTTTTGTAGCACTTGCATATCATATTATCATATGATTGGCCAACACCTACAGGAGAGCATGGTGGTGTAGCGGGTTTAGCTGGGTCCCACTCTTTGGTGGGTCTGGGGTTTGAGTCTTGCCTGGGGTGACTTATGACAGACTGGTATCCCATCCTAGAGACCACTGCTCCTTCCCAGCCCCCTGCATCTGTCCCCTTACTGACATTTATTCATTTAGTAGCTGCTTTTCTCCAATGCGACGTACAGCTCAGCGCACAAAACTGCGTTTCAGAACACAAAGAGTGACAGATGCAGACCGGTTATTATAGCAGGAGATTCAGTTTGTCCAAACCCACCATTTTTGCTGGTGCACTTTACAGCAACAGCTGCACATAGAATCGATGAGGAGCCCTTCGCCGACTCCCTGTTCCGTCTCACTAATAAACTGATTAACAAAGTTTGTAAATTTAATTAATGTAGTTGGAGAAACTTACAGACTCACATCCTTCAAATTTAGAGAAAGGTTATTATAAAATCTTATTACAAAAGTAAAAACTATGTGATTTGTATGTTACCTGAACTACCTTGACAAGAACGCATAATTTGCATGGAATTCTGTAAACAGAAAGGATATCCCTTTTGAGGGCATCCAGTTGTCTTCCAAGCTCTGGATTTAAAGGAGCTTTTCTGGAGAAAGTGAACTCATATATTTTCTTTTTGCAAGAGCATACGGCTGTTTACGGCCTGACAAAGGGATGTGATAAGATGTGAAAGATGCTGGGACTCATAAAAGCAAATTCTACATATTTCAGGTTCCTCTGGGGATCATGGTCTGTTTATTTTCATCTTAGTTTTCTCAGTTGGGGTGAATTGTTAATGGTATTCTTGCGCTACTTCTAGAAATATCACTGAGGCTTGTGGATGGGACAAAACCAATGTACTGTACATCATTGCCAATCGGGTAAAAGAAGCAAGCTGGACAGGCAAGCTTGTTGAAAGCTAAAGCTAAAAAAAGAAGAAGGTGTGGGGTATTTCATGTAGTTAAAGGGGAAATAGGGGACCAAGTCCTGCTGTTGGGTGAGTCGGGAAAAGCTTTTATCTGCACCTCCACAATTCTGTTTGTTGTGGAAGAAGCAACTAAATAATATTGCAAAAACATAATCAATTAATAACTTATTATTAATTTTAACAACAACAATAATAATTTACTGATGTGCAATACAAATTGAGCTGATTCAGGTAAATAGTACAATGCAAGAATGTGCAAGGTTTTCTTGTATATTATAATATTTTGCAACAATAATAAATTTAATAATCATTAACTAGCAAAAACATCTTGCCCGTTAACAAATATACATTATGTATTTATATAAAAAATAAAACAGAGTACTAAAGTTCTAATGTGTAAATTGCTGTTGGTTCTGAAGAAGTTTGTCCCCAAAACAATTTCACAATTAATTTTGAAAAGAAAGCATTTTTATTAAATTGGGGAAAAAGAAACAGCACAGATATTTTTGTATATAAATCAACATGTCACTAGCAATGAAACACAATAAACCTCAACATAAATCACAAAAGTAGTGCACAGTTTTCAATATCTCCAAAACAAAGAATTATTACTGTTAGAATCAACAGTAAAACTGACAGAGAATTATGTTGAAAAGTTCAGAATTGTGTAAAACGGGCAAAAATTCTACTGTACTGAAATAATCAACCCATTGTATAAAAAAGCTATGTATTTCCATACACCTTTACAGGAAGTCATTTTACAGGACCCTATTATGAGGCAAATGAGTGACAATAAAAATGAATTTTGAATAAGGAATTCAATATATTCAGTTATGTTTGACTAAAAGCTCACAATAACATGTTTCTATGATTGTGTGTGATACAATATACAGTGATCCAAAACCGATGGCTAAAGAATGATTTACAGTAAAGGTTGCCCTTTCATTCTAGACTTAATAAAAATCAAGGCTACCAGTACATTGAATGTAGGAAAGGAATTAAAACAGAAGATCCGAAAAACATAATTGAAGATATTCTTGAACCACGTTTAGTCTTCATACAGTTAGGAGTGATTCTGAGTGTTTCAGTGCCAAATTCATTTCCACTTTCCTGTGCTGCCTTCAAGCACTTGAAACGCACAGCATCTTGTACTTGCTCTTATTTATAGACGAGTTGCGTAACTTTTTGCAATTATGTGCTTTGTTGCACCTTTTAAAAAGTATATCTTCTTTAATTTTATATCTGGAGGAAGCTCAGAATTGTTTACCTGCTCTTTGTCCATTTAACTCATTTCACAGGGCAAAGCCAAAAATTAATCCTCACGTAGGTCAATATTGGTGTGAGCTTCTGTATGGTTTTTATTAAATTAGCATCCTGCAGTACTAAAGTGAACTGTTTGTATTTTGGTTTGTGTATCATGCTTGTGCACTGAAGTATCGACCGTGCTGATTTTTAGGAGACAATAAATTGATGTGTGACTAGAAATCCAGTCACTGAACTTCTATCACAATGACAGAGCAAAATTCATGCTATTCAAGCAAATCAATGTCAATTTTTCTATGATCATATTAACATTAGACGGTGCTTTTGAAACAAAGACACTATAGATATAAACTGATTGTTTTTCAAGATGACCCTAATGTTGAGGCTCAGCGTGGAGTTCGTGTAGATGCAACAGAATTTTGCCTGCGGAAACGTAAATCAGAAATATGAAGTGGTTGTGCTGGTTACGGTGGTGAAATATGTGGGTTGTGTTGGTTAGGGAAGGAAGTCAAGCTGCTTGGTTTCGAGTCATGGAGATGTACAGTACGATGGCAATGCTAGATGTTGTTCTTTGTGGCTTCATGGTGAGGTCAGTTGAACTGGGTCCTTGTGTACAGCTATTGTAATACATGCATGTGAATCTTGAATCTATGGAAAGGATTCTCCTCAAACTGAGCTTTACAATGAATTGAGCTAATGTCATTTGTGATGTTCATCTTAGCACGTGTTTATTCAGCAAAACATTGACAGAACCCTGCAAAGGGGTCTTACTTAGTCTTTCAAAGTACTGCAAAGAACTGAATTGTAACACAAGATTAAATGCACAATCGATGGTCACCACCACATAAACTGGGACCAAGTTGTGAAACTGAACACCATTAAAATGACAAGGATTTTAGCCCATAAATTGCACTATGTGAATTTAATTGATAAAGTATGATAGTCAGCTCTACTGTTTTGTGTACTAAAAAAATCAGGCCTTGTTTTGATAAGAGACAATATAAAGTTCAAGTGAGGAAGTCTCTGTGCCGCAGGAAAGTAATTTTAAAAAGATGCTTTTGGACACAGTATACAGTCAAAAGTGTGAAGAAAGTGTCTCTTAAACCCCCATTTTCTTTTATTTTTCCACAGAAATATTTGTAGGGTATCTGAACTCCTGACCCCCCGTGGCCTTAAAATAATAATAATAATGAAAAAAGAATACAAAAATAATCCCTCTGAAAATTGCTCCAGGTACTCTGTAAATACAGTTCCCTTTTGTAGAAAAAAAAAGTCCAAACCACAATAAAACCTACCGAGGGGTGAAATGTAAACTCGGTCCGATGGATTTTGACAGACAAGCAGCGCTTTGCATTTTCCAGCATTAAACATTCATTAGAGTCTGAAGTAAGCTGCTCTGGACAGCGTGTCTTGAAAACTTTGAGAAAAGACAAAGGAATGCTGGGTAGTGAACACAAGCCCCAGGTGAGATGGACTTTGCTTTTACAGGTAACTCCTCTACCCTCTCAACTCAGCCCCTACGGGAAATTCCAAACGATCGCTTCATCATTCAAATATGCGCATTCTCTGTTAGGACGTAGCAAAAACGTTTTTTTCGTTTAAGGTTAAAAAGCCCATCAAAGCTCGTGACACCACTCAAATGAGACTCCCTGCCGCATTACAGCACTGAGAACTGGTGGAAAATAATCAAAAGCAGTAGGATAAGCATTTGATGGCCTGGATTTTGCTGTAAATGGATCCTGTGTGTACTTCTTGAACTCTGGAAAAAATGGTGATGCCTCTCTAAAATGTAATCTCAATGGGCTTTTTTTTTCTTTTTGTTTTCGAATGGTCCTTCACAGAAAAATTCTGGTGATGACTTGTGTCACGTTGGAGGGTAGAACCACGATGGCTCCTGCAGAAAGAACATGCACCTGGTATGGAAAGGGAAGCTGCAATGGATAAAAATGGACTTTGGGAGACAACTATTGGACTGCATTCTGAAATGAGAGAGGCCAGCATCATCGTGCGTGATTTGTGTTGTGTCAGAATAATCTTTCTGTGAAGTTATTTCATTGATGGCAGTTTTGTAATAACAGATTTCTCTACATCCACCGTTTTTCTCCACACGCATGTCACATAAGTATTGCCCTAAAAAACACCCCCTAAAGCTTTCTGAAACTGAAACAAGGAAATTTCACATCTAGAGATACGCGAAACCTATTTACATTCATATGCTATGTATTATATGAATTAATACGACTTAGTAACACTAAGATAAAGTAATCCAGCTGTTTTCAAGACTTGGCCTTTAAACATATTGTATTTGTAAGACTATATGTGGAAATAACTGGTTATGAAAACTGAACAAGGTTATATTTGTATCAGAAAATTCTACTTGTACATATGCTTTGACAATCAATATTTTTTTTCTGTAATTAGATTCAAGGCAAATTCTTCCAATTGTCTTTGCCCTACAAGCTTGACCTCGGATTGATATTTTCCAGTGATAAATAGTTTGTGCTTTGGGTTCAATTCTAGAGAGAGGGATGAATTCAATTCTACAGAGGACTGAAATAGCAGCCTCCCTATGAGCCATGAACAGCAGTCCATACTGTACAGTTCCAAAAATAACACTATTTAAAAAATGTTTAATATCTAGGAAGCCATATGGGCAGCAATTAGCAATGAAGACAGACAGGGTGAAGTACTGGGTCTTTAGTATAAATTGAGAGCATGTGTGACAACAGCAAGGTTAAGAGAAGAACTAAAGAGAGAGATGGGGGAAAAAAAAACAATCAGGATGTGGTTTTTCTTCTAATCTTTCTTTTTTTTTTGCTTTATTTTGCCTGCAGGGCATTTTAATAAAAATAATTGCTTTCAACACTAATAGGACTTACATAAAGCAACAATTAAGCCGATTTTAACCTATGAAAAACTATGAAGAATTATGTACTTGAATTACATCGACACTCTACTACACCCATTAGTTAGTTTCTGAATTCCGAATTCTTATCTATAGTACGGGGGGTGCGGTGGCGCAGTGGGTTGGACCAGGTCCTGCTCTCCACTGGGTCTGGGGTTCGAGTCCCCCTTAGGGTGCCTTGCGACGGACTGGCATCCCATCCTGGATGTGTCCCCTCCCCCTTACGCCCCGGGTTGGCTCTGGTTCCCCGTGACCCTGTATGGGACAAGTGGTTCCGAAAATGTGTATGTGTGTGTATCTACAGTACTGTATTGTCAGTTTATTTATCTAATTTCATAGATGCTGTGGGTTAGGAGAAATCTGTTCTTTTGTGTTTTTGCCTTGGTAAGAGGAATCAATATAATTAATGCTATTGTATTTACATCATTGACTAGTTTGACACGTCATATTTTAACATGTGAATGCTTTGTAATATAGGTATATGGTATTAAATATATGAAAACAGGCTGCATTACCTTTCAATAAACTGTTCACAAAAAAATTAAGATACACCCTGCTGACTTCACACGTCTAACTTATGAGCTACGAAAATATTAAAAGAAAGCATATTTTATATCCTGCACAGAAAAGCAGAGGCACATAGACTTATAGAATATGCTGTATTTTTTAAACAGATCATTAGCATCACTACACAGCTGGTGTTTACAAGTATAAACAGAAGAATGCGCAGTAGACAATGAGAGGCACTTGGAATCTGCAGGTAATTTAGTCAATAGCCTTGAGTCATTAGGTATGCAGGACCCTTAGCTACAGCTATCTTCCTTTCGTCAATCTGTCATTCTAAAAGACAGCCCACTTCTCCCACTAAACACACATGCTAAAGGGATACAGCTCATGATATCCTTTCATCTTGACCTTCCATGGCAGACAGCCTTTCAATAAAGCAATCCCAAAACCCCAACTTCTTCTTCCAGCTTCCAACACAAAATTTATACAACTCTCATATGGCTCTATGAGTAAAACGCACAAAATAAAATGCAAAAATATGGGTCTGTTTCTTATATCAAGGAGGTATAAAACACATGCAGACCTGGATCTGGTCCAAATCTGTAAGATTTTTAAATAAAATAAGCGTTAGCACATTTCTCTCTCTCATTCTCATTAGATCATTACACGAGCGCACACACAGATCCTTGCTTGCTGTTATCGTAGGGACTTCACAGTGATTCCTGCCTTAACATAGTAAAGGATTTCTGTTCTTACGCCAGCAAAACTCTAAAATATGAAAATCAACAAATACTCCATAGTACAAAACAAGACCACACAAAAACAGATAAACACACACACACACACAACAGCTCAACCGTCTTGATATCACACCACACAAAACCAAGCATGCATTTTCAGTTTAGCCACTAGACAACCTAACAGATCAGGTTTCACTGGCGCACACACACACACACACACACACACACACACACACACACACACACACACACACACACACACAAAAGCACGATTCATTTAGAGAGCTCATGTGATTTCGAAATTAAAGTTTGCATATCATGGAGTACAAAGAATAAATCAGTAAAATGGGGGAATGTATTATAATCTTAATTTTAAAAACAAATAGAAATTACAGTATATCTGTTTGTTCAAGTCCCAAGGTTCGCTCTGACTCACTGCTTTTAATGGACTTGGGAGCTATATAAACAAAAACAGAGAGAATAAATGACAATTGAGTTTTGCTGCTTTGAAGAGGTCAATTCATGTCATCACCCCAATTGCCAAGGAGAGGAACATAACACATTACCTGCCTGTCACTTGTCTGGAACCCAAAATGCAATTCCACTCAGCAGACGCTTCCAATTAAAACAATCACACAAGGCATCTTCAATATTTGTTCCCACTGGTGAACAGTGTGTGACAGACATTTACATTCCCTGCTTGCCTCTCTTTTTTCATAGAAGTGGCTACAAAGAATGTTTGAATGTATAAATCAAAAGAAAAAAACTGAATTTCGATGCAGTAGATTAAGTTTGGAGCGTATTTAAAATAAAAATTAATTTGTAGAATTTTTATTTCATTTCAGCACTGTGTAAATGTCAAATTTTCTTTCACAGACATTCTGCCATACCTCAATTCTCTTGTGTACACGTTGTGATTTTCTTCCTTGGATCAAAGTACCTGTGTGAGGTTTTTCTGGATGACACAGTAGAAACGTTTAGCGGAAGAAAAGGTACACACTGCAGGGCAAAAATTAATGTTATCAGTTGAGCAGTTCACATGTGGCACCATTTGACCACAGGGCTCCATTCATGGCATCCTATAGGCCTTGATGGCCACAGGGCTGATTTTGTGCAGATAGTTATAAAAACATGTTTTTACCGGATCATTCTTGCAATACTAAACGTTAGGAGTAGAGGCAAGGAACTATACTCATTCTGTGCTTAGTTGCACTTAACCCAGGAGTTACTGAATAGGTCGATGTCCACCTAAGCATATCATGGAGATGCAGGTGGAGAAACAGCTCAGTTCTCATAGAAATCAAAGTTATCTTTCTCATCCAATTTTGCAACGACTCATGCAAATGGATACCAAACTGAAAAAAAACATTCCTGGTGAACTTGTCACATATCAGCATTGTGTAGAATATTACCCATTATTTTCTTATTTATCCTTGTCTTTTTCTGTTCCTCTATGTACTCTAGGCACTATAAGAGCAAGAGTCAGTCCCTGAGTACGAGAGATGCGGGCAAAGGAATGGAGTAAGCACAGGTTTAACTAAAGTGACAGCTGCCACGACAGATAAGGTAATTGAAGTTTAAAAAAAAAAAAACAACCATCAGCACAGATCAAAGTGGAAGCTTGCAGTGTCTTACTGGAGGGGATGATGTTGGATGATTTATTATTATTATTATTATTATTATTATTATTATTATTATTATTATTGTCATCTCTGGAAGAAATGGCTGGAATTCTGGTCCTCCTCCATTAAACATACATTATGCATTCTCTTTTGAGGCCTCTGTGTCTTTTTCTGGGGAAATAGAAATTGGGCACCAGGAGCCTGTAACAAAAAAGGGAAAAAAACCAGCTTGATATTTTTACAGAGTATTAAGAGACCAACACCTCTGATTCACTGCACACGCACATGTGAGTTATACTTAAGCATGCACACACACAGAATCAATTTGATTTTGCTCAGCAAGTGTAACAGCTTGAAATCATTATACAAGCTTTTTGGGTAACCTAAAAAAGGTTATATTAGGCAGAGTAATGTTTTAATTCAGCATAACAGCAGTATTTGACAATTTTTACTCTTTCTTTAATTTTTGTGCCCTACAAACCACTTACTGTTGGATAGTTTTACATGACTACAGGAGGATGGTCATGACCAAACTAACATTTATTCATTTAGCTGACACTTTTCTCTGAAATGACTTTCAGTGTTGACATTACAATTACTTAGCCACTTATACAGCTGGGCAATTTTACCAGAGCAATTTAGGGTAAGTACCTTACTCAAGGGTACTACAGCAAGAAGTAAGGCTCAAACCTGCAACCTTTGAGTCTAAAGGCAGTAGCTCTAACTACTACACTACCAGCTGTCCCATGACATGACTCAGACCCTCTGCTTGCTTAGTTCATATTATCATACAGTATCATTTACTGTTTGTGCATAATAGTTAAACAAGGCAAAGATTCTTTACTCCAGACTCCTATGAAAGTCAGCATAGATTAGAATTTTGATAGTATGGCTGGACATGTCCTTTCAGAAACAGAACGCAGCTTGTGGAAATAATTGTTTTAGACTCTTTGTGTGACAAAAGGCTGCATGAAAAACTAAAGACAACATCCTTTTAAATGGTAGATGAGACCAATTTCATTGCAACAAAGGAGTTTTTACCCTTTGCACGCCAAGAATCCAGAAGAGTCAAACAAGAGATAAATACATTCATAATTTCCCCATTTACATTACATCCAGTGGTTACTAGGTGTTCTTTTCACCAGTTTTTTTTTTCCCTGTTCCATTTTCAAGGTACAAACTACATTGTTACCTTGGAATTTTCATCGCTGGGACAGCTGGTAGTGCAGTGGTTATAAGTACTGTCTTTAGACCCAAAGGTTGTAAGTTCAACCCTCCATCTCTGGCTGTAGTACCCTTGAGTAAGGTACATACCCTCAATTGCTCCAACTGATTTACCCAGCTGCATAAATGGGTAAGTAATTCTACCTTTAACATAGTAAGTTACTTTGGAAAAAAGTGTCAGATAAAAGTATGTAATGTACATTCATAAATTAAAACGCAGCTTTATTGGCAACCTCTAAATATTCTGGTCACAGATTAAAATAGCTTGTTTACCTCAGCAGTAAACAAGTTATACTTTTCCCCAAAATATGGGTTTCTATGAATGACTGAAAGAAAAAAAAACAGAGTTCAGCAATGCATCCCAGCAAAACAAAGGTATGAAACAAGTATGTTTTAACTATTGTCTGTTACCACAGCTATTGGTGTGGTCCGGAATCCGCTTATGTTTCACTTTTATGTTGCTTTGCAGAAAACTGTCTGGTACATGAATAAATGTACTATTCTGTAATGTTCTGCTGAGACTGTTTAAAATGTTCTCTTAGATAATAAACTTAATTAGTTTGTTAGAAATTTAGTTTACATTAATCTACTCTCAAATAAACACAGGCATTAATTAAATTTACAGGTCAACCAATCACCTTTACTTAACCATGGAAACGTCTGTCAGATGTTGTCCATGTTATAAATAAGTAAAGCATAGATTGCTAGAAGTACACACAGCACCTAATCATTTACCCGCTCCCTCCATTTTGGGGCCATCTCAAAATCCAAATGTGTAAAATTAAGATCAGCAGGAAAGCTTTTGTCTTCTTTTGTTTTTTTTTTTTAAATTTTGTGTTTCAAATTTTGTGCTTTCAAACTGATTTTTTTCACTCATATAAGTATATATAAGTAGAGTGTGTGTGTTCCACTGATGTATGGATGAGTGACCCGTTGTAGTAGTGTATCTAGCAGTGTAAGTCACCTTGGTGAATAAGGTGTGTGGGCTCTTAACACTACATAGAGTTCATTGAAAGTCACTTTGGAGAAAGTGAATGCTGAATAAATAAATGTAAGTACATAAAAATGTGTTTCATTCTGTAGTTTCAGCTATACATTTTACTTTATTGTATAGCGTTAGGGGGTGCGGTGGCGCAGTGGGTTGGACCACAGTCCTGCTCTCCGGTGGGTCTGGGGTTCGAGTCCCGCTTGGGGTGCCTTGCGACGGACTGGCGTCCCGTCCTGGGTGTGTCCCCTTACGCCCTGTGTTACCGGGTAGGCTCCGGTTCCCCGTGACCCCGTATGGGACAAGCGGTTCTGAAAATGTGTGTGTGTGTGTGTGTGTGTATAGCGTTATAAGGGATGGGTGACTAGAGAAAGGAAATGCAGTGGATTTCAAAATGAAATATGATTCTATGTTAGACACCTGAATAATAGATCATTCATAAGGAAATGAATGCATGCAAGAAACCTGTCACCTGTCAGTCACATCTGCATGAGTCCTATAGACACTGACATAACCTTGCAGCCCGAAGACCTGGAGTATCATTCATACCCATAGATTGTCCTGTCAGAGGTTCCCTTTAGTTTACTTAGATGTGTAATGAAGAAGGTAAAAAGTACAGTGAACAAAGGATTCCAGCAGTACCAGTACAGGTGGCCCCTGACTTACTATGGGGTTACATTCCGCAAAACCCATTGTACGTCCAAAATATCATAAGTCAAAAATGCATTTAATACACCTAACCTACCAAACATCATAGCTTATTTTACGTGTGATGGTCAATACGGGCTTACCGCCTTCATACTGGGCAATTATCTTGAGTTTCTCTTCAAGAGTACATTTACATTTACATTTATTCATTTAGCAGATGCTTTTCTCCAAAGCGACGTACATCTCATAGAAAATACAAATTTGTGCATTACATTAAAAGACAGAGACATACAGTAGTTGCAAACATGTGATTAAGTAAACCTAGTTCGCTACTTTCCAAATGATGCACCAATGTTCATCGCTCAAGTAGGTGCATAAAACGCAGGATAAAGGAATCCTGCTAAATAAATAAATACATAAAGAAATAAATAAATAAATGATTGTTTGTAGGAAAGTTTTTTTTATAAGGTACACAAACATTTATATACAAACTAATTGTCCTCCTCTTCTTCTTCCCACCAGTAGCAGGAGACACAGATGGATGTTTTCATGACATTAAGGATGCACAAAACACAACGTAGATACAGCGGGGTATCTGTATAGTCAACGCATGGCAGACTGGGAGATGCAGATGGCTGCTGCTGCCCAGTATCGCAGGAGAGTATTGCTCTGCATGACGCTTGCCCGGGGGGGGGAAAAAAAAAAAATCAAAATTCAAAGTACAGTTTCTTCTGAATGTCTTTCACGAGCTCACCATCGTAAAGTCGAACCATTGTAAGTCGAGGAGCAACTGTACTGCATGTAGAAGTACTAGTCATTTTATGACACTTGTAGACCCTTTAACACAGACATCTAATATCATTTCTGAATTCATCATGGATATCATAACTGTGAAGAAACATGTTTGTTCACCCCTTGGAAGAAGACATTAAGTTTTTGTTTCTAGTCCAAAAATGATTCATGTTGCTCATCATTTCACCTGCAGAACAAATAGGAGTACTGAAAAGAGTATTCAGACTTATTTTTTCACAAATGAATGATTTCTAAAATAAATGATAATCGTCACATAGGAATTGAAGTAGATGTGTGTGTTATGAGTTTAAATATGAGGAAAACAGTGCTAGAAAGACCTTCAGAAAAAAAAAAAAAATCATTGTAATAAAACATTAATGTCACTATTATCAGGTTAACAATGTGAAAAAGGCTCCTCTGCAAAGTTTGGAATAAATAACATTCATTATTCTAAAAGTGCTTCAGACCATTTTTACTTTCAAGCCCCATCAAAGGAGCACTTACTATATCTGTTTTATGAAGAAGAAAATAAGGAGCCATCATCTTTTGTTGCACAAACTTGAAATTGTATTTCTTAATTTTGTTTTCCTGGCACAGAGGTAATTTTTCTGGACAGTCTTGTGATCCTGCCAGCCTAGAAGCCATGTAATACATATAATTTGTTAAAATAACTAATGGCCGCAATTATTCTGAAACTGAACACCATCGCCATACTGACAAGATCAAAGAGGTCCATGTTTTCCATTAACTCTTTATACAAAAAAAAAAAAAAAAAAAAAAACATGAAATAATTATAAATGTAGTTTGCATCATTTAAAGTTTGGGTTTTTTCTCATTACTTCAACAATATTGTTTGCAAAAATAAGGACAGCTGGTGGTGTACTCGGTAGTGCTACTCCCTTTGGACCCAAAGGTCTCAGGTTTGAGTCTCACCTCCACCTGTAATACCCCTGAGCAATGCACTTATCACAAAATTACTCCAGTGAAAGCTACCTAGCTGCAAAAAAAAAAAAAAAAAAGGTAAATAATTGTTAGCAGCTTAATAGTGTAAGATGCTTTAGAGAAAAGTGTAATCTAAACAAAGAAATGTAATTCATGTTTGGGTTGTATTTGCCAAAAGCAATTTTCTGTATTGCAATACTATGTGTAGTACATAGTACTCACATTCACACATTATTTGTGGCAGCAGGCAGATATTTCAGCATTAAAAGAATGATTTGCATTAGAATATTCATTAGAATAGCGTGATTCCGTTTTGAAGTACTGTACTGCAGCTATAATCTTTCCCCTTGAACTTTAGCAATTCTCTGCAAACAGCCGTTTACTTCAAAACACAGGCTGTGCTCAGAGTTATTTAGATGCTTTTGAAATCAACTGAGGAGGGAAGCTGAAAGATATTTGTCTTCAGGAGCACAGAAAAGCCAGGGACAAATGAGACAGTCCATAGGGACATGTAATAATATATGCTGGCCTATTAAAATGAGATAGTGAGTGAGATAGTTTAAATTACCAAGCCAACTTAATGAGCAGGCAAATGCCATGCAAGATTTAGCTAAATATTCCAATTTCTGCAGATGAACCCGATACATAAAAAAAAATGCAATTATATATACTGACATTTTTTCAGCAAATGAGGTCATTTTATAGTCTACGGTTAACTTTGTTCTTCATCTCTGCTTATGCGTCCACTTGTATGCTCCAAGTTCGTGTGTACACTGGTCTCCCCACTTACAGAAGCGGGGAGACAGTACATGCCTTATTCACTCGGCTTGTTCTTGAAGGAAATGGAGCCTCATTCGATCGGTCAGAGCGCTCCTCTAACCTCTTAACTGTGCTTAGCTAAGCACAGTAATTACATCGCCTAATCTGTGAAGCTGCTCAGTGTCACAAAAATAGCAATTTTGCTCTTGACACTCCAATTTGCATTTGAGAAAAAAAAAAAGAAAAAAATAGAAGTCTGCAGAATGCATTAGCCATTTGCATTTTGAGGACTGTGGAGATCAGCTACTGTGTGTGTGCAAAAAATAAATATATATATGCATGTTCTTTATGAATTTATACCATCACAGGGCCTTGAAACATTACATGAATGTCTTGATCAGTCTGTCAACTAATAAATACTAGCAGAAGCTGCATCTGCTATTTTCACTGTCGCAGTTTTGGATGACCAGTAGCGCTATGGGAATGAAATGGGATGGTCATATAAATTAAGAAAAGGTCTTCAGCCTGACATGATGTGTACAAATTATTTCCTGAAAAAAATCCAACATGCAAACTGGAAGTGTGTCGACTGTCAACGCTAATGAAAGCCTGCGATATTTTTTGTCATTTTAAAGGTATCTACATTCGTTTTTGCTACTCATTCATATTCCTTTTTAAGTTGTCTTGAGGTTTTCCACAGGGAAGACCCAAACCTTTAAGGCATTCATACACATACAGTAGGCCTTTAATAATTTACACTTTTTCGCTGGAAGTAAAAATGGTGGGTCAACGCGGACGTCATTGAGCCTGGAGCAGAAACAGAAAGTTTAACTCCTTTTCTGGTGAAATTCAGAGACCAGCCACGGAATTTTCTTTAAAAGACAGTACCATCCAATTTCATTTGAAGTGCAGTACTTATTTTCTCACACATTATGTTCTTATTTTCATAAACTCGTTAACATTGCCTATAAACATATGTACAAGAATAGACCTTTCACCAGAATGTAGGTCCTGCACATTATTAAGGCTGCGTGTACGGTATCATATTGCGGTAAATGGTCATGAAAGATTCCATCGGCAGTCATTTCCACTGCTAATCAGAGCAAAGGACTGTCTTTAAAAGTCTTAATGGATTTAACCAAGGGCATTGCAAGAAAAGGCAGTGGGTTTTGCATAAATTTTTTTTTTTTTGCTTAAGCTCACTTTGCGTCGTAAATAAAGACCTTTTTGTAATGCCCTTCCTTTACTGTTGTTATGATTTCATTATACTGAAATGCATCTAAAAATGTTATGAAATCCCTTTCTAAATATAAAGGAAAATAAAAACAAACGACTATTTCTCTTTTCAGGTGTACTAAGAGGACAAAATTGGGTTTATACTTAAAGCAAAAAGTATTACAATTAATGCAGCTGGGAGGTGTCAGAAGAAAGTCCCAGTTATGTCAGTATGAACAATTAAGAGATGAAAGAGACAGCAGTTTGTCATGCCAACCATGCAGCTTTATTATTGAACAGAATCATTTTGATGAGTACGGGGGCGGCTGGCGGCCACAGGCCGTCGATTACCATTGTTACGTTCACTGATGACATTATTCTGGAGTGAAAAATTATTTACGGGGTCAGTCACCTGCAGACCGTTCCATCTATTTAATTAAGAACGACAGCACTAACAGATGCCCCCTCCCCCCGAGGATTGCTTTAATGGGATGCTCTTATCTTAGGCATAAGATGCGTTGTAAGCTAGAAGTCTGGGACCTATGAAATGTCTTTTTCTTTACTAGAAGTGTCCCGTGAACACCAGTTCCACTGCCTATCTCCATGCGTCTTCAGTGACAGTCTTGGTAACTTTAGAAACAAAATATTTGCAAATATATCACTTCAAACAGCACAGGTGCTGTTCTCTAAAGCTATTTTTTCCCTTTTTGTCCAACTGTCATCATTTAAAATGAAACTTACTCCCTTGTTACAAAACTTGGTAGCTTGGAATAGGGTGACCAATATAATACTGAACTGAATGCAAATGTTACGGAATATTACAACTTCATAACCAGGGTGCCAGTGCAGCAGCGGACTGTAACCCACCCTATAGTAAGACATATGAAAGACTGAGAAAATCAAGTCCAGTAAATACGTATGTCTACGTTCAACCCTATATTGTCTTATTTGCCCTAGCTATGACTGTAACAACTCAGGGAAACTAAGAAAATAAAAAATAAGAGCGAAAGAAACACATCTTGATATCTCCAGTGATCCGTGCTTCTAAAATTATCCCAACATTTAAGCAGGTTAGATAAAAAATGTCCATGGAATATGTTTTACCTCCACATAGAGCTGAATACTCAACGGATGCTTATTTAGGTTAAGTACCTTTCTCCAATGTATAAAAGCATTACCACACTTAACAAACGAAACAGAATAGAACGCAGATCCTTAACCACTTTTAGTCTCTTTCTCTATTTGTATGCAGTGAGATACTCAGTACTGATACGCAAAAACAATTTATTTAATATGTAATTTAACAATTTATTAATATATGATTTTTTAATTTTTTTTTAAACAAAAAAACACAGTTTCAGCCATATATCAGCACAAACTAGCACAGCCTCCACCATATACACAGACACACACACGGTTCATTCAAATAACATGAAGGTAGAAGCATTGCTGTCATTAAAAATTAATATGCAGTTGTCTGAAGTGACACCAGTTAACCAAAGCTTTGGTCTTCTTAAAGAGGGTGTAATTCTATTAACATGATGATGACCTGCGCAAATGAGGTGATGAGGGAATCGACGATTTCAAGTCATTAATTGTTAAAGCTCATTGTTAATCCATGCCCAAGATCTGCAAGCACTGATGAGTGGGAGTGGGGGCTGGGATTTAGGATATGTGCGCCCTCTCTTTGGAGACTGCTTGGGCATACTTAATGTGTGTCTTCAAAGCAAAACAGTCAAATAAATACAGCGAAACTTGGGCCACCTTAATTTGTACACAACTTGAAAAGGAAATTTCAAGATGAATTAAAAAGAGGAGAGAAAAAAAACTGCAGAGCAATGAGAAAGGTCCTGTTTAAATTAGGGGCGTATTTGACTAAGGCAAACTTTTAGCACATACGTATTTGTATTGAATACAGGTTTCATAAAAGAGAGGCTGTCATCTTTTCCTAATAATTTCCATACGCCTCAGCGTGTACATTACTTACAAGTTTTGTCACGTTTTGGGCATGACTAACATACTGGCTTTAAACACATTAAAAGAAATATATGGATGGACTTTACAGCATTTCATTTGACCCCCTGAGGACACTTTAAAGATGTGCAGCCAGTGGGGGATATGACCAGGCCACTTACTTCACCAAAATGTAACACACCAAGACGGGGATAGTGTGCTGTTTAAAAATAAACCACATTTATAAAGCTGCTAAAATTAAAATCTTATTTACTTGCTGTCTGGGATAGCCATGACATTGCAGACCTCCTGCTTAGACTCCACCGAAACCCATTTCACAGTGATGTGTTGCCGATTTAAACAACATGCGGACACGTCTATGAATATCTTTATCGCATTTGATTAGGATTATGGTCCTAAGATTTAGGCACAGGAGTAGCAAATGGAGGAATCTTGATGCATATTTAACATTGCCTCGGTTTGGATTACCACGGAAACAGCATCGCTTTAGCTCTTAAAAGTGTACAGTTCTCTGTGATACTTTTTCTATTACCAGGATATTACAAAAGATAATTCTATTTAGTCATTTAATTAAGTTTTTTTTTTTTTTTTTGGAAACCTGAAAATGTGCGCTTTAATTGTTGTACTGTACCTGGTAGTGGTTACAAACAATATAGTTGTAAAGTATTCAGTAATTGAGACATTTAGTGTTCTAATTGCCAGTTGTGTACAGTGCTTGAACCACTTGTATGCACATCTGCACGAAGGACGTTGTTGATGTACGAATATATGATGAGACATTGTTCATATAAGAACTGGCTTCAGCTGTCATTCCTCTTAAAGAGTGCAGTCTGAAACTGTGCAACAAAAAGGTTCGAAGAAAAGTTATTGTGGTGTCGCCTGTCCGTTCAGTTTTCTCTGACAAACAGTAGGTTGTGCAGACAGATTGCAGAACAGATAGAAACATCTTCTTTTCATTACCGATGCATTTGACCCTGTAAGTAATTCCTGTTTTCTGTAGTGCAATTTAATGCATTTTAAGTATGTTAATAAAACACTAATGCATACATAATGTATAACAATGCATACATAATGCATTATTAAATTTTGCAGAATATTTTCCTATAAGTGTTTCATATACCAGGCCGCATTATGCATGTTTTGCATTATGTATGTGTTTTACTACTATTAATTATAAATGTTTGTCCAATACTTATGACTTTTGTGAATGTGTATTATCTGTACATTATTATGTATAAATTTTACAGTTTAATTAATGTACATTAAGCAAAGGGTGTTCTTCAGAGGTTTGTGTCTGTGTGTGTGTTGTCACTACGGGTTGTTTTAGTTAACTGCTTGTCAAACTCACCAATGTAATGTATAAAACCCAACCGATCAACCAAGTTCAATAACCGCTTGTCCCAATCAGGGTCGCAGAGAGCCGGAGCCTATCCCGCAGACATCGGGCGCAAGGCTGAAGGGGTGGGGGCACACCCTGGGCGGGATGCCAGTCCATCGCAGGGTCACAACTATGAACCCAGACACACAGCTGGATGAAGGTACCGGAGCAATTGCAGGACAAGCACTTTGCTCAAGGGCACAAAAGCCAGAGGTGGGGATGAAACCGGCAACCTTTGAGCCAAAGGCAGCCACTCCAGCCACAATGCCACCAGCCGCCCCATATGAAACCCAAAACTTGCCAATTAATTTGTTTTCCCTGGAAAGCCTTATTGCACCAAGGGATGCCAAGCTCAAAATAACGCTTTCAACACTGATTACATGCAAGAAAATAGATGGCTAATGGAAGCACTGCAAAGTGTTAACTTGTTTCCAAATGTTCATTTTGAACATAAAGCTAACAGAAATGGGGAAAAAAAAGTTTCCAAAAATGTTCAATAACAATGAATTTGTGTAACTTGCAATCTATGCTGATTCATGATGTGGAAGAAAATCAACTACATGATACTCTTTCCGGTAACTTTCTCATTGAGGGACGGTTTGTCTTCATTTCATCTATTTGATTTCTATAAAACATTCAATAATATACAACATTGTTACCATCATTTAATTTTTTTGTTGTTAGTTTTCCAAAAGCGCACATGTCACACACAGTCCCTGACAACATGAAAAGAAAGAGGTCGTACCCAGGAAAACAATGGTTAGTAATCATTCCAGCAATCTCACTGTTCACATGCCAGTTTTTAATCAATGTGTAATCATCATGCAAACTCAAGAAGTAGCGAGGACAGCCGATAAGTACCTCCAGCAGGGATCATGCTGTGCTTTATTTGTATGTTTTTTTCATCGTTATTATCGGAAGTTCATGAGTGCCGTTCAGTTATTGTTATGTATTGTGAGACGTTTTTCATTTATCATTTCACAGTGATGATGACCTGTGTCACCAACACACACACACACACGCACACAACAATTTTTACATGTTACTACTAAACCAGTTTACATTTGCCCATCGTACAATCCACATTTGCCACATCTGTCACGGTGAATAGGGGACGCAGAGGATGCTGAACCCAAACGCAGAATCTTTTATCCTGAACCGAGGGATCTAACGGGTACTCATGACCGGGGACAGGCGAATAGTCGGTCGATCGTCAAGTGGGGTGGTCACGAGGATCCAAAGTCATGGTCGAAGGTAACGAAGCAAGTGGACAGATTCAGGGAGTTGAGGAGCAGGGCTGTGGGAAGGTGAGGGATTAGGCATGAAACAAGGATATGAGAGAAAAGAGGGGACGGTTGTCTCAGGAGAGATTCTACAAAAGGACAGTGGTGGACTGGCTCCTCTTATACCTAGTCATTCCGATTAGGCCCAGGGGTCTGGGATTTTGTGAAGGGCATGACATCATCACATTTCAAGGCTGAACTGGAGATAAACCTTAAAAGGTTATTAAACCCATAAGAATTGCCTAGTTAAGTTCTGCTACGATTACAGAACTAAATATTGAAGAATGTCTGCCCTTGTTTGTATGTCAAGTTATTGCCATATTTGGGTAAAAATTGGTGAATTATTAGTACTAAGGACCAATCTTTTTTTCTGCATTTAAAAATAATCATAATTTAAGTGCAAATGAACTGCGATTCATTTAATAAGCTGGAGAGATGCAAAGCCATAACATCCAGTGAGTGTGAACTCACTGAAAAGCTCTGGGTTATATGGACCATGCCGACTCCTCTGCTTAATGAAGACCAGCTGCCAGCACCTAGTGTACCGAGCAAGATACTGATATAGTGCAGCTGGTTGGCATAGGCTTTCAATATTGTTCCTGTTTTTCCATTTGTGTAGATTGAAAGTTACTCATTATTTGGCTGTGGTTATTCATGTTTGCATTATAAATGGTAACATCCTGATTTCACGTAACTCAGGGGTTTTCGGCTTTGGTTCCCTGTGTATGGTGTTTTTTGTTGGAGTTTAAATAATCATGCTTCATTCAGTTGTGATTGCAGGCATCACACAATTTCAATAACAGTATATCAGATTTCTTAGCTGCAAGGTCCATTTCATTAACATTTTAAATTTTGTTTATCCAAATCAGTCATCTGAAAACACAGAACTTATGACTGTATGCCGGTGAAGACAGGCCATTCTTTAAAAAAATAAATATACATGTTTATGTACATTGAAAATACAGCATAGTATAAAGTTTATTAAATACACCTTCGTGCAAAATTTAGAAAGGATTCAATTTTCATTGCTGTGGACTGTCTGCTATGCAGTACTCTTAAATAAACTGGTAAATACAGTGTATCTGTAGAGTAACGTAATCTCAGCCCACTGAACAATTTTAATTTTGATTTTTTTTACATTTATGTTATCAAAAGTTATAAGTTATTTTCATAGGTGTAAAACTTATGCTACACAAACAGGAGATTTTTAGGGGCAAAAAAAAGCAAAACAAACACTTCCACTGGCATTATGAAAATTCAGAAAGAAATATTTTCTATTTGATGCAAGACCTGAAAAATAAATTAAACTATCAAAAGAGATGTTGAAAAAAAATTATTGCAGCAAATTTAGACTTAAGGAATTTGTGTTTTTACCCAGTGCTGTACAGGTTTCTATTACTGACAAGTTTTCATAGTTTAAATGGAGTCCTGAGACCCATTGTCACCTCTAAATCTGTATCATAGATAGTATTTCACGTCAGCTCAGTGCGACAATTTTATTGAAAAATTTTTAAAGCTTTTTTTCTTTTTAAGACAAAAAACAACGTTAATTGTTTAACTGCAAAAACAGTACATCTTAGTCAGAGATTCATGTAAAGTCAAATAATACATTTTGTTACAGAGTCCTGGGTAATACCACTCTTTTTCAGTGGTTCAGTAATGTGATCAAAAGGAAAACAAATTTAGAAATATTAGTTGAGTCTTAAGTGAGAAAAACGTTTAATGGTCTAATGGAAACTGAAATTGTGTCATGCTTGAATTCAGTTAAATAATGAATAGATGGACATTACCTTGTAATGAAAACTACGAAAACCAGTGCCATTATTTAATATAATTTAGTGCAGCAATGTATACTTCAGATACGAGTCCAAATAGTATTTTTTTTTCCATCTTTCAGCTAATGCCAATTATAGAACCATTAAAAACTGCACATACATGAAAGGATGCTGAATATTTCTTATTCTTTCCATATGACAACAAATATGGGATATTTGGCCTGTATACTTTACTTATGTACACACACTCTTTGGGAATGTTACCATGGGATCCACTAATTTAAAGGGTCTCCTTGGATGTCTAAAGTCTAAAAATAATTCAGCATTTTACACATCAGAAGCATATGTGAACATGTATGGTTTGAATTAAGAGTGAAATACAACCATGTCATGTATTTCTACAACTATTTACACAACTGTGTAACTACATGCAGCCAAACTGCCACATCTGTACAACTGCGCCGCTCTAAAATTATTCTAGTAACATTAATGACAGATGTTTCAGCGTTAATGACTACATTCTGGGCCAGAAAACATGATGAATTCACCTGAAAAGCAAAGCCTTGTTTAAGTCGCACAATAGATTCTCAGACTGCGTTGCTAGGTGACAGAGAACAAGCGTATCCATAATCGCTCACATGACCGCCTTGCCCTGAGACTAAGCTTAGCCTCTTGGTGTTACGAGAAGCGAATAATGATCAAAATTTAACATCCCTCCTCCTAATGTTCTGCACATGTTAATAAGCAGCACAGTCATTTCTACCTGCTGAAAAAAGGGCAGAGAGCAAGGAATTGCTCTGAGGCCCTTTCATCAATACTCATTCTTAGGCAGGGTATATACCCATGATGCTTTGCACGAGGCGGGCTCCTGGCGCGCACGGCAGGTTGTTCTCTCGGAGCTGCTGTCACGCTCGATTGCTCTCTCATGGCTGCCGCTGTGCGGGCTCCGGAAGGACGCCAATAGCATCGTTTGAGAGGCGAGCATTCCACTTGAACCCGAGCAGAGGGGGAAAAATGTTCATCCCCAGAGGTGGGCGTGATTAAAATATGCTGGCATGTTTGCATTTCATCTTTTCGTTCATTTCTGCAAAAACACAACTGGCTGCATTGGCCTTGTGCCATTGCAAAAATAGGTGAACACAGGCCACTTAGCAAGGTATAAAGGATAATTTGACATAAGGCGACTGTGTTAGTGAAAGTGAACATGATGTGGAGAAGACTGCCAGACCACAATAGGAACAAGAGTGTAACTGTTCATGTTTCATCTCGTCCCGCAGTTGTTTCATATCTATGTGTATGACAGTGAAATAAACAAGCTGGTGTGGTTCATTGTGAAAACTGAGCACATGCCCATACCATTGTTTACGCTCGAGCTGACATGAAGGCCAAAGAGGCACAGAAAAATTTGACAAACCAGTGAAGAATGTCTGTTGGAATCATAAACAAACCGAGCTCAGAAAAACATGCCTTTCCGATACCTTTTCAGTTTTACGTTTGGTCAAGTGGACAGCATTTGATCAAGAATAAATTGACCTTAACAGACCTCTACGAAGTTTCACGGTACTATTGTTTTAGTTGACTAGTCAGGCTTAGTTGCCTTAGTAGATCATCCATTCATCGTCAATAAGCCAGGATCCTGGTGGTCCGAAGCCTATCCCAGAAGCAACGCGTGGGTACAACCTGGACAGGACGACTGCCCATTGCAAGTCAATGACTCACACACTCGCAAATGCGTTAAAGGCTGGGTTGTTTACCGCATTCTGTGTACAAACGCCTGCCTCACTTACGCCTGCTTCCAAGTGAACGGCAAAGCCACACAACGCTGACTCAAGGGTCTTCCACTTAAGATGTGCATAATGCTAAATCAGCATCAAAAACGCAACCGCCGCTACGGCATCTTAGTTATTCCCCCTGATATAATGAAATAACTCCCGGCATTTGTCACTTACACAATTCATTAAAAAGGTTTTCCCACTGCTATCATGTCCCCAAGGATTTCTGAAGCGGCAGCTGGCATGAAAAATATTTACAAATCCTAAGCAACATATTTGTACTGTTTTCCTCTTTTTCGGCTGTGCCGTTGAATCCCAGTTGGAACCTTTGAGCAAGGTGCTTGACGTCCGTTTGAACCGAGCTCTCCGAAAGGGATATTTGAAGGTTAGTCGCATAAGGAGCACAGGAACACAGTTACTGAAACACGGGTAAAAAATAAACACTACATTAAAATACTGCACTTCTATATTTTTTTTCTAACAGGGAATAGACTGAAGGATGCTATCATAGTTTTTTTTTTTCCTGTAGTCTCTATATTTCAGACCATACAGAAAGAATTACAGCAGCATCACCCCCCCCCCCCCCCCCCACAGAACTTTAACCTTAGTTACAACATTACATACTGAACCACTATGCTACAACTAAAAAAAAAAAGCAAAGAAAAAAAAAACAACTGCGCTCCATCTGCAAAGAAAACAGGGGAGTCCCTGCCGGCACAAGGACCTTTAAAAGCAGATGTTAGTGTGTCGGCTGCCAGGAAGACCCGAAGAGAACTCACGTTGAACCCTGGGGAGTACTTCAAATCAATCAGACAGGTATGAGTACTGCTTGCTATTGATTTCATACGGAGAGCACCCCTTTGTATCCACCCTTTCTGTTAGCAGAGGCAAAGGAAATAATACAGCAATCCTGGATCTGTGCAACATAATGGAATTTCCCCCTGCGGTCATCAGTCTTGCTGCACTGGGCTGTAAGTCGGGCTGGGCCGGGCTTCAGCCTCACACCTTCCACAGGATGAAATGGAGGGGTAAACAAGGAGCAATGACCTTTTCTTTTGTGTGTGGTCACGCATCGAGAGCTGCCGCGGCACTGAGTGATGACAATGACATGAGCCTGTCAATGGCCAAGCGACTCAAGAAAAGATACACAGCATCATAATGCAGACACTTCCGCAAGAAAGGTATAATGAGTATGTAGATATCTAGTGGGGTGGTCTGCTGCCTTTGACCCCCAAGGTTGCTGGTTCAAGCCTTACCTAATGTTGTAGTCCCCTTGAGCAAGGTGCAGCAAAATCTGTTTCGGTAAAATTAGCAGCTGTATAAATGGATTAAAAAAAAATAAGTCACTTTAGAGAAAAGTACTAATTAAATATGGAAATGTCTTTGGTGACTCACTAGCATGTGGTCGAAGTTAGAGAAGATGTCTTTACTAAGTAATTTCTTTTCTCGGTAGACAGATGCTGCTCTGTCCTGCATCAGTCACACAACTGAAAAACAACCATTAGCAGTAGAGACACGTGGTTACAGTTACTCAGCCACATCCCAGACATTCTACTGACTCAGCTCACATACAGCTGTGGTTCAGCTCCCTCTCTGGTTCTCTGCACCGCTTACAAATGAGTGACTTCCAGGTCTTTAAGAGAGACACAGAAAACCAAGTCCCCACAGAATATCCCTT
Organism: Scleropages formosus; assembly: GCF_900964775.1. NCBI lineage: Eukaryota > Metazoa > Chordata > Actinopteri > Osteoglossiformes > Osteoglossidae > Scleropages > Scleropages formosus. The sequence continues at coordinate 6,337,584 of NC_041815.1, read as the reverse complement.
CTCATACTGGTGTAACACAATGATGAAACACACAGCTCTGTTCTTTCCCCTACTTAGCAGAATACACATTTTGCCTTTGCTTTATTTTAGCAACTGCATTTGCGAAGATATATTAGAAGAGTACGCTATAGTCTATGCTCTTTCCATCCCCATAGAGTAACCAGGAATTCAAGGCCATACATAATAGCAATCTGAGTTACTTCTGCTGCTGAATACTTAAAGGATTTATTACTTCTTCCATTTATAATGGAGCCATTTCATATCACTACTGTGGATTATAAACTAACACATAGCAAAATGAAATATTAAGGGCTAGTTTGCAAATGCAACTCGAGTGGGTGGTCAAGGTAAAATATAACTTTACATAACTTAACACATAATTTTCTTTTTTGTAATGTCATTTAATATTTGAGTCTTCGGGGTAAATGATTCATAAATAATGAATAAATTATCCCTTTTTTAAACTTTGCTGCCAAATTACTTATTTTCTATTTATCGATTTAGACCTCTAAGTTTCACTTGAGCTTTGTGTGCTTGTTTATCTTAGTTTGAGTAAAGAACCTATTTTTTTAATGTTCTTTTCTTCCATGTAGTTTGTCCCCCAGGTCTTTATTTGTTTTCATTTCAGTGTGATTTTCACTTCTCGGCATATGAGAAGTGAGAGAAAAAAATAGGTTATGATGTCTAAGATGCTAAAATACCTCCATGACTTAATCTCAGCTCTATTGTATAACTGTTTACTACAAAGGACTGTCTGTGATGGCCATGCAAATGAGTGCAGCAGTGCAGCACACTGATTTTACTATAGAAACCAAATTCAACTCATGACCACAGGCATTACATAAATGACAAATCCTGCATTGAGCCAAAAAAATACCCAAAAATATTTGCTATTGTTATTACTTAAGTTTCTAACAAAGTTTTTAGACTATTCTTACAATACTAATGCCATGGAACCAGAATATGAAGGCACACAAACCTTAAATTCCTTCTTGGCTGTTTACAACATCACACCCCCACTGCATTCCCACTTCATTCTCTGTATAAGATGTCCTAATGGGAGGAATCAATACCCTTGTCCAGATGGCCAGGCCCGATTCCTTCACTGGACTCAAAGACAAAGGAACATAACTGAGTACTGCTCCCTTTGGCTGCATCCAAATCACATCACTGTGATAAAATACCACCATCAATTGAATACTGGTCAGCTTTCAGTTCTGATATGTACCTCTTATGTCAAAACCTCTTATGGAGCTGTGAAACAAAAGACATGCTTTTATCCTGAAGAATACAAGCTGAAACCAGTGAACAGTGAAAATCCCAATCTCCTGAACATTTACCCAAATTGGTGCAATAAATGCCTCTGCTGCATCTAATGTAACTGTAGAGCTATACACTGCATTTCAATTAAGAAAAAAATTCACATTTTAAAGCTATCCCAAAAAATCCAGAAGTGTCTGACAACTCAAAAAATGTAAATTCAGGAGGTTTGCTGCCGTATCTCGATCACATAAGAGGCAGCGACAGATGCGGGTTCAAGTTTTTCGAGGCCCACTTCAGACACACTGTGTCTATGTTTAGTGCTGTTTTGTGTGTAGTGAGAAAACAGAAGAGTGGTGTCAAGCAAGGCGGAAGACCACTCCGCCAGCCGCTCAGCAACTGGATTATTTAATGGGCCACCAACCATGAGGTAACCCATTTCAAAAGATATGCTGAAACCCAAAGCCCCCGTCATGTACATTGCTCCTCTTTTGCCTCCTGGTGAGCTGACTGCACTAATGCAAACTGTCAGCCTGGGGCCTGAGAGAGAGAGAGAGAAAGAGAGAGAGAGAGAGAGAGAGAGAGAGAGAGAGAGAACCAACAGTGCCGTAGAGCTCTCATGAATGAGTAAACACTCTATATCAAGCCGGAGCCTATGATTTGTATATCAACAGGCTTTTTGGTGATAGGGAGGCACGTATTCCTGCAGAATGTTGGTATGTTTATATATGGCATCTTAGAGTCACATAAACAATTACCGGTGCCCAAGCTAGGAAGCAGAGGGGGGAGAAAAAAAGAAAAAAAATCAGAAAATACTGTAATTTTGCATTTGAAGTTTGTATTATTATTATTATTATTATTATTATTATTATTATTATTATTATTATTATTATTTCCCTTCTCATCTTCTTTTACTTGTTTCCCAGCTGCCTTCATGAAAAGCTACCCAGGAATTTTTAGCAGTTTGCAACACACCTTTGAGTTATCGTTTCTTGACCAAGCACGTAAAGAAACCCATCATGTTCTGAGTCTGTTTTTCTCTAAAGAATTTCTTCAGGTTTCTAGGAGGTTCTCATTGCCTTTTCCTGTCTTCACACCTTGTCATTTTTATGTCCTGCTGCTGTTATTATTATAAATGTTAACCCATTTGAAAAATCAATTATATCAATAATGATAACACATCAAATTTAAGTTCTTGACAGGTCCTTGACAAGTTCCTGTGATTGAAATTAGAAGATAGAAGAGGTGCCCGGTGCAATCTGCTGAGAGCAGTTCCTTTTGAAACGCCGATTCCTTTGTTCATGTCTGTGTCTGTAGGGTCTGAGAAGGATTTTCCCTCAAGGCAACAATGTGCTGACTCACACCGAGAGCAGCAGCAGGCAAGAGTCCTTCTACGGTACCAGCATTAGTCTGCTTTAATAAACCTACATCAAGAACATAATTCCTTGGAGACGAAATATGGCCCACAGGAAGATCAATACTGGGATGGCCTTGCCAGTGCCTCACTTGTGAGACTCAAAACACTTGTGCTTTTGCTTCTGGTTACAAGTGACACCTGCAGAGGGACCAGCAGGTCGGTGCTTAGGAGACCAGTAACCACAGGTGCTCCTAGTGACTCACCAACAAGGCAAAAGCCACAGGGCTTGAAGGAATAAAATACAGCTGCCGCAAGGAAAGGTTGCCTTCGTTGCAGGCGAGGCAAATAAAATCTCTTGCACTGTGATTTACCGTGAAACATGACACACCGTCTCTGGACTTGACACTAAAGCGACAGAGTCTTTCGAGCGTGGCAGTTCTCTGATTTTTGGCTTTCCTGGTTCCTACCATAACCCTTGGCCTCATGTCATTCGGTAGAGGTTTGGGTTGAGCGCATTCCAAAATATTGGTTCTCTAAGAGTAGTATTGTTGGCTTTTAAAAAGTAAGCCTGATTCATCAATGGTTGCTGAATCTTAAAACTCTGACTGCCTTTAAAATTAAAGCATATTATCTATACATCATCATCAACAACCACTTGTCCTGAGCAGGGTCACAGAGAGCCAGGGTCTTACCCAGAAGCACAAGGCCAGAGGATACACCCAGGACTGGACACCAGTCCATCGCAAGGCACCTCAAGCAAGGCTTGAACCCTAGAGCTGCCACACACGGAGCACCGGCTGAACCCACTGCACCACCACCCCCCTGAAGCATATTATCTAAAGGAAAAATTTTATTTTATTTTCTATTTTATCTGACTGGTGAGTGCACTGAAAGAAATTACAAATATGCAACTGAGAATGATTGTCCTGGATCATTTAGACAGATGTATAGTTGAGAACTGGTTAATAGGCACACAGACATCACAACTGGGATGCAGAACATCAGATCTGTTTCTTTTTCCCTCTCACCCATTCTTGCCTGCATATTCCTCTACCTGGGCTTTCTGACAAGTGAAAAACCACTCCACGCAAATCCCCCCCTGACACCAGAACCTATCAGCAGATGCTTTATAAGAGGGAGCTAAAGCTGTCACAGCTGTCCTCTTTTAATGTAGTGGGGGGAAAAGGACATTGTTGGTTCAGAATAGCGCAGAAGGGAAGCCTTCCTGTGACAAGGCTACGATGAGCAACTTAAGATGATAAACAACACCCGCTCTGCAGCGTAGCGTTAATCCGAAGGCCCTCAGCCGCTGCACCAACCGTCCCAAACGATTAGCATCAATCGCCTGCTCTGGCGTCATGCCGAAATGACCTTGTGGTTTTATTTGTGCTTTTAGGAATTAACTTGCAAAGGGTGGCTGCAAGATAAGGTGCAGTGACAACTGTGGCAGCAAATAGGAGCCAGATGTTTGCATCCATGTCAGTCAGCTGTCACATTTGAGTATTTTAAACTCTTGGCCATAAATCAGTTCACTGAGTTAAAATGCTTGTATTTGTATGATTGTAGGTTTGATGGTACATTTTCCATTATGAGCTGGTATGATAGCACACGTGATGAAGTATTTTGCTCTGTTAATTGGAGGAATCGGTCTGGTTTGGCACTGAAATTGAATGAATAAAATATAAATATGACTGGATTTGAAAAAAAGGAAGCTGTATGGCACATTAAATCATTTGGTGACAAACATTTTTATAGCCATTAATGTGTTTTGCATTTTATTGCTGACTTCAGCTTTGGAGGTGTTTCAAAATGCTGACTGACTTCAAACTGGTAGGACTTCTACCCATACTTCTAGTGTTGATTACTTCATGTACATTAGTATCTTCCATGACACTTGAAAAAACAGAAGGAAATTTGTGATTCTGGAGTACAATTTACCTTATTGTCCTTAAGTAAAAAAAAAAAAAAAAAAAAAAAAAAATCAGTAGGGATCTGGTGAACGGGTTATTGGTTCTTAGAGTTTTTTTCTTTTTTTTTTTCTTTTTTGGCTAATTTGCAGTAAACTTGGTGAAAATAATGATCTAAGCAGTAACAGGAGGTCCAGACCTCCATAAGGACTCCTTCCTTAACTGTTCGCCCTCAGTTACAGAACTGACAGACAGTGGCAGTAAAAAATATATCACTGCTGGAGTCTACTGTCTTGTGTGTGTTCTGCATTGGTTCTCTGCATTTGTTATAAATATACAAGCAGAACCTGGTAAAATACTCTACAGAAGAGTGCTTGACAATGGTTTCTCAACAACACTTTCAACAGGTACTTCCAGTGATTGCCCAGCGAAGAGGTACAGCACTGTCACAATTGCCTCTGTGGCACATTTTCATTCCCAAAAAATTGTGGGATATGTCTTGACCCTTTTTGTTATTCAAGCAGAGAATTGAAGGGCTAGAAATATCCTGAAAGCAACTTTTTCACAGTATACAAAATCAAATAATAAGAAAATCAAAATAGTAGTAATTACTATCAACAAGTGCACTGATACAGTATAATTTATTTCACTAAATGAAAGGAATGTTATAGAGAATTAAGGAGATTTGAAGTTTATTATATTTTTGCATTGCAACATAAGCCAGAGCATGCAAAACTATTTGTATTTATTGGGAAACATTGTATTCAAGCTGCATACATTGCATTAATTTCTTATTAAAGTCTGATCTGCAATGAACTATTTTCTAGTCTTTAAGTCAGATATTAATGTTTTTCCATGTGACTTATTTTATTACTCGAAAACAATGGTTTGAAGATAAAAAACATTATTTTTACAGAAACAAGTTTACATGTTATCTGTTTTCTAGATTACTTTCGCCTACTGCAGGCATCTTACCAAATGTCTTTTTTAAAACTTAAGGATTAAAGAAGGTTAGGCAACTTTTATATATCCTATTTTAAGCACAGCAGAAAACAGACTTTTTGTTTCATGTTCCTTTACAAATAGACTTTGGTTTAACTGAACATTGTATTGCTTTGCCATGGATTTTTTAACATTATATTAATGCCATTTCTTTAGAAATTATGGGTAGATCTTGAAATTTTCTCTCAGGGAGTCAAATAGTCAAGAAATTAAAGCATTTATTTAGACAATATCCTCATACTTTCTGTTTAGGATGGAATCTGCAAGATGGAATGTGTTGATTGACTTGTTTCTGTTATGTTCATTAACCATAGTGCATAAAAATCTGCAGGGCTGTTATACCAAGGATGTAATGAGTTTCATCACTGATGACAGATTGAGAATTATTTCTATTAATTTGCTCCGCAGAAGAATTATTTTCAGCTCTGTAGTGCTGACGATACCTTGTCTGAAAATGTCAATGAGGTATGAAGGACAGACAACCATTGACTACATAATTTGGTTGTACTCCACTGTGAGTGAGTCTGTAGCCCTCCATGGTATTGAGACTAGTCATGCTAAAATATGCTAAAATAGCATTATAACCACTTCATCTTCTTGTAGCATTAACAGTTGAAGTTATGTCATGGCAAGATATATGGTTCATGGTTTTAAAATATATAAACATCTTTTATGTACTCATCTAATTTATGTGTAGTTTACATGAGTCCCCTTTCTGGATGTTGCCAAACTGAGCCTTAGTTGAAATAAAACTAAGGACAGTTATATTTCCTGAACTACCGGAATACCCGTTACCTGTAAGTAAACAAAGTGGTGATTAAAATGTCTTTTTCAATGTTATCAAAAGTAAAACTGGTGTAAGAAATGCAGTAGGATGACGGATAAATGTCTAAATGCAAAGTTTTACAGAACAATTTTGTGCCTTGTTTCTTACTGATACTAAAGTCTCTACAGATAGCTCAAGGTAAAATTCAGTATTTATAGATATCCAGTAGCAATATGCTTTGTAATGCATTCACGTTTTGAGTGTTATGAGTCCTGCAAGTAGTTATTCTTATATATGTTGCAACAGCGAGAAAACAGCTAAAACAACCAATGTTATGCAGTTCTACCAGTTCTGTTTATTCTAATACAATGACATTCTGTACATAAATAAGTAAATTAATTGAGTATTACAGTAAAACTTCTGTAACTGGTGGTATGCTGGTACGTCAGATTAGAAAATTAAAATGACAAATTCATTTTCTTATTTTTAATTCTTAAGAAACAGAGGTACATTCCCAGGATTATGCTTTTTCAATTGCAAACTGAAAGTCATCTTATATCCACATGTTGATGTGATGATTTGGTCCCTTTCCTTATGGCCAGTTTTGTCATCATGCTTCACAAGTGAAAGAGAAGTCAACACTTTACTCGTTCTCCTCATGCTATCAGAATAGAGGAGCACTTAAAATCTGCATTCTATGAGCTGTTTGTGAAAAAAGAAAAAGTCTTACAGCAAATTTTTAATACCTTTATGTGATGATTTTTACTAAATATTTACATTTATTCATTTAGTTGATGCCTTTCTCCAAAGTGAATTACAGTATCATTATTCTATCTACAATTATTTACCCATTCATACAGCTGGGTAATTTTTATTGGAGCAGTTCAGAGTAAGTACCTTGCTCAGTTGTACGCACAACCTTTGGGTACAAAGAAGACAACAGCCCTAACCACTATGCTACTAGCTGTCCCACATTGGCAATGAATAAATCAAGTGATGTCTGCACTACTAAGCTTTCATTAGTTATGATATAGCAGTTGGATTCGGAAATAATTTGAGTTATGAACAGAGTTCCAGTTCCAATTGTGTTTGTAATTTGAAGTACAAGAAAAAATAATATTTTCACTTAACAATCAATGTTTAAAAATCTTTGCTCTGGAATTCTTCTATATGACTTGTTTGTGGCAGGACATTTTAAAGGTAATTAACGACAGGAAGTGAAAGAATATTCAAACAGTCAGAATTAATTTCCATTGCTACAGTTTCTATTACTGTCAAAATATTGTGATAATAACTTTGTCTCTGTAAATTACACTACTCAGAGCCAATTATTTAATGGGATAAGATTTACTTTGTACATTGGTAAAGCTCTGAAAACTAAATGTATTTCCAAGAAGAACTATTAAATGTGTGGAAGTAATAAACATCTATTAATACATTCCTTTGTCATAGATTCCACTGGAAATTTCCTATTCACCAGAAACGTTGCAAATATGGGAAAACTTTTTTTGTGACAAAATGCATCCATGGAGCAAATTTTAAGTGAATTGGTAATGTGCTAAAACATAAATTCTTGTGTATGGTCACCTTAGAATATTTGTATGTAACGGTACACATAGCACTGCGGTTTGAGTCTAAATGCTCCAAAATATTTAGAGCAGTCTCCAGCCTTCCTGAGCAAAACAGTCTTCATGTCATGCTTCAACCAGTTTGTAGGAATGCCCGGTCATGTCCCTAGTTTCAAACTTGGCTTTGACTTTTGGAAATGTAGTCCAACACATCAGTATGGAAAGATCTGAATGCTGAGTGTTTAAAAAAGAAAAACCTCCACTGTGGCCATTGCCATCAGTATTTTTTTAAAAAAACCCACCATCTGGGATTTCTGAGCTTTACCTTCTGATCAGCTATTACTAGTTTTTCCCTCCATTTTTACAAAACAGTAAACACTTGACATGTATTGTTCAACCGTTTTATCCCCAGTGGGCCTTAAAATGTTGTGAAAACTGGATTTTCAATGGTGCCTAAGATATTGCTAAGTTAGCAGGGAAAAGCTGTTGTTTGCATCAGAAATTGCCTGCAAATCACAGTGGTGTTGAGATGTAGCTCACTATAGCTGGAACATTGTATGTAGGCCCAAGGGCACCGCACTGCGCTCCATCAAAATTCTGCTCGACTACAACCTGTCATGCTGTGATATTGTTTCGATATATAATTAAACCTGTAGTTGGTGGCATGTAGCCTCCGGGAACATCCCGACAGTCGGCGTTACAGTGGCTATTAGTCACAGGATTTGTCCGATCGCTCCGCAGCAGGTGGGGAAATAAGCGCGTTGTCACTTTTGAGATGACAATTCAAGTCTCAGTCAAATTCCACAAGCCGTTTGTTTGCCTCTGACAGTCAAATCCTCTCAGAAAAATTATTTAAAATAACCAATACATCAATAGTAGATAGTGCGCAATCAATATAATTTAAAAAAGCATACTTGGGAACGACAGCGTGATTGATGAATCGGGCTCTCCCTTCTGATAGCAATGGCATCTCAGGAGATATGCCAAGTATTTGCTCTGTCAGGGTGGGCTGTTGACCAAGGACAGTCTTGAATGGGGCTCCTTTTCACACCCTGGTCAAGCTGAAGCATTTTCACTAATGCAAACAAACTATTTATGAATAAAAACAGTAAACTGGTATAAAACAATAAAAGTGCAGTTTTGGTTTATGTTCAATCGCACATATGCTGTAGTTGCCTATACCACATGCAGATATGAGCCGATGCGCATAATTAGCTCAATATCGACCACCCTTATGGATCCCTGTCAGCTTTTGATCCTGTGAAGAGCCTACCCAAACTTTATGGACGAGTGGGGAAAAATTGCATGGTAACCTACTACAAAGCTCACACTCTCACTGAATGCCAAGAGACAGGAATTAGAGATGAAGTCAAGCCCTTTTCATTGTGTCACCTGGCTTCAATTCAATTCTTAAAGCTGCTTATAGTGCCAGACAGTTAAAAAGACATTACACCTCTATATTGTTTGCACATATTTGCTGAAAACAACTGACCGAAAGTATAATTTTCATTAAGTCAAACCAGAGGTTTGAAAGGATTTAAAGCTGACTAAAAATGTTATAAAGAGAACATTCATCAAAACAGACATCATTCCTGTAATCTTATTTCGTAATTAGACATTTAGGATGCCACAATACCTTAGTCTCCTTTGTAACTTAGCAGCATGAGGCACTGGCTAAAATCCATACTCTTGAGTCAAGGTGTATGTATTTTGTAGCGATATGGTTGAAAAGGGAAGTCATGAGTTTCAAAATTATGTCCTATTTATTTTCTATAGCTCACAGGATTCAAATATGATTTGAACATGGACTCATCCAGATAAAAACCAGAGTGCAGTATGTATAACTATTATCACTTAGTTATTTTCATTAATTATTGGGTTTGACACATAATGCTGTTTAACAACGCAGCATTGCTATGCTCTGGTAGTTGCGAGCGATCCCTATCTTGCACGCAATATAACTGAATTTTGCACTTTACAGGAAATCACAGTTTTTCATTTCCTCGGTAATTGACAATAACTGAATGTATTCCAAATCATCTTCACCTCTGATAAAGATCAAGGTGCTGATAAATATGAAATGCCAAAATGATATGCATGCTGCACTGCTAAAATATTTGTAATGTTTGATATCCCCAGATTAAAAAAAGGGGCAGTGAAGTAAGATATGATGGTTGCCCTTCTTCTTGAATATGAGCCAGGCTAAAATGTCTGCCTAAAATGGCGATTGATCAAGAGCTCATTTTTTCCTCTTCCCCACATATTGCAGGCATTTGCCATCTGAAGTGCTGTATTGATTGTCCCTACTCTATTCAGACCTGGTCTACCCCATTAATCCATATCATCACAAGTTGAGGAGTAGAGATTAATCAATCAAAGAGCTCTGGAAACAGAAACGTATTTTCACCCTATAGCCACAGGATCCAAGTACTAACCTGTATACCTGTAAATAATTGATAATAAATGATAGCACACAAAGAGCTTTTCATTTGCTGTCATTTGTACTAAAAATTGATGTCCATCAGCCCCTTAAGGTTTTTGCCTGATCTCATCCATTATTAGCGATTATTTTTGAATAAATTCTTTTGGAATTAGGATGTGGTGCCCAGATTCTCTGCTTTAAATACAGTTCAGTAACAACAGTTACATATTTAATACACAAAATATTTAGATGATGTTAAGATTGTCACAATGAATCAGTAAATATATGCAATTCAATTTGTAACAAGATAGTGGTGCCAGTTGTATTGTTTCTGCAACTAGATAATGTAATACAGGAGATTAATATTAAAGAATTATGTGATTTAGTAAATGTATTATCTTTGAATTGCACACAACAGTCTTTCCAATTTGTTTTGATAAGTTAGGTAGTTTTTTAATTAAAATATATTGTTTCCAGTGCCACATTTCATATGACAATGTTTCATATGATAACTAAAGTAATTTTGCAAATTGATATTATGCACTTTTCAAAGGAATTAATAAAACTTTACAGCTTGTGATTGAAATTAAGGTACGGTTTATAAGTACTGCAATGTGTATCTTAAACACTACGCAATGCCACAATCGACAGAAAGAAAATTATAGTCACCTGATTTCCAAAGAGGAAAGTAAGCCTTTTTTAAACTATTTGTCAGCGGAAGTTGAAATATGGCGGATACTTGTATGTCTGCTGGTGCTCCCTAGACTGCCGAGACCAAAAAAGTTGATTGACTGTTCTGGCAGACAGCTGCACATCAACACATCCAAAGAGGGTTTCATTATTAGGTACATTTCAGCCTAGAGCACACCGACTGGGAGATTTTTTTCATAGCACTGGTTTTCACAGACAGCAGCTTGTACCGTACGCATTAGATAAACCCCCTGCAAGTCCCTGATAGTGTTGTTGTTTGTCTGACATGCTGTTTTGCTTGTGTCCGTTACACATGAAACAAATTTAAAGTTACAAAAAAATTTAAATGTGTAACAATATTACATTTTCTCAAAATAGTGTAACATCCATTAATGCCTAAAATTGTTTTAGTTACGTTTAAAGAAAAAAGTGGGCTTCTAACAGATTTAAAAATATTTTAATATACAGTATGATCATTATATGCAGCTCAGATTCTTATCATAGCAAATTATACATATGCATAGCATAATCTGTTTTGAAAAGGTTAATTAATTGTTGCACATTTTACTGTTAAAGATGAAATCAGTTCTCAATTAAAATAAATAGGCAAGACAATATTGCAAAGGTCTTTGATTGAAGCAAAAATCTGAAAAGGCTAGAGATTATGAAATTTACATGTTTCTTCAAAGTCTGTTTCACAACAGCTTACAGGGATGAGCCTAACTGGACCAAGTTATATCTAGTCGAAAGACAGAGCATTGTAGGAGCCGGACCTATCAGAAGTTGTTTAATTTAAATTAGATTACTGCCTAACATCCTTTGATCCAGTCTCTCCCAGTCAATTCCCTTAATTATTCAATTTGTTTGTTTAATATGGGCAAATAAGTGAAACATTTATGGGTTGATTATTACAAATATTACTTCCACTGTATCAAAGGACTTGAAGCATGGAGTAATTTCCAAACATCACTCCCTGAACAGGATTTAAAGATTACCAAGAAATTACTTTGTTCACATTATACCTTTAATACAGAAAAGCCTGGGAAGGAAGACTGATAAAGTTGTAACTGCAAAATCGTAGTGAAACAGCCGTTCTGAAAACAGCCCCATCTTGTGGTGCAGTACAATTTGCAGTGGTAGGTTTAAAAAAAATAAATAAATGAAAAGAAAAAAGCAATAGCATTAATTCAGGAACTGTACAATTTGTTTTGAAAATCAATAAAAGAGTAAAAGCCAAATTCAGTCAACTCTGGAAAGAGTTATGAGTAAAGTTAACACACTAATATGCATTTATATAATTCCTTTATTCAAGGCAACTAAAAAGGCTAGTTGAAGTGGAATGAGTACTATGTACTACTGAGGAAACACCTTTATCCCAGGTGAACTCACTACCTATCTATGCAGCAGAGCAAAGAAAAACGTACATACACACAAGGGACAATTCAGGGTCACATAGTTAGAGTCTTTGGACTATGAGAGGAAATCAATGCAACCACTGAGAACATGTAAAGTCCACACAGACTGAATAGAAATCGAGCCCAGGTCCAACCCACCAGTCAGACACTGAAGCAGCAGTACTATATCGACACACGAAAGGAAATATTGTTCTGAGAAAGGGGGTAATCACCTTTAAAATTCATTATTACATTACATTTATTTATTTAGCAGATGCTTTTCTCCAAAGCAACTTCCAATGAACTCTGTGTAGTATTATCAGCCCACACACCTCATTCACCATGGTGACTTACACTGCTAGATACACTGCTTACAATGGGTCACTCCTCCACACATCAGTGGAACACACTCTCTCTGTCACTCACACACTACGGGAGAACCTGAACAGGAAGTCTTTGGACTGTGGGAGGAAACCAGATCACAGCGGAACTTTGCAGGCCCTCTTAGACCCCTCCACGGTTGCACAACTCTTTAAATTTCCCATAATTCTCATTTTTTTGCAGTTATTTACAGTCTGTATCCTGTTCCGATTGCAAAGGGACACTACATTATTTTGTTGCTGTTGTTAAAGTGCAGGCTACAGAAGTTGCCCATCCCCCACAGTTCATATGGCACCTTGATACTCTTGATGGTGGATGTAGCTGCATCTTTTCAGTCTTTATTCAATCTCACTGCTGAAAGTCAGCATTGATCCCCAGTATTTAGAGCACTTAAGTCTTTATGTGCTGTTAATAATAGAGTAGCACTTAGCATTTCTGATTTACAGTTCAACGGAAAGAAAGCTGTTCCCCTTTGGTGTTTAGTGGTCCTCAACTGTTCACTGTATGATGACGTTTTCAGTTCTAAATCAAATGTAAATGTAGGCTAGTATTCTATGGTTTTGCTTGAATTACAGAAATGGGCATTAATTTCATGAAGCTCCACTTGAGCTCATTTATATTAGAACCATGAGACATAAAGACATTCATCAGGGAGTGTTCCAAACATTTATTTATTTTTTTTATTTTTTTTTTTTTAAAAATCAAGGCTTCTTAGTGTAGAGGAGAAACTAGACAGAGTGCTTGGTCACGGCATGTCCTATAAAAAAGTGTTTGAATTCTCAATCACTGATTTCATTGTTTTACCTTTTACTTTAAGCAGTGTTAATTTTTTCCCACACTGCTACCTTTGAGAAGCCTGCTCAGTTCACCCTGGATATTATGGTTGAAATATAATTTCCAGGAGCGTATAAGGGGAAAGATGTCTCACTGGGAAATACTGTTAATCTTGTTTATTAGCTGTTACAGGAAAATGAGTAACGATTTCTGTGCAGCACATCTATGCAAGTTCTTTATTGAATGGCTTTCAGTCTTAAATTTATAGTTGTACCTGCAATACTGCATTAATATTATTGCACAGAATATGCATTTATGTCAAAGAGCAGGTGTTCCACAATATAAATGGAAGTATTGTATGTAGTAATATATATTAGTGGCTGTGAATATGTTCATAGAAAATGTGTTTGATGTTTTACACAGAAAAGCACACCTTACCTGTCGCTAAAATGGCAGGATGATGCAATGAGGACAAAAGGGGACTGATGGGAATTTGAGTCCTTTAAATACTAACAGCTCACTGGAGGTGGGGGGAGATGATTAGTGTTATGGTTGTTTTTTGCTTTAAACTGGAGCCAAAACAAAGAAAATACAGTACCTTTATGAAAATGAAACAAAAGCATTGTTTGGGCCGTCTACACTTGTAAATATTGCAGCAGAAGTTTGTTTTGGAAATAAATTTTGGATTTAGAATTCCATATTTCATCACCCTCTGACCAGTCAGGTCACCAGTTATTCTAAGTTAAATATCTAGCATGTGCTTTTACCCTTGCACACTTACTTTTGGTTGCTTTTACTGGGAGGATGAGACTTACATTTAGAAAGAACCCCACTATTAAAATATTACTTATAGCTGGACGCATTATTGTTAAAATCAACTGCCTTAAAAGATTAATTTTTCTTCCCCATATTCAAAGCATGTTACTCAGTTCTGTGTTTTCTATTACTCTCCCCATCCTATAGTGCTGCTTCCAGCAATGATAAATCCCTGGAAATGGATTGAACCATCTTTGCTCCGCTTTCAAAAGTCCCCCGACTGCATGTTCTCTTTTGTTCCTGCTTAGGTTTCAAGTTCTTGGGAAATATTTTACATGACATACGGTGAAGACAGATCACAGAAAAAATGCGATTGTGGAGAAACAGTGATGACTTTTGAAAATAACCTGCCCTAGGAGTATCCACAACTTTTGAACAGTCAGTCCTCAAATGAATCCATAGTGCTGTAAAGCCTTAGTGTCATTTTAGAAATGTTTAACCGGGAACATGAAGACATTATCAATCCTACACTCAACATGATTTATTGAAAATTCCTAAGTCCATTTATAGTTCTAAACCACCAAATCCTGCAACTCATTATAAGATGAGAAAGAATTCCTATGTAAGGACTAACTTCTCTCCAGTACATGATTTAATGTACAGTATACAAGTTACGGGGGGTGTGGTGGTGCAGCAGGTTTGGCTGAGTCCTGCTCTCTGGTGGGTCTGGGGTTCAAGTCCCGTTTGGGGTGTTTTGTGACGGCCTGATATCCTGTCCTGGGTGTGTCCCCTGCACCCTATGTTGCCAGGTTAGACTCCAGCTTGCCATGGCTTCAGCCAATGTGTGTGTACAAGTTGTTTCTATTGTAATACCCTAAACATCAAATGTCTTAAAGTTTTATTATGAGACCTTGAAGTTTCTCCATCTACCTTTACATTTATTTATTTACCAGACGCTTTTGTCTAAAGCAACTTCCAGTGAACTCTACGTAGTGTTATGAGCCCATTCACCTTATTCACCGTGGTGACTTACACTGGGTCGCTCATCCACACATCAGTGGAACACACTTTCTCTGTCACTCACACTATGGGTGAACCTGAACGGTATGTCTTTGGACTGTGGGATGAAACCCACACAGACAACATGCAAAATCCACACAGACTGAGCAGGTATGAAACCCACATCCTCTCATACCACCCAAGCACTGGGAGACAGCAACGCTACTCATGTGTGCCACCCTGGATGTCTCCTTGCCAACAACCACTTCAAAATGCTGTATTGTTATGCACTTGACAGATGAACCTTTGATTTACTGGAGGCATAACAGCAGTGTTACCCATGCAGCTCGAAAGGGTCCCAGGCTCTCCCCATCAAGGAATTGAACCCCAGTCTCTTACATGACAGGGGGGGATACTCACCACTATACTAACAAGGAGTTGGCTTAGCTATGTTTTCATAGATCGTTGAGCTTACGACAGCGCTTCCTGTACACAGGCTGAGGTGTCATTTCCTTTGCTCGGGTTACCTGGGCAATTGTGTCTCATATTGAGAGATTGTTACACTACATTAGTGATAATTTGCCCATAAGCAAAGGTAGTGTAGTGGTTAGATGTGCTGCCTTTGGATTCCAAAGTTACAGGTTCATTCTCTAACTTTGGCTGTAGTACCCCTGACCAAGGTACTTTCCCTGAATTACTCTAGTAAAATCATCTAGCTGCATAAATAACTGTAAATACCTCCACATTACAAGTTTCTTCGGAGAAAAGTGTCAGCAAAATGAATAAAGATACAGTGCAAGATGTGGATAAGAAAAAAGTACACATTTCTTGGATTCTGGATGATTTTAAACATAGCAACCAGTTGCCACATTATGAATACCGAAGGCACGCAATGTAATACACATACATATAAAAGGGAAACAAAAGGAAGAGCAAAACAAAAATACAGCAGCAGGTGGTAAAGTGGTGTAAAGCACATAATTTTAAGCATGAGGTTTTCACTTCAGTAAGTACAAGGTATTTCACCCTGTTTGTTCCAGTAGAACTTTCTGCTATACAAACTTGTAGGGCTCAAAAGCAACTTCAGCAAAGCAGCAATGCAAAAATATGGATATTTTGAAATCAAATGTATAAAAAGCTGATGGGCATTGCCCTTAACAGCAGAACATCAGCTGTAGATTCAAAGGTACTTTTTTTAAAGAGTGTAACACATTCACTTGGTCATCCAAATAAAATTACACTATTGCTACTACAAAGATCAAAAAGAAATATGTTTAACAGTTCATAGCACAGGGTGACAGAAATTACTACGTTGTTTTACAGCTGCAGGGAAATTTAATATGGAAAAAATAAGATTTGATTGGAGATACTGTGCCGCGGGTGGTGTATTCAAACCCTGACCTCCCTTGCAAATTTCTCATTACGATAATGCCACCATGGTGCAAAAATAGTCAGCCACCACATAAAATATAGAAGTCCTGTTCCTAAGACAAGTATTGAGATTTTTTTTTCTCCTTAGGTGTGTGCTTTACATTATCTTTAAAAAGTTCACTTGATTCAAAACTGGACTAATTCATGCAAACGACTGTGTACAGAGATATAGATTTGTAAGGAAAACGATATTTCATATCCAGTAGAGGTACATATTCCAGATCAACCTGTAAAATAGACTTATGACATCAGAGTTCCATTTTTTTCCTTTTTTACTCCATTTTTTTTTTTTTTAAACACAATTAATGAATGAATAGATACATACAGGTAACACAGTCCACGGTGACACAGGTGGATAGTGTAAGGTCACAGATACATGGTGCTGCATTCATACATTCAAAACCCTCATCTGTCCAATTTTCTATCCCGAATATAATGTGATGAAATAGATCCTATCTTCCAGTAAGGCAGGGCCATTATAAATATGAATACGATTCGTGCAAATCAGCTAATTTGTATTCTGATACAGCTTCCCCATCATCTGCAAGTCAGTCACCAGAGTAACACAGACAGCCAGTTTCTGTGATGGCTGAGAATTTGGATGTGTGACCGCAAGTATGCATGTTCAGATCCCAGGAGGTCAGTTCTGTTGTACCTTTCAGGAAGATACTCAGCTGGAACAATGACTGTATCCAGTTGTATAAATAAGTTTTAAACAACAAGATTCTTTGAAAAATCGACGAAATGCAAACGTTTCAGGTGCAATTTTTACATGAACTCTTATCTGTATTCTTCAGTGACAATGTGCTCGACAACGCGTGAATATAACATCAGAATGTATAGCTTAAATAGCCCATACCTTAAATATGGATGATTTGCATTAGCAGTGACTATTTATCCAGCTCTTTTATGAGCAAAAACATAAAAAGCAAATAACTGCAGATAACATGCTGAGTGGTGATATCTTGGTAAAAGCACAAAGCAGCAGATGTAATTTCATATTTCAGGGCAGATTCAGGGAGGGGAAAAAGAAACAGACATGGCTTAAATGCACATTGAAACTGAATGTGAGTTATTAGCACTAATCCCCGTGTGCAGCTAAAAGGGTGATGCAACAGGAATCCTGAGCCAGGAGTCCACAGTGCGTTACCTTAAACCCAGCAAATGTATGATCGGTGTATCAGCGCATCCGATTTGTTCCGCAAATTCGAATTCCATGATTCCTCTTCATTACGTGTTTTTTGACCATACAAAATTAGGTGATAACCAGCACCTCACAGCGCATTATGAATGTACAGCAGCGGAATGTATGGCGCAGCGCAGAGTCACTGAAAACGGTGCTGAATCAGTCACAGTGTGATTCATTAGCAAAAGGGTGGTTCTGTAACCTCCGGGAGCAATTCGGTAAAGGGATTCAAACCCTGAGTCTGCAAACGTCTTTGTACCTCAAGATGAGCGAACTACAGTTTAGCTGTCAGAGCGGTAGGAGTCTGAGCTCTGTCATCAGCAGAGTGTGGCAAAAGGGCCTCTGCTGCAGGGGAATCTGGGAGTCGGGGGGGGGGGACACACCTGTGCTTGAGATGGGATCTGTGTCACCTGTACTGTTCAGAGCCTTGAAAAGATCATTTTTTTAGCCAAAAGTGGAAACAACCGAAAGAAAAATTGTGAATGTGGTTGTGGGGCAGCGGTCACAGAATCAAAGAATTTGTTTAATTAAAAGAACCAATTAAACATAAAATAAAAATGAATTTCTTTCTGCTCATTTTTTTTAATTGGCCACTTGAGGACAGCTGCTAGTGTGGTGGTTAGAGCGGTTGCCTTTGGACCCAACGGTTGTACATTCATGTCCCACGTCCAGCTGTAGTACCCCTGAGAACAAGGTACTTATCCTAAAATAGCTCCAGTAAAAATGCCCAGCTCTATAAATGGGTAAATAATTGTAAGTAGTTTAACATTGTAAGTCATTCTGGTGAAAATCATCAGCTAAATGAATAAATATAATTGCATTAGTAAAATTAGATGAAAATCCCTAGAGCTGAGTAACCGAAATGCACAACAAATTTGTCTTGAAATCTATAAATTCATCCCAAGAAAAACTCTCTAATAAAAAGACTTTAATTTTTAGCAAAATAAACTGTTCACTTGTATGGGCTGAAGACAGAATGGTCAGCCTTACACACACTGCAGACAGAGTAGCTGCAAGAGTGCTGCCAACGGCTGTCCACTCCCCCCCCCCTGCCCCCCATACCCTGCGAGACTGGCTAGCTCTCTGAAGAGCTAATTATGGATTTGCATTTGGAGCTGTCCAAAGCATTCCCAGGCCCAGCCGGTCCCTCGAAGCAACACGGCCAGAAAAGATGCTACAGATTCTTTGCGAAAGTCAATGTTGGACGATGCACAGCCCATGCTAATGGCCGACTGCTAACTTTCTCATCCTAGTTGTGCAGTGTGTTTGTTGGGTATCATCTCTAAGATCCGGAGACAGCCAACAGTGTCACTTAAAGCCTTCACTAGCTCAAACAATACGGTTCCGGGCAACATACACGAAGCATGTCTACAAACGTGAATTTTAACTTATTCAATAGAGCTGATTATTCCTATAATGAATTTACAGGCAGATGAAGAACAAAACACAAGCGGTAGTGATGATCCCGAGTCCTCTAGTGGCGCATGTCATTAAGACACTGTGTCCCCTAAAGTTATTCATATTTATGTAGTTTCTGCTCTAGGAACTTTAAACAAAGAAATTTTTGCGAAGCTAAGTTACACTAGTAATTTCGTTTTGGAAAGGTCTTCCTGTCCTTCATATCCAGTTCTATGTACTTTTTCCTCTCACTTCCAGAACCAGTGGAACCAGCCAGTGGATTTCCACAGAACCAAGTTCATATCAGAGTAAAACTGTAATAATTAAGTGCTCAGTATTTAACAAAAACTTCTAGAAACAATGTCGCATTCATGAGTTATAAACATAACTATTTGGGTTGTGAAGTCCTCCATATCTCTCTCCAAATATCCACCTGGCTTTTGACTCTTGAAAAAACCCTTAGACTGATATAGACAGATCACCTGCAAAACTTGTGAGAAGTTCAAAAGCAATTTCAAGTGACAAGGGTGAAAATAATCCATTGGTAAAGTATGTCACATTCAAAGATAAAATATGATCACTGTTGTAAATATATTTTTCTTATTGGCATCAAAGAGGAGATATTGTAAAGCGTAAATTGTTAACTTACACTATGATAGCTTGTAGCAGCATTATGTTTTTGTCTTTGCATGTGTTAATAGCAAATGTCACCTTCTTTATTACTTGCTATGTGTCAATTTTCACCAGATAATTCAACATGAATACAGCATGAAGTAATGAGAAAGGCTTATTTTAACTTTCTCACTTCAGGATGCAAGCTACTACATATAGTGAGTAAGTTTTACATATATCCACCGTTAAAAGTGTGAACTTCAGAGGTAGGATTCAAAAAGAAAAAGCACTTTCAGTCTGATCTTATGCCTCTCGGAAAAGTAATGTGACTGCATTCACAGTATATATATCGTTTCAAAAATTATACCTGACTCTGAATACATTTAAAACCAGTACATTTACATTTATTCATTTAGCAGATGCTTTTCTCCAAAGCGACGTACATCTCCGAGAATCCTCAGTAGCATCTTAGTAGCCAGACAAATCCCTTGAAGTGTTACATATTTCCTCACATGTTCCATGTTTAGAAGGAATAGCGCACACATGCTTAGCCCTGGTACCACTCATCACTTGTACCACTAAGGCCATGAAAGGAAAAATCAGGAACAACACAAATCTGTAGCAGATGTAGAGCAAAAGCATTTCTTGTGGCTTCCAAGGCCACACAACAGCAAGACGGCGTCACACTTTCGGTGAGACACAATTTTGCCTGCCGCGGAGAGGGGCCGCACAGCTTTACGAGGCCGGCGACCCGATTTTCTCTGAGAAACGCTGACAACGGGTAAGTCGTCCTGACCTCCTGACAAACGTTTCCCCTAATCAGTCAAACTGGGACAGGTCTCTCAGTCCTCCAGAGCCGCTCATGCAGATTCCCACAGGAGGCAAAACATCTGTGTCCAAACTACATTAGTTCATATCTGAAGAAAAGGAAATGATTTTCCTTCCCTGATCCAACATTACCGGGTTGTACCACAGTAACACGCACTACTTTATTAAATTAAATATAACCTATTTAATCATGTTGGAAATGGTGATTATCAGTCAATTATTCCAACAGAAACATATTTTACTGTTAAATAAATAAATAAAGACCTTCAGAGTCATAGATAAGGTCAACAATGAGCCCTGCTTCATGGTTGGTAGTTCAAGAGTACAAGACCACAAATTGACTATTGGGACCTGTAAAATAGATAAGAAAACATTTCTTTATAGAAATGTAGAAAGCGTTTGGAATAGGCTTCCCAGCAGCGTACATGATGCCTGCTGTTCAGATTCATTCAAATGTGCTCTGATAGGAAATTCTAATAGTTCCACATTGTCAAAGACACAAACAAGCAAGACATGGCCTCCTCTCATTTGTAACATCACTATAAGGACTTTGTAGTACAATACAGGAAAGAAGGCTGTATCTATATGTATGTATGTATGTATATAGACATAGTATAGTAATATATTACATTTAATCGACACTTTTCTCCAAAGCAACTTGTAATGTAAAACTACTTTACAATTATTTACCATTCACAGAGCTGGGCAATGTTACCAGAGCAATTTAGGGTAAGTACCTTTCTCACTATACTACCAACTGTCCATATAGATTATATCCTCATATCAATATGTATATTGTCAGTTAGACAACTGACTATATAGATATAGCTATAGCTATAGATATAGATATAGCTCGATGAATACTTGCATCCTGTCTCCTTAAACTACATCATAATGTTTTGACAGGATGACTAGTGCATAAAATGTAAACCTTTTAGCAAGTTAATAAAACAGCAGAAGTAAACTAGTTCCTTTACCATTATAAATGTTATTAGTGTTGTAGGGGAAAAAATTGTCATACTAGATTAGGATTTTAGTAACATGAAGCATTAAAAGGAAATACATTTGCTTATTAAATGCTTCTTGCCAAAGTGACTTATAAAGCTCAGCTATTAAACAGCTGGCAAATTTTTGCTGTATCAGTTCAAGGCAAGTACCTTGCTCAAGGGTACTCCAGCAGCAGAATGGATTTGAACCTCCACCCTTTGAGTGTGAGGTGGAAGCCTCGAACCCCTGTTCTACCTGCTGCCTCCCTCCACGGTGCAAAGGCTGTATAGATCTACATTATTAATTGCTTAATTTTCTGAATTTAAAACCCTGTTTAAAATTCATTTGATGCTACTTCTGAAAGGCGACAGATTCAAACATGTGAAGAAAAAAAATCTTCAAGCAAACAGAGCAATGGCCCTGATGTAAGTATGTGTTTAAATAGCCAGTCCAGAATGATCAGCTAGCAAATAGGCTTGTCAGGGTGACTGACACTTCCCATTTCTGTTTATAATTCACTGCAAACCACCACCTGAAGAGGCAGAGTCCAAGTCAAGATGAAGATGGAGAGCCCATACCATGCTGTCAAACCCTCTGCAATAAATATATGTTCCAGTAAACAAACCATTTTAGCCCTTTGCACTCATTTGTGTAAAATTACTGGGAAAAAAAGTTTAATCAAATGAGGTATAAAACAAATATTAAACCAAAGTTTTCATAAAACTTTCTGGTGTTTCAAAACAGATTTGAGCATTCAGGAGGGAAAGATTGCAGGCACTTATTCTAGCATTTTGTTTGTCCCAATACGCCCCCCCCCAGTCTTATTTCACTGCTTTACTTTTCCATAAATACACAGTGGTGTGATTCACCCCTTATGTGATGCCAAGAATGCGTTCAAGCTTGTGACTGGCACTTGAGAAGTGGGGACTGTCATTGTGCCTTCAGCCAAATAAAGCAGCACGTGACTCGATGCAAACTCAACTTGCCGAACCATTTATGTATAATGCCAGTGGCCGTGACACAGCTCCCATTTACATTTATTCATTTAGCAGACGCTTTTCTCCAAAGCGACGTACATCTCATAGAAAAAATAAAACGTGTGCATTACCTTAGGAGAAAGAGACATTGCTGCAGATGTGACTCAAGTACAGTTTGTATCCTTCACTATATGCATCGACGTTCATCACACAAGTAGCTGCAGCTGTATTCAGATGTTTTACATTCCAACAGTCACTTAAAAAACAGTGCTAGATTAAGATGCTAATCTGTTAGATATGAGACGCCGTGTAATTTCCAGAAAACTTCCGAAATTTGTGATTTCATTAATTTAGTTTGAAACACCAAACGTTTCAATTTATTATTCACACAGCTTCCCAGAATTAATTGTTAAGAGCATTTGTATCATTTCATAAGGCACTCGACAGGAATTTCATTGGTGCATTTTCAAAGGCATACTTTTTTATTGCTATATGAAAAATGAATGTAGTGTGTCTTGTTTTCCTTTTTTTAATTTGAATTTTACAATAAACAGTGTACAGCTTTTACTGGAAGCATCTTCTTGGCTAAATGACTTCAAGTTTAGTTTGATGTAATAATTTCACAGAAAGGAGGATGACAATTTCAAAAGAAGAAAAATAAATTCCTATTATATATATATATATATAAATGAGCATCTTGACTGAAATATTTTTTTGTACAAGTGTTGCTGCAGCCCAGCCTACTTTCAATGAAGAATGGGAAGAAAGTAATTACCACTCATATAATCCTGTTTAAATCATTTCACAAAGTTTAGAAAGGAAAAAAAAAACAAAAATCTAAAAACTCATTATCAGAGGTACTAGGTGAGCTTATAGCTTCTTATGTCTTTGTAAGAAAACTCGAGCTTGTATGCATTTCAGGCTACAGTAATTTGCTGGCTGGCAATCCACAAAAACATGAACCCACGAGTTGGACCTCAGTGGTTTAATGCACAATCGTACATCTCTCAACAGATCACCACCCTTTTCTGCACATAAACAGAAACCAGCCATACTGCCTGAAGTGGATTAGAGGAGACTCTGTGGATTTAATTTAAGCACATGCACAAAAAAAGATTATCGTCAACATGAAAAAAGTCAAAACAGACCTAGTCTTGGAGGAATATGTCAATGACAATGAAAAAAGATGTGTATAGTTCTGTAGAATTACATACACAATTCACATCTGAGTGAACAAAATTTGTTGGTTGTCATTTATTCTAACATTTCTTTTCTACACAGTTTGCACAGTGAGTTAGACTGAGGGACTCATCAAGTGCAATAATTTGACATGGGGTAAAAAGCAGAGGCTCAGGGCACTCTGTAGTCTTTTCTTTGGCTCATGCAATCAGATGATGGCAGCTTTATGCTGCATTTTGTTTCTCAAGACAGAAACTAGGCAGACATCTGGAGTCGCTAGGGGTCATGTTAGCAAGCACCCAACTGCCAGTCCTTTTATAAACCATAGTGGCATCTGAACTCCTGGGGTAGCAATCAGAATATTTGTTATATTCCTATGGTGCTTTCCAGTTTGAAGATTTGTTTTCAGTTGTAATAAGATTTTTTCCTCTATTTTACTTGAATAATGTTAAACTGATAAAAGAAAAAAGAAATAATTGAACAACTAGTATACAACCAAATGATTACATGAAAACGAAATGCTTTTATGACTTTAAAAAAAAAATCTTACTAATTTTAGTGGAATAGAACTGTGGAGGAATAAAAACAAAATCCGTTATGACTGAAAGAAATGCATGCCAAATCTTACTTCATTTAATTTGCTAAAACGATTCTACACCAAGGGAATTCAGACTAGCCAATAAAGCATTTTCTCCACTGTGATTATTCCCTCTGTTTTCTGCAGAACAGTTAGTTCAAGCATTGTAACCCTGTTTTCTGCTAATAAGTGATTACCCTGGCTTTCCAAAATTACTACTATAAATTGTAGATCAGAGCACACTGACACATTTTTTAAGGTCTCTGCAAAATCGCTTTTACTGTGTTGGCCGGTCCTTAAGTAGTACAGATATAGGTAACGGACAAACAATTGCAGTCGGTTGTGGGACAGAAGCAGCCACACCTCCTTGTTCGAGGTTCATCGTCAGCTCCTCCTGCCAGAGTCCCCCAAAACCTTTGCCACTCAGGCAGCCCCTGAAGGACACTTGACAGAAATTTCTCCCAAAAAATGCTTTGCATTTGGCTTGACCCAACCTTCCACATGTCTGGGCTCCTCCTCCAGCTCCCATCCAAGTTGTTATCTATTCAGCAGGCCAAACAGAAAGCAGGGATGCATCCAGGAAAGGTGGCCGGGGCTCTGGCTCATCTGGTGCCCACCTGAACTGGTAGTGTGCCTCCTCCATAGCCCATTGGTGGTATCAACCATTTGCTTTTTCTCTTCATTGTTTTTCCAGACCAAAAAAAAAAAAAAAACCCAAGAGTGTTCGTAACAAAAAAAATAAAATGCCTCCTGCCATTTAAGAGCCTAGCATGCCTGTATTCACGACCAGCTTCTGACCAGTTGTAGGGGCTGAGGGGCTCACAGGGCAAGACTACAGCACTGGACAGCAGGACATCAAGCCAAAGTGGGGTTATTCTAAACCAAAAGGAACAAAAACAAGTCCGTCAGCACTTAAGACAATAGCTAAACCAAAACAGAAGAAAAACTATCCTTCTACCAGCTACACTCTTGACCTGTTCTGCCTCAGTGGTACCCAAATACCTCAAGTCCTCAGGCCAGCTGTCTTTATAGTCCACCTTATTGTCCTTGAGTGGATGCAGCTTCCTGTCATAATTTAATTAGGCCAGGGGTGGTCCCTGAGAGCTGTCCATCATGATGCTTCCATCTCCTGCCCTGGGCTGGGCCACCCATCAGCTCACAAAACGTAAACATCAATAAGTTAATAGGGTGCTGGGCGATGACCCGTGCCCAATACAGCTTCAGACTACATGTGCTACAGCAGGGTCTGGCAGCTTTAGGTTTTTTGCAGTGGGGAAGCAGCACTTATCTCCCACAGCCAGGTCAATAAACAGGTTGATTACATCTTGGGTGATGGAGGTAGGAAATACTGCCATTCCACAATATCTCACTACCAGTGTCATTCTTAGGAAACCACTGGACAACCACATGTGTTCTGAGGGTGGTGACACTCTCACCCTGAAAGATAGCTATTCCAGTATGAAAGAAACGCAGCAAGGAGGAGAGTGGCTCAATGCCACTGAGAAGTGATTGGCATCAGTCCTATCTTCAAGATCCCCTGTGTGGAAAGAATAACTTTTGATATATGTGATCTCATTCATTCATCAATTTTTCCACTACTTGTTAGGTTTTATTAATTTGTTATTGTTATTAATGTGACAGCATACATGAAGCAAAATGACAGCAAATGTATGAACACCAATAAAACCAATGAAAACCTATACTTGTGAGCCTACTAAGCCACGAGAGTTAAACAAAACCTTGTCAACGTGGTGGCGACTTAACTGATTTTAAGCAGCATCTTACTTTGCAATTGCTAATTCCCTTACTGATTAAGCACCTGTGTACGAGATCACTGGAAAGGAAAAAAGAATGCCAGCACCCTTTCCACAACTGTTAATTGAATTTTATAGGATAGACTGCTGACAATGCTAATGGCAAGGAGGCACAGGAAGGACCACCATTAACTAAGAACTGAATGCACTGCCTTGGCCACTTTCAGAGGTCGCAAATCCTGAGTTCCCGAGACGATTCCGATGCTTCCCCAACTGCTGTGCCAGCATTCTGCTGTAATGTTCCACTACTGAGGATTTTTATTGGCTCCTTCCGCATACAAGAGAAAAAGAGCGGAGCTGCAAACTGTGATATTCCACAAATACGTCCTTCTGCATTTTATTCAGCCTTGGAGAAGCAGTGATATCATATT
Source organism: Scleropages formosus (assembly GCF_900964775.1). Taxonomy (NCBI): domain Eukaryota; kingdom Metazoa; phylum Chordata; class Actinopteri; order Osteoglossiformes; family Osteoglossidae; genus Scleropages; species Scleropages formosus. The sequence continues at coordinate 6,310,948 of NC_041815.1, read as the reverse complement.
TAAATATGGACTGTTAAATCATTATTAGGTGAAAAAGATGCTTTGACCGCCTGGATAAATTTTTGGTTTAATCCTTAGAAGACGATGCAGAGCAACTCGCTCAATATATAACACATACATAAAAAGATAGAAACATCCAAAAATAAACTCAGGAATTATATTTCACATAATTGCGGATATGCTTACCCTGAAGTATCTTTAAAGACTGAAAAACAATAGGAAAAGCATGCCTATTCCATATCTATATGTCTTGTGTAATGGATTTTGGGTCTCCAGTACTCTAAAATGCAGCCGTCAGACCTAAGTCTGAAAGTTATAATCCAAATGCGTCAAACTGAAACTCACCGTATCAAATTCACTGTTTTTCTCGTCACATTTTCTTTTCACAGCCCATTATGGGAGAGAATCACACGGTGACCTCTTTCAGTCCACAGCGATTGAATGACTCTTCCATTACGCTCATATTCAGCAGCATTACTTTGATGTGATCCGCTAGGCTAGCGTCTTGTGGTAGCATAATAGGTTTATGTGAAGGCTATACACCATAAAAATGGGCAATAAAACGCGTCCTTTTATGAACTACACTCACAAACTGTGCTTTATTCTAATGTGAGGCATGCACTCTCCTGATTAGGCCAGTAAAGGTTAGCTGATGCTAACTGCACATTAAAAGCTGCTATTAGGGCAACATGATGTATAGAGCTCATTTTTTTCAGCAAACACTCCTCTATGTTTAAAAGTTTCATAAAAGACTGTTTCAGAGTTATAAGGCACTCTGAGTAATTGGTATGGCTGGGACACCCCTTTCTTCATGAAGACGTTTAGAAAAAATATCAGCCACAATGAATGGTATTCATAGGTTATAGGGGAAAATGCAGTTTTCTAAGAAGCACCTTTATAATGAATCAGTTTTTGCCTCATATGACTTGATAGTGATGGCTGTAAAATCTATATATTTCTTCTTAAAGCACCTGTCAAAATGTAGATTTCCTTCCTGCAGATTTATATTGTGAAATTACAGTGTTTTTTTATACAGTTATATCTTGAATAGGTTGGCATTAGTTAACTGCCTTCTCCTGACAGCGAACAACTTCTACATATACACTCATCCCCTGCTAAATGAGATCTCATAAAAAGAAAATTCAGTACAGCGATGTATGAAAATAGGAGATATTTTGTTCAAAAAACAAGCCTTGGCTCCAGCAGTTTTTGGCAGTTGCATGGGTCCTATTTCTATAAGGATCTATATTGTATATTAACCAGCAGCTTTAACCTAATATAAAAATTAGACTTATACTTTGATTTACCCTACATTAACTGTACTCTTTTGCAAGTAAGCAGCTACTGTGCAACAACTATTCTAACAAATATGGAAAAGTGCATAGGGATAGCAGACAGATGACATATTACCACTCATGTTCTAGCAAGCTTAATGTGCCCTCCTGTATTTGTGTAACTCCATTGAGTATTACAGTTCAAACCCTTTTCGATGTGGCCATTTAACCATGGATTGCATTATACCACGGTAGAGTCATCTCCGGAAGCTGTATTCATTAAAACCTCACAGTTATGCTAAAAATGTGCTCAATGATTTCTGCAAATTTTTTTTTTTGCTTCATAAAAAATAACATTTTTCAATTTAGCTGACACTTTTCTCAAAATGACCTTACGATAATTTACTCATTTGGACAGCTGGGTAAATCTTACTGAAGCAATTGAGGGCAAGTACCTTACTCAAGGCTATTACAGCTGGAGGTGGGATTCAGACCTTTAATTTCTGGATCCAAACACAGCAGCTCTAACCATCACACTACCAACTGCCCCATTTGCGAAAAGAAGGTCAGTGTGTGGTGTTAGAGGTGTCACGTGTCATGTATTATATGCTTTTATTCAGCAACATTTTAAGACTTCAAAAGAGGTCTGTATGAAACAGTTCCCTTTGCTTGTCCACTGACCACTGCTCATGGTGTGATCGATACTGTAAATGGGTACTGAGAAATAACTATTGTCACAAATATAAAATAAAACACTAGTATGATCATTTAACTGTAATTTAACAGGGTCGATATTTTAGTGTTTCATTGTCCATGAAGGTGTTTTTTTGCTCCACAAGAAATACAGTAATGGCAAATTGACCCCTGTATAGTTGTTCCCCACCTAACAGTGTTGTTTCACAAAACTAAAGAGGTCCTTTAAGAAAGTGAATCATGTGCATTTTTTGCTTCCATGAACCCTAATAACTCCAGGATGTAATTACCATAAGTTTCAGTTGTAAAAGTTTCTATGCATTCCCAAGCTCCAAAAATGATACCCATTTATGGTAAAATATGGGGCCCCTGCAGTAATTAAAGTTAGTTATAACACAACCAAATAAGGCAGGCTCCCTTCATTAATTACCCGATAATATAGTATTGCTGTCTACCTGTGTTTCTTCAGCATTCGTAGCTTTTACAAACCATATGCTTAATAGAGTTTCGCCAGCAAAACATAAACACATGCAATACTTAGAATTTAAGTATTATTTCAACATTTAATTTGAAAGTACAGCAAAGTCAAAAGATTAAAAATCAATAAGACATTCCCACATTCACATTTCCTGAACAAGCTGACACGGTTTCTCATAACACCTGCGCTCTGTGATTCAATGGGGGTTGATCCCTGTTCAATCTGTGTACAGTTTGCATGTTCTCTCCGTGTTTTTGTGGGTTTTCTCCCAAAGACGTATTTCGGCAAAATTGGTGGCACAAAATTGCCTGTATGATTATATGGAGTTTAGAGCTACGTATCTCACATCGTAAGTCACCTTGAATAAAAGTGTTAGCTCAATACTACTTAATAATAACTGCACATCCCTTTGAATAAACTCATCTGCTAAAAGAATAAATGTAAATGTAAACGTCTCGCACCACTCATCTTTCGGGAGATGCACAAATTCCAAATTCAGTTCTCGTAAATGTGAAGAAATGTTTTATAAGCTGAAGTAGAGCTATTAAATGAAACTCAAAAAGTGAAAAATTTTTACGGCATATGATATATGCCCACTTGAATGGACATATCTCAGTGTATGGCTGTACTTTGCTTGAATGTATCAAGATCTCATGTGTCGCCAACATTTATTTACTTAGCTGATGCTTTCCTCTAAAGTAACTTACAACATTAAACTTCTGACAGCGATCACCCATTTACGCATCTGGGTACCATCTCAGAGTAACTATACTGATCAAGGCACTAAAGCGGGAGGTGGGGCTTAAACCTGGGCCCATGAGTATAAGTTAACAGTTCTAACCACGATTGCCACCTGGTACCCCATTTGTGTTAGGTCTTATAGGTAACATTTTTTTTATTTACATGAGATACTCTATGTGTTTTTTAACAGTATCTTTAAAAAAAAATATGGCTACAATAGACTCCAAGGAAGTCCAGAAAATCTCAGGATCCCAGCCAGTGGATATTGGCTGAATGAAACTGAGAAATAGGCTCTGGCAGTAGCTGTCTGTATGTCGTTCCAATAATGGATTGGGAATGACAACAGGTAACTTACTGCTTTGGGTTCTCCTTGAGATTTGGCTAAAAAGACTAGGGAGGCCTCCGTTACACAGAGAAAAATGCTGAATCACTGTTGTTTGCTTTTAATAATTAAAACAAGAACATGGAGAAAGGCCCTCACAAACCTGGCTAAAACTCTGTGCTTATTTTCAAAGGGTTGGCGTTTTCAAGCACAATTTCGTCTTGCATCAGAAAAATACGGAACTGAGAATGGGAATGCACCTTGCATATCAGCTTAAATTATCACCGCTAATTATGCAATTCCTGCAGCAGCTCTTCCTAAATTATTTTTGCAAAGATGACCCAGAGCCCCCAATACAATCACACAATGCTCCAGCCTGAGTTTTAAACAGCTGGAAAGGTGGCACTGCGTTGCACCACAGAGGATCTCCACCTGAGCCTGGACCACATGGCCACTGGCAGGGAGCCCCCGAACTACCCCTGATCGATGACTCCTGCCCCCAACCCCGGCCTCCACCTAAGCCAGAGAGCCCTGAAAGATATCTTGTGTCCAGATGATCAGAGAGACCATCTATCTTTAACTTCAGAGCTAGACAGCTTTACTTGTAGCTGTGTGCTTCGGCTTCTCTGCCCTTTGGCATCCACCATTAATGCTAGAATTCCACATAAACCGGAACAACTCAGAACTGCTCCAAGGCCAAAATTTTAAGGAACCGCTTTATGTTGAACACGTGGTGCACATACTGAGGGCACATGCCTCTCCTTAATATTTTCACATGGCTTTTATGTGTATTGTGCTTTTATGCACAGTGGCTTACTGTGCTTTCACAGTAGGGGGATTTAAGATTTCAGTTTTACCAAAACACCATTACCACCAACTCAACGGGCTAATTTTAAATTAATTTCGTGTATATAGACAGAAGTATAATGGCTGGTGTGGTGTAACTGTAGGAGTTGCCAACACCTGCATCATCTGTGAGAATGTGGTGCAAAAATATCTTGCTGAATAATTTTCTATTAATTTTCCCATCTGCAGTCTACATTACAGCACTCCTACATATGAGAGAGTCCTGTATAATAAGGCAAAGTGTGGAAAAATAATTCTTACCGAATAATATTAATAAGCAATTGGAGCACAGAAAAGAGTTTGCCTAAAAATCAGAATGAAGACTGATCAGTCTGCATAAGACTGAGGAACTCAGTTCAAGGGCAGGACAAATACATTTTTATATCCATGGCAAGAGTCAGTTTTACTAATGAGTCCACCCTCATGGCACCTATAAAAGGCTTTGGTGTGAAACTGCAAAAAGCTGTCAGCCTTACCAGAATTCAATACCTGCAAGGCAAAGCGTAATTAAAATTTTCGGAATCATCCCTACTTCTTCCCATTGGGTCGGACCACCGGTCTTTAAAAGCAACGATCCCCCTCGGGTGTCAGAACAAGACCACTCCTCATGTGGAGCAGACACCGGCAATCCCAGGTACCTGGTGCATGACGTCTTGGGATGCAGAGAGGGACGGAGAGACGCGTATGGGTGTAACGTTGCCACCGATGTCCGAGCGCCTTAGACTCAAGCTGTGTGCATTTCGTTCACCTCGGGAGGGGAGGAGAGAACCTAATTGCGGCTGACAGGATCGTTTTTCAGAAGCAGCTGTCTGGACCTCTCAAGCACTGTTTCGGATCTCATAAAAACACGCCCTTCCTCCAGCCCGGGTGTTAATTGATCGATGTCGGAGCAGCCCGGTGACGGAATGCATGTTTGTGCCGTGCAGTTTAGATTCCGCTCGCAACAGGGTTGGCTCACAGTGACACGGAATGATGTTCCTAGACTGTGATATGTCAGCTATAAAAAGAATATTCTCCCTTGTTGGTTCACAAGGAACTGCAGCGATGAAGCACTTGCCTTAATTAAGAGACAATTTAAAGGGTCCTGTTTGAGAGGGAGCATGAGACACGCAGACATGGACACACACACACACACACACTTCTTAGAGCTGGACGCAGCCTACAGCAGGTTTCCTCCTCTGAAAAATCGGTCACACGGGGAGCCGCTTAAATAGTCCTTCTCGCTACGGCCCGCCCGCAGCAATGCAGGTCACCGAAATGAAATCCATCACTTCAGAAGGACCACCGGCCGTACGTGACAATCCCCCGAATGTCAATCTGTCGTCCGAGGGGGTATTGAAAATAAATTACAGCCACCAACACCCCAGCCCCTTGAAAAGCACCCCCTCCCAGGTCTGTGTTGCACCGAACTCCTGGTAGCAGATGCAACAGCCAGATGCACACAGCTTGGCTGTGGCCTCGCCACTTTAATAATTCTCATTACAGTAATTGTTGCTTAATGTTTCCATAATCTGTTACTCAGAGGAAACAGTTTTCCTTCCTCTAATGCCATCACAGGCTCCCCGTGGTCCCTTTCTCAGTGCTATTATTATATATTTTTTTACTCTGTTCTCCCTCTCCGTAATGAACTGGAATCCCTCCCAGCTGGCTGCTCTCACTGATATAAAACCGTTCTGGCAGCACGAGGGACCGGCGAGGGGCCTAAGCGGTGGGTCCACCAGAGAGCCTCCAGCGAATCCTGGTCACCTCTTGCTTTAATGAGGCACATCAGCGGCACGTCACTCAGCGCCCGACATCTGCTCTTCGACGAGGCCCTGCTGGACGGAAGGGTGGGGTTGCTCACACCTTAACCACATGAACCCTCACAGTGATCAGCTGTTACCTGCCCACAAACTGCCATCGCTGAGCACCACAGTGCCTGCGACATACGTCATTCAGATGTGCATCACACTTCCCCATCCTCTCTGTCATCCCTTTCCTTTCTCCACTCATTCTCAGGGGTAAATGTATGTTTATGAGTCCGCCCGGCGTTTCAGAGGGAATGGCTGCATCTTTCTCATGCAGTTTTGTTACTAAGTGAGCACAGCGGAAGTGTGAAGCCCATATTCCTTTGAGCATTTGCATAAAATCTGTCATTTCCCAGCTTGCTCTCAAATTGCGCTCCATTATTCCTTATGTTTTACATTATAATTTCAGCTTTTTTCAGCAAAACACCAGCTCCAATTTTATAAATAACGTACTGGTCTGTTATATGCACAGCATGACTTTCTGAACATGCGCTTATTCTTTAAGAACTGAAAGGTACGCCTGGAAATGTTTTCTTCTCTGACCACTCCAGAAATGAGGCACTAGTGATAATCCACTAAAATACAGCTGGCAGAGAGCTGTACAAAGGGATATTTTGCAGTTACAGAGCTTTAGCTAAAAAATTGTAGGAAAAGAATGATATGTATAGAAAAAAATGAACTGGCTTATAAAAGAACATTTGGTCTGAACAGGAGCATCTTACCATTTGTTCATTTCTGGAATTTTTCAATCCACAAAGAGTCATTTGCGGGGACGACGACATATTTTGCATAATCTTCTGTCGGAATTTGGCATGAGTCTTCCACAAGGAACTTCTCCAAAAGAAGGCAGTTTGATGGAGGCAGTAACTGCTCTTGTACTGTTGAAGAGGAATCTCCAGCCAGTCTCACAAATGGTCCATGTCACTGGGGTCTGAGGATTGGAAGGACTGTAAAAGAAGGACGGCTTCTTCTTCTAAAACACCCTTGTCGTTCTGTTGGACAGCAGGAAGGAAATGATGCGTCCTGGAAGATCAGTTTATTACTGACATGTTATTCCATTTACATTCTTACAAAATTTATAGCTCCGCTGATTAAATTCAACGCAAACCTTTTATTTTTTAAACTCAGACAGTAGCAACTCATCACACATCTCAAACTCTCTACTGCTCAGACGTTCACTTCCTTTTGACGTTGCACCCGTGAAAGGCTGTTGCAGGGTGTTATAAGCAACGGCAGTAACCAGCCATATCTGTGCAAGATACAACCCATGCTGAACTATGTTGTTATTTTTTCTTTGTGAGCCACCCAGGGTGAAGCCATTGCCTCATGCTTCCACTGGAACCCATCACTGATCATTCATCTCAGCCTTCCTACTATTGGCCAGGTCACCCCTAAAACCGATATTTGTGATGTTTTAGAATATCTTGCAGTGCTCTGTCCTGACGTTCCACACCACTGAACAAACAAATAGATGGTCATCCGGTGCACGTTGCCTAAGGAAAGGGATGTATACAAATTCTTCATTATAGTGCACTTTCTAGCTTCAGTCACCAGGATCCTCATTGAAGGTTGTTATAGTGAGGACTGTCAAGATGAGATGATGCTCCTTTATTTGTATGCATGCATGATTTTGGGCTTTCATAAAGCATTTTTCGACACCAAAGGACATACAATATAACACAGCTCACTGATCATCAGTGCAAAATATGCAGAGGGATGCCGCCAGAATGGGCTCTTTCTAAAGCAGATTATGTTCGCATGTCACAATGTCTTCATTTCTCAAACCTTCTACTGATTACGTTGCCTGTTTCCTAAAACTGGAAGTTAACAATCATTCAGGCTGGCACCAAAAGAGTTAACTGAAAACTATCTTTTCTTTATTTTATAAGGACTCCTAAAGGTAATAAGTAGCAAAGTCTGCAAACTTTCAAGAGGAAATTAAATCAAGGGGTTGTTTGTAATAATGCTTCTTTTCTGTCTCAACATGCAATATTTGCAAAGAGAAAAAGCATATAGTGGTCATAAAGGTAAAAGAAATTCCATGAACACACACACACACACAGAAAATAATTAGTAGCAATGCCCATATCTGAGTTCTTGTCCTCTGGATTGTTCTAAGGAAAGAAACATCGTCCATCCGGCCGAGCAATCGCTCTACCGCCTTATCGTTGCCGCAGTGGAAAAAAGAATCCAGTCACAACAGTCATGAGTAATGAATAGGCTACATTATCAAGTGTTTAGCAAGTTTCTTCACCAGTACTGAGGCTTTGTGATATAAGACATTTAAGGACACATTAGTGACAATAACGCTTGCGATCGTCCTTGATTTGTACAGCATTTCTTCATTCTTAAACTTCTGTGACCACTGATTTATAAAAAGGTCCACCTGCTTTAATTAGTCTGAATGCCACAGAAAACTATAGGATAAGCTTAAGAAAACAAGTGTGTTTAAACTTCAGCGGCAGTTGCCACTATGTGGAAATTCCTAATTAAATAATTCAGTAGTAAATTACCAAGAGTGTGTTGTTTAGGGACTAGGAAAACATTACATGCATCGTTGCTCTGAGAGCAGATGACAGAACAATAAATTAAATATTAATAAGGCTGGAGGCAGCAATACCAGATTCTGTGCCCCCCCCCCCCCCCCCACAACTGAATGTTTTTTTTTTTGTACCGCATAGCAAGAAACGTGTTCAAATTAAGGTAATTAATTGCTCCATATCTGCTGATGGATCAGTGTGCAGTTTTGGAAATTCAGTATTGCCTTTTCTCTCTCCATTCAATATTAAAATGTTTCACAAAACAATTATGTTGTCTATCATAATAAACGTGTGTGACGGAATGGAATTGATACAGGTATTTAACGGAGATAACAGATAAACCACTGAAAAGAATTGCAAAAAGACCGGTAAATAAAGGCACATGAAAAATAGCCAACAGCCTTTGGTCTTGACAGCCACTTATTCAGCTGACCCACAGTCCCTATGAGTTGAATGATGATAACCCAAACCAGAAGAAGAAATGGGCTTTAAGAAACTGCAGAGAGTGGCCATACCTGGGGTTAGGCAGTGTTACAGAGTAAAAGTAAGAGAAACACTGTGCTGTAGGGCAACAGAACATGGTAGTCAAGGTGGACGTCAATGCCTGTTTTAGTCACGGGAAGCAACAGTATCAGTAGGGGATGCAAATCTCTGCAGAAACACTGGTGTCAAACCCCTGGCAGTAACCACCTCCTCTCCCGTTATTTGCTTTGATGGAAATACGACACACAGATATGTTGCCCACGATTAATCTCCACTACTTGGAACAAAGCCAGACGGGGAGCGTCTGAAGACACGCGACTATCGCGCGTCAAAACGTGCCGAGGGCATCGAGATAATTTGCACGCCAGCAATCAGGCGGTTTCCAGGTGTTTGCTATGGATGAATGAGTAGTGGGGAAAAAAAATGTTTAATTTCTTCAGGGAAACTGGGAACGGACATTTGAAGTTTAATTTTCTCCACCAAAATTGGGAAAGATATGGAGGTACTCAGCAGTGGATGAGTAAAAATCTATTTTCCAAAGCAGGCATCAGCAAGCGATACAGGGCACAGGACACCCTCATGTCAAAACCATCTATTTTCCTGTCGGGAGGCACTGAGGCATGGGAGACATCCACTGGACCATAATTCCACCAGTGTGGCGTTTCCTGTTCGAAATACAAAGATAGCAGGGCTTCCTGAGCGTCTATCGCACTGCACCAGTTCTGCAATCAGGTCACTCCATATGGAATTAATTAAACCTTTCTGTTTGTTCCCATTCAAAGCAACACTGCTCAGCAGACCACGGCTGCCAAACATTTACGCGCTTGGCAAAAATCCACAAAAATGTTTCCAATTCAAGATCAGTCACATGCACCAGAATGCAGACGTGTGAACAAACCATCTATATTTAGGACACATCGGAACATTTTGCAGGCGAGATTTGTCCGGTGCAAAATTGTGTTCTCGGCTTTATCAAGTTCTGCAGCAGGATACAAACCTATTTGTCTGTTTGGCAGATATTTCCATTCTGGCACATGGAAATATATCATCTGGCATTTCTGACACTTAGCTCTGCATGTAATCTGCATGGTATTGAGATTTGCACCCTATCTCTGAGTTATATTAATCTGAGGTGTAACATGAAAAGAGGTGCATCTTAAAACGTGTCCTTTCAGGATGATGATTTTAACCGACGAGGTAAGATGTGGATATTGTAACAGAAACTTATTGGTCCTGGAAGACTGATCTTCACTCGACTACAACAGTACACACAGCTGGTTAACCTTAAGACCAATGTGTTTGCACAGTCTGTTACAAAATCTAAACAATCACATTTTCCTATGAATTTTCTCATCAGGAAACATAAGAAGGCTAGAAGGCTCCTTTTCAACTCACAGGTTGGGTGTGAGGTTGAGGATAGAGTTTGATGAAGGCAGGAAGGTGGAACACTGTGATGTCATCCAAAAAAAGTTAGAAATACACACACACACACACACATTTTCAGAACCGCTTGTCCCTTACGGGGTCACGGGGAACCGGAGCCTACCCGGCAACACAGGGCGTAAGGCCGGAGGGGGAAGGGGACACACCCAGGACGGGACGCCAGTCCGCCGCAAGGCACCCCAAGCGGGACTTGAACCCCAGACCCACCGAAGAGCAGGACTGCGGTCCAACCCACTGCGCCACCGCACCCCCATAAGTTAGAAATATTTGACTATATTTGAACTTTAACATTACATTACATTACAACATGCAACAAACAAGTTTGGTGTAAACTGCATAAACGGATGTCAGATGGTTTAAAACACATCCGAGGCTCAAGGCAGTCAAACGATCTGCACCCCAATACTTTCAGGACCTGATTAACTCCATCGCTCCCTACATGCTAGAAAGAGCGCTGCCCTTCTCCACCTCTAGTTGCTTCGGAGGTCCTACTCATGCGATGTTCCAAATCAAAAGTCTATGGGTTCTTAGTTTTGGTTTAATAAGGGGGAATGAGCTCCCTCTCCCCCTCAGAACTGCTGGACTCCTTTCAGCATTTAAACACGATCCCAAAACACATCATGTCAGACACACTTCACCTTCTTACTGCTCCATAAATGTGCATTAAATGATGTGTCACAATCACCTTTGCTTTTCCTATCAATTCTATATGCAGTTATTTGTGTAATACCGTATGCACTGGCAGAAATAGTGGTACTGGAAAAACTCACTGTGCATCAAGAGATATGCACTTTTGCTTACTCGGAGTTGTGCTGTTAAATGTAAAGATGTAAATGTAAATGTAAATGCAAATGTGAGGCTTTAGTGATGGAATTCTACTGTGCCACCCTTGAGCTATTCTACCCGTTGTGTTCTGGTATTTCCAATTTTTGTTCCTGCTGGTGTCTTCTTCATCAACACAATACAATAGTGAGAAACTTCTGAACAGAAGAAAAACGCTGAATAATGAGAAAAGTGTTCTGCTTCTTATAGGAAGTGTACAAATGTCTTTCTTCATCTCAGACTTGTTTCCATAGAACTGCATTATTTTAGTTAACATCATACAGTCAGTCATCCTCCCAGTCTACTTAATAAGTCTCCAATTCACCTTTTGGTTATTTGTAAGTTGAAGCATTTCTCCAAAGCAGCTCACAGTGCTAGTTTACCTACAATGATTTAACCATTTATATAGCTGGGCAATTTTTACTGGAGCAGTTTATGGCAAAGACCTTGCTCAAGGGTACTACAGCTGGAGGTGTGAATCAAACCTGCAGCCTTTGGGTCTAAAGGCAGCAGTGCTAACCTCTATGCTACCAGCTGTGTTGCAAGTTACCTTGTTAATTTTGACAGTTCTTTGTGGGATGGCATGCGTTTCAGGTCTCCCAAAAAGGACTTCATGTAATTTGTCCTTGCCGATTTCCTTTTGTAGTCTTCTGTGTGAGAAGGAACACTCTGTTTCTCTACAAAGCTACCGAAATGTACATGCCAGTGGCTCGCTCTTAGAGACCACATAGGTTTTTCATCTTGACTATTAATAGCAATTCCATAGCAAATGTCCCATCTAGAGTAATTGCACCGAAGTACTCGGAGCAGAAATGAGGCATGTCACGTTTTAAACACATATCCAGGCGCGAGAAGAAAAGTGCGGCAATGGCAGCTCAGAAGTGAAATATAATGGCAAAAGTTGAACCTCACCAGCTTGCTGGTAGGTGTCACCTGCCCTTTCAAAGGAGCGTATTAAAATTCATCCCTCCTCTGTACCATGACCACACACTAAGATTAATACAGTCTGATCTGATACCCCCTCCTTTGGGTAATAAAATCATTCCTATGCAGGCTAAAGCATTAATGCTAATCGGCAAGTCAGGCAGGATGCGTCTTCTACAAATGAGCTAAAAAAAAGTCCCAAAATTTTAATCACGCTGTCACTCTGGGATTTATCCAAGGGAAGCTAAAAGCAGCCAATGGCGCAAGCGCTGCACATTTTCACTCGATGGTAGTTAGTGTGGGACTGTGGCCCGACCGCGCGCCGAGCAGCATGACGGACAACCTAGCGCGGAGGCATAATCCATTAAAACAGAGGCCCAAAGGTGAGCCACGAGGCAGCGGCCGGGTGAGAAGCAATTTCCCCACATAAATAACATTATTCATTATTCTTATCGACTGGTAATTGTGCTGCAGGGTTCTGGGGGCCAGACTAGACAGTGTCATCATTTTCATCTTTTGCCACAACATCTTTGTCACTTGCGAGGCCACCAAACTCACGATGTTGGGCAATTTGAGGAACGAAGGAAGGGCTGCCTTCAACGCCTTAGTTAAACGTGGGGATAAACTGCACTGTACTTTGACTGAATGTGAACTTTCAGTCACTGCTAACAATTACCTGGAAGGATTGTCAATTCCAGCTCATGATGCGTTTGCGCTAGAAAATAAGATGACTGACACGGAGGGCCCAACATTTTGTACCTGAGTATTTGTGAAGTGACACAAAGTCAATACAGTCCTTCACACAGCGTTTTGGCTCTCAGAAACTTCATTACCCTCATTTAACACTTAACATGCATGCATAAACCAGCAGAATAACACCAAGAGTATTAAAAAAAATAAATTCAGTTACACTTATGTTAACTTGAATTTAACAGCCTGCAGGAGTAAGATCTCTGACACTGAAAATTGTAAATGAACTTCTATTCAAAGACAATAACAACACTGAATCGTTCAACGATTTTTATCATTTAACAATTTAAGATAACTTCAAATAAATGTAAATTGGTCTCTGGCTTTCAGTACCACCCAACTGGGCAGCATAGTGATACAGCGAGTAGCACTGCCGTCTCACAGCGCCTGGGTGGTGTAAGAGGATGTGGGTTTGATCCCTGCTCAGTCTGTCTGGACTTTGCATATTCTCCCCATGTCTGTGTGGGTTTCTTCCAGATGCTCTGGTTTCCTCCCACAGTCCAAAGACATGCTGTTCAGGTTCACCCATAGTGTGTGAGTGACAGAGAGAGTGTGTGTTCCACTGATGTATGGATGAGTGACCCAGTGTAAGTAGTGTATCTAGCATTGTAAGTCTTTGGGTGCTCTGGTTTCCTCCCACAGTCCAAAGACATGCTGTTCAGGTTCACCCATAGTGTGCGAGTGACAGAGAGAGAGAGAGTGTGTATGTGTGTGTGTGTGTGTGTGTGTGTGTGTGTGTTCCACTGATGTATGGATGAGTGACCCAGTGTAAGTAGTGTATCTAGCAGTGTAAGTCACCACGGTGAATAAGGTGTGTGGGCTCATAACACTACATAGAGTTCATTGGAAGTTGCTTTGGAGAAAAGCGTCTAAGTAACTAAATGTAAACTCAACACCCCAAGGCCAGCAATGTCTGACTGTACTCCAGTGAATCCTGAAAAGGTACCATTAATATCAATGAATCCACTTGGCTGATATGAAGAACATATCATTAAGATCTCCTACTACTGCATTTGTTTAGCTTCATCTTCAGCACACATACAAATATGTTTTTGACAGCATATATCCTCCCAGGTGTAGAGAACCGTGCAGTTCAAGTGGTCAGTTCATATTTTAGCGCCTCCCGGTGGCCGACACTAAACAGCACGCCGGTCCTCCTCTGGAACCACCGGGATCACAGTGACGTATGTGTAAACAAGAGTTTCCCCCAATGACTTGGTTTTTTGTCAAAGGGTTGGATGTGTTTTTCCCTTCATTTCATGTTTGAGCAAAGCTCCCAAATAAAAGTAGCAATTCACTGCCATTGATTGCACATGTAATGAGACTCTTGCAACAACAGCAAGTCATGAAGAGCCATCATTTGCACTTGACTTTTACATCTCAGATAATTGGATTAAACTCATAGGAATTCACACAGCGCAGAGTTTTAACCAGCATGATCCTCTGCAGCCCAAAGGTGAAAGGACTACCTCTTAGAGTCTACAGATTGTAAAGGCGCACACACACACACACACACACACACACACACACACACACACATTTTCTGAACCGCTTGGCCCATACAGGGTTGCGGGGAACCGGAGCCTACCCAGCAACACAGGGTGTAAGGCCAGAGAGGGAGGGGACACACCCAGGACAGGACGCCAGTCCGTCACAGGGCACCCCAAGCGGGACTCGAACCCCAGACCCACTGGAGAGGAGTACCCGGTCCAACCCACTGCGCCACTGCACCACTGCACCCCCCATCGATTGTAAAGGCAAAACAGAAAATATTTTTGTATCCAGAATACAAAGACTGAAATTACAACCTTGAAATTAATTTCACTGGACATTGAACTAAGACTCGGCATGTGGATGACATTAGTATATAAAGCCAACTTTCAATCTTCAAATGTGTCTGTACCGTTGCCAAAAAAAAAAATACATTTTCATATTCACAAAGTAGTGCTATGAACGTTGCAGGAGATGTCAAAAACATTTTTTTTTAATATTTTCTACTTTCCTGAAATAAAAAAAAAGTTTTAAATATATATTTAATTTGATTATTTCCTGCAGAGCGTAGCTTCGAGTGTTTTTAACCCTTATTAGCCTACTGTACCCCAGCGTCAACTTCACAAAGACGGTCTCACAGTAAAGGAGCCTCTGCAGCACAGTTCTGCACATTTAGCTTACTAATAGTCAGAGACCTTGAAGCACAGTCTTAAACAATTGGATCTGTGCAGCTAAAAGGCTGCGGATAGATCGCCCTGCAGAGAAGACATTAGGCATTTCCTGTTCTCACACACACATACAGAGAGAGAGCGAGAGAGAGAGAAACCCACACTGGAGTATCATTAAAAATCAATAACACGCCCAAGCCATGCTATATATGTTCTGTTGCAGGGCTTTCGAAATGGGCCGTTTAAATGCAAATGTTTCACCGCAGAAATATTGAAGGCTGCTTGCAAAGCGGGAAACAGACTCCAATATGCCCATGCACATCAGCGAAACAAAGTAAACACTAATTGCGGATGGCAAATATTAAAAAGGCTTTTGATTGCACACAGCAGAGAAAACCATGCCCTTGGACCATTAAAGATGGAAAGCATATACCACGTTTCGTCGCGCCCCCACCGCAGAGTAAAGCGGGCCCATTTACGGCGATCGTATCCTTTTCCATTTTAATTTCACTTCGCCTGCCGCTGCGCCTCAAGCCAGGGGTGCTAATCTCTGGCATGTGCATTTTTGCAAATTCATACTTAAAACCTAAAGGGACATTTATGTATTTGCTTTAAAAAAGCTGTTATTTCATTAGAAGGGCAGTGCGACGACTGGGCTAATGAGCGGGAATCCGCACAATTCGGTATCAGAGCTGAAAAGGATTACCTTGAGGATGCTGGCCGACTGCCAGAAGTTTTATCAAGGGAAATTAGTCCATTTCAGTTGAATGAAGGAATTTGGTTATTTTCATGTGTGTGACATAAATTGTAGGGAGAAAATTATTTAACTTGTTTCGCTCTGATGTTTCCGAAATGAATCACAAACCCATCTTTAAAACCCTTTAAGTCCTTTTGAAGATAGTAGTCTAAAATGAAGCAAAAATTAATTAACACTATAGCTCTTTTCTAAAAGGACTCTCTTTTCACACTTAAATACATATGCATGTATTTTATGAATTTTATACAAGTTTATACAGTCAGGCCCGCATTTCAAACACTTTCACTTAGTCAGAAGATTTGTTTGAAACCTATTGGACATAGGATAGAGGTTGAAAAATTACGTTTAAAAGGACAAAAGGCTGTATATTATTAGTTTACTATGAAAAATCTACTTTCTTTTTTTTTCTTTTTTTAGAAGCTTTGATACTAAAGAAATGGAAAAAATTACAAATAACAAGTGAAACGGTATATTGGAAGGACTTTTCCCTCTAGTACACATCGCCTTCCAAACATTTGTACACCTGGACCTTAACATGCGGTGCCGCTCAGCTGATCACAGTCAGTACCTGATTTCTCAGCACTGCATGTAAAAACACCAATTACAATTAGTGCATGACTGACACTTAAATCACAGTCAATTTATTTTGTCTGTTTTTCTGTTACATTAACTGTTTACTCAAGCTCAGGAATACATCTGTTTTAAGTTACTCATACGAACCCTTTGTCAGGTATCCTTCTTTTTTTTTTTTCTTTTATTGTGATAATCATGTAAATTATCCTGTGAGTTTATTAGATACGCTTTGTCATACACATACAATTTCTCTCCCCAGTTGGTGAGTCACACAGTTATGGCTCAGTATAAAAAGCATGTAAAGAGGAGCAAGATATTCAGTTACTTCTCAAATGAATGTTAGAATGGACACGATGTGTAATCTGAGTGGTATCATGTGGATGCCAGCATCTCAGAAAGAACCACTCCTGGGATTTTTGCACACTAATGTCAGGCATTTAGAGAGAATGGTGTGGTAGAGAAAAATCAGGCACTTGTAGGGGCAAAAACACTGTTAAGGAGAGAGGACAGAGGAGAGCGGTCAGACAGGTAAAGCTAACAAGAAGGCAACAAGGGCAGAAATAACTGCACGGTACAATGATAGCGTGCACCACGGTATCTCAACCAACAACTTATTGAACCTTGAAGGGGATGGGCTACAGCAGCAGAAGACCATGCCAGGTTCATCTTGAACAAGAAGAGGAGGCTACAATGGCTATGTGGTCACCAACACAGCTTGGCAGCTGAAAAGTAGGAACATGTTGCCTTGTCCATCAAAGTGATGTTTCTGCTGTGAGATGTTGTTTGCAAGGTCATAAACTGCCATAAAAAGAATCAACCTATGGACTCTTCCTATGAAGTGCCAGTGGTACAGACTGGTGGTACTGGTGTACAAGTGTTGAGAATGTCTTCTTGGATCACTTTAGGTTTTTTAGCAGCAACAAAAACATCATTTGAATGCCTCTCAAGCCTCTTGTGATGAAGTGGAATGCAATATTAGCAAGATGAATGTGCTGCCAAAAAATCTGCAGGAACTCTGTGAAGCTGTCAAGCAGACATAGACCAAGAACCCCATGGAATGTGTCCAGCACCTTGTTGCTGAATTCATGCTGTTCGGGAGGTAAACGAAGGTCCCTCCTGGTACCTGCTAGGTGTATATGTTGAAGTAGCTGGTGTGTATACTGAAGAAATTCAGCCAGACTTTGAGACTGGTAGTACTTGTCTGTCCTCTTGCTAACATCAGTAATCTGACAGTAATGGATGGCAACTGAGAGGCTCAGAAGTCTTCAGTAAAACAAGGTAAAAGTGCATATCGCATGAAAGAGGAGTAATCAAATAAGCAAACAAAACAACACAATCTAACAGTCTGTGCAGTCATTTCTTGGACATCAGTCAAAGCTATTAAACAGGCTGGCACATACAATAACAAGTGCCAGGACGCCAGAGGCAGAACGCTGGGAGCTTGCAAAACGAGGATGCAGGGAGCAAATGTCTTTTTTATCGAGTGATTTTTTTTTTTTTCTCTTTTACTGACAATAATTTATAGTAGAAGTTTGTGGAGTGCAGTTGTGGACCTCCCACCATTAATAAATTCCTCTATGTTCCGAAGCAATAATGCAACGTGACATTTGAGGTCATTTTGGTTTTGCACCTGCTACATCCTGTATTAAGACCGCAGGGAAATCTGAAAATTTAACATGAAAAATTTGATCTGCTCAAATATGCAAAATTACAAGGGTGAGGACAACAAATGATTCTTCACTAAATGCAGTTTAGCTGTCGATTCCATGTAGACTGAAACCAGTTGACATTGTTAATTGCCTAAATTAAAACAAACCATGAAACATTTAGCCAAATCACTGCAATTGGTTAACTGTTGGGGTGCGGTGGCGCAGTGGGTTGGACCGCAGTCCTGCTCTCCGGTGGGTCTGGGGTTCAAGTCCCGCTTGGGGTGCCTTGCGGCGGACTGGCGTCCCGTCCTGGGTGTGTCCCCTTCCCTCTCCGGCCTTACGCCCTGTGTTGCCGGGTAGGCTCCGGTTCCCCGTGACCCCGTAAGGGACAAGCGGTTCTGAAAATGTGTGTGTGTGTGGTTAACTGTTATATAATAAAATAGCTTTTAATACATTCTGCTATATGACTTAAGCAGTCTTACTTACAGAAACAGTGTCTCCTTTATTACAGTAGTGTAAACTTGGGAGAAATACTCGAGTCTTTGTTTGTGATTTCTCGGCCCATGTCACTACTTGACAGTTTTGCTTATTTTGACAGATACAATAAGACAGCTAGACTAATAAATCAGATAACATTTTGCCTCAGCATGTTCAGATTCTAGAAAGGCATGCACTGATTCAGTATTTTGTCCAATTATTAGATTTTGTACATTGATACGGAATAGTACTATTTTTACTACTGTTATTAAATGTATAAATTAGTGTGTGAGTGACAGAGAGAGTGTGTGTGTGTTCCACTGATGTATGGATGAGTGACCTGTTGTAAGTAGTGTATCTTGCAGTGTAAGTCATCTTGGTGAATGTGTGTGGGCTGATAACACTACATAGAGTTCATTGGAAGTCTCTTTGGACAAAAGTGTTTGCTAAATATGCAAATGTAATGTAAATGTTTTTTTTTTTTTTAATATTATTATCAGTCTAGTTACAAGCTTGTACAGCACGGTGGCACAGGTGGTAGTGCTGGTGCCTTACAACTCCTGGGCTGTGGGTTCAGTCTGTGTGGAGGTGTATGTTCCTGCTGGGTTTGGATGGGATTCCTATAGGTGCTCCAGCATCCTTCCCACTGCCAAAGATGTGTGTTTCTGCTAAAGTGGTGATTGAATTGTCTGAGTGAATAAGTGTGTGTGACCGTAGTGACATGGACTGGTGTCTGGTCCAGAGTACACTTTGCCTTGCACCTTGGGCTTCTGGGATATGCTCTGGACCACAGCATCCCTGGAGTGGGCAAGGGGTTGTTGATGATGGATGGATGGATGGATGGATGGATGGAATTCCCAATAAAACCCAACACTGGTCAACTGCTACTTACATTACTTTCAAATCACATACAACAGAATACAGGCAGAAATTTTATCAAAACAAATGCACAATACGTTGCTTTTCATTACAAAGCAGATATTTAAGGCAAGCTGTTCTTGGTGTCAAGGCTTGTCATGAGAGCTGAATAAATTAAAACAATGCTGTTGCCAAAAAATACTGAGATTCTGGGAGTTTCTTCATATAACAGGGCCGCCTATTACTTTTCATTCTTCCCTGTTATCATCATGAGTAAGGACTGAAATGAGCCCTTGAGAAATATTTCTCACAAAAAGGATGCTACCTCACAATAATAGAAACTGTTTTTTCTTTTTTTTTTTTTTTTTACAAGTGGAAGAAAGATTTTTCAGCAGAAAATGGCTCACGGAAGGGAGGAAAATTTGCATTCATTTAAAACATTCATTACGCCATAATAATGCAATATTCAACACGGTAATATGTCTCCCCATGTTGATGGAAGTAGAATCCAAGGTGGCCAGTTGATGGAGATCGGTAGTGTTTGCAGATGACGCAAGCTGATACGAGGGCAAGCGATCCATCAGCAGCGTAGGAAATGGGTTCTGTAACACGATTAAGCAATATGATTTGCATGACAAGTTCTTGTCAGTCAATTTTAAGAGACATCTGCTGTGGTTACAAAGTTTAGAGGAACAGATACTTTTGATCTGGAGATGATTTATGTCCCCTGCAAATTGTATGACTGCTGCCCCCCCCACACACACACACACACACACACACACACACACACACACACACACGTAGACATGTGTTTGTGTGTGTGTGAGAGACAAACCACTGTCTATATATAAGTACACACACACACACACACACACACACACACACACATTTTCAGAACCGCTTGTCCCATACGGGGTCATGGGGAACCGGAGCCTAACCCGGCAACTCAGGGCGTAAGGCTGGAGGGGGAGGGGACACACCCAGGACAGGACGCCAGTCCGTCGCAAGGCACCCCAAGCGGGACTCGAACCCCAGACCCATTGGAGAGCAGGACTGTGGTCCAACCCACTGCGCCACCGCACCCCCTTATATATATAAGTATAAGTATGCTTATGATATTTTTTTTTATACAAGTGCCAGCAAGTGATGTACCTAACCCGGGTTCAAATCCTTCCTCCTGCTCTAGTACCTTGGAGCAAGGTACTTACCCTGAATTGCTTCAGTAAAAACAGTTGCTTTGAAGAAAAGCATCATTAAAATGAACAAATGTAATGTATAAATAGGTATAACACAGCAGAGTATATTTAATTTAATGAGGACGGCTGCTTTGATTGGTTCACTGATTTATTTGGCTCTCGTAGAAACCAGATGCCCTATCGTTGATACACGGATATACTTGAAAGTATTGTCCCTGCCTCTAACCGAGGGAGAGGTCTGTGAAGGGAACAGAACTGCCGCTGTGTCATGTTGTGGCTAACAGCCTGTCCCCTGGGATCACGTTAGAGCCGTGAGGTCGCGCAGGAGTGCAAAGTAGCACGAGAGATCAGGTGTGCAGAGCTTTTTTTTTTGACCCGGAAGGTTGGCAGCAACGAGACGTTGACTGCTGCTGGCTGCGATGGCAAGAAAGTGCCAAAGATGTCACAGAAAGAACAAATACACCCACGATACAGGTTTTATAACAACAGGAGGATGTCGCATTTTCCACAGATGCGGTTCAATGAATGTTGAGCAACCTACCGCTCCGCCAGACTTTTTAAGTAACCCCCTTCAGTACATACAGTGCTACTTGAAAATATGCGAACCTCGTGTGTCCCTTAGTTTTACCACGAAATAGTAATTTAATAAAAACCAGCCTTTTTTTGTCTGACATAGTAAGTGTGAAATGACCAATTCCACGTGTTCCTTTACAAAAAAATCGTTTATAGGAGAAAAGAGAAGTAGTGCCGGTGCGAAAATAAGTGAACCCCAAGTTGCATTGGTTAAACCAGGTAGGTAAGTAGAATCAGGTTTGTAAATGAGTCATTTATTCAAAAGTTGACTTTAATATTTTATGCAAGAGTAACGACCATCCCTATAGGGTTCACTAACTTTCAAGTAGGACTGTACTCATTACCCACTCAGTGCTTCAAACTCCACTAGAGAAACACTGTTCATGTTGGCAGAATTTAAGAGTCATTCCATGAACTTGGTGCCTGCATAGTGTAAAACCAGCTCCATTCCTTTACTCCATCACAGCTCATGCAGACTCATTCATTGGCATGTTTACTCATTAAAGTAAGGGCAATTCAGACTCCGTAGAGTCACCTCAACAGAATGTCTTTAGAATGTAGAAAGAAAGTCGAATACCTGGGAGGGGAAACACACACACACACACACACACACACACACACACACACACATTCAGAGAACATGCAGCAAGCCAGTATCTGTGAGGAATCAGCATTGCCAAGCCAAGTGAACACTGTGTCATCCAGAAGAGGACTCCCATCTGCCTAATTTGCATATGACACTGATTTGCCAGTTTTACTTCTACATGTTATCTTACAGTACTGTCATTCCTGTGGAAGAAGAAGCGCCGTAAAATGGACCATAAAGCACTGCTCACGTCCTACATTAGCCGCAATGTAATGCTTGAGTGCACTTTTAACTTAGATACTCGACATAACAGGTATCTGTAATTTAAACATCTAATAGCATGTACATCTGAAATTTGGGAGTCTTAAAATGACAAATCAAAAAACCCAATGAAAAAAGGAATGAATTTGAAAAGAAAGAGAGGCTGTCTTTACTTTCCTCCAAACAACCTACAATACGGATACACACGCACACACGCATTGTCTGAATCGCTTGTCCCATACGGGGTCGCGGGGAACCGGAGCCTAACCTGGCAACACAGGGCAAAAGGCTGGAGAGGGAGGGGACACACCCAGGATGGGACGACAATCCATTGCAAGGCACCCCAAGCAGGACTCGAACCCCAGATCCACTGGAGAGCAGGACCCAGTCCACCCTACTGCGCCACCACATCCCCTGCAATACAGATAGATTGAGGTAATGTATGGTACAGATTTTGGATTTCTAGATTGAGACGTGCAGGAGCAGAGCCAGAGCAAGTTTTTCCAGAGGTCAAAAGAGGCACAGGAGACAAATCCTGAAGCGCATTCAAATCAGGATCTGCGGAGCGGATATTTTGGGCTTTAAACTGATATATTTCACCGAAGCAATATTCTGTGGTATCTCTAATTATAGCGAAAGAAGAATATAAAGGTATACCGGTACTGTGTCTTTCCTCAAAGTACCGAACATTTTGGATCGTAATGAAGATCAGCTCGGAGAGAAAATTACATTTGCACAAAGATCTGAGACCTCACAGGAACCTGGGAGAAAACACTGCGAATAGTTCTCAGCGCGGTAATGCTGCATTAGTTAACAGCTTGCGTTCAGCAGGTGATACTTCGAAAAAAGCACCATCTGGGTTATTTGGTCTCCACATCGATCTTTCATGTTGCTCCCAGATAGCGAAAGTGGGAAACAGCATTAAGCAGTCTGTGGGTTGCGCGGCGTCCCCGACTCCGCGTCGACGGTGCCCCTTCATGGTGGTGCAAAGGGGGCGGCCGAAATACCTCTTTCTTTCATTTTTGCTGGAGAACAAGAACGACTCAGCAAGCCGTGACACGTGCGGTCGGTGTGTCCCAGTTCACTCTTAACGAACACCTTGGGCGCCTGTTCCAAAGCGCAGAGGATTCGGCAATCCTCCACACAAAGGCTTAAAGCCGCTGCTCGCTTCTTCAGACGGATGTTGCCCGGTTTCTTACCCATTACCCCGCTTAATTGCCCATTTACTGTTGCTGCTCGATGGCACACAATACCTTGTATTTTCCCCTTAGGACAGTGTACTAACATGTCGCTTTTCGGTCACTCCTGGTGACTCAGATATATTATTCAGATACATGGCAAATGCAATGATCCACTCCCCTCCCCGGCTATTTGTTTTTCTCCAATACCGTCAGGGTCTTATTGATGCAGATCCAGTTATTACAGGAGCGAAGAAAGCTGCGGTAAATAGTGCATTTATAAGGAGTGAGCGCAGCAAGAAGATTGATGTCGACGCGAGGGAAGTGTTGAGAAAAGCTCTATAGGACATTCAGAGTTGCCTATTTGCCTAACTATCGGTCACCTGGCGCTTCTGCAGCACGACGCTCCGCGACAGGTGTAAGCTTTCTGGGAGACTTTACACTGGTGAATTTTACCCAAATGGAAGTTTCATTCTGTCGAGATGACCTTCTTGGCTTGCAGGAACCCGTGATGTTTTAGCACCGCGTACATACATCTGGTGTCTTCGCGATGGACAAGACACACCTGAAATGTCACTTCGGCCGCGAGAGCAAATAAAACTGATTCTTCGGTTTAGACGTCTGATGTAACGCTGCGATGCTTTCAACTGACAGCTATATGGAGTTTTTTAAGAGCTCAGCTAGAAAACAAACCAGCGTACATCGGGGGTCACGAGGCCCACCAGGGCAATGGAGCAAATTACGCCCATTGATAATGTATTCTAAGCTTACAGTGTGCCAGTGCGATGAATTTTATTTCTATTTTCTGTTCAGTAAAGAGCTGTTATGATAATAATACGGTTCAACTTTCCAGTTATAATAACCCTGACAAATGTATCCGTGGGAAAAATAACGTTCCGTTTGGGACAATCAGAATAACAGTTCAGAACAACTTAAAGGGCTGTTGAAAGATGAGAAATAAAAAGCTAAAGTCTAATTTAATGGTGTACAAAAATAATATACTTTTCAGTAAAGGAAAGTTCAGTGTTCTGGATGCCTTCTCAGATAATAATAATAATAATAATAATAATTATAATAAACAGATAACACTTAGACCATGTTCTTCCAAACAAGGTGTAGGTGAGTGACCCAGAGTGAGGTGGAATAGGGTGGACTTGAAAGCTTGTATTGAAATATAGAGCAAGCACTGCCAGCAAACACATAAACAAAACATCAAACAGGAGCACTGGGTAGCCACCTGCATCCACACCAGACCTGAGCCCCCCTAGTGCAAACACTCCAGTCCTCTGTTTTTCCACTTAAAAAGTGTCACGACACCTGGCCCTTGTCATCCAGGTGTAGTCAGCAATCCTGGAGGTGGGAGTGGGCACATTATCAGACAAACCATATGTTTACATTACTTCACTTAGCCAACGCTTTTCTCCAAAGCAGCTTCCAATGAACTCTACGTAGTGTTATCAGCCCACACACCTTATTCACCATGGTGACTTACACTGCTAAATACACTACTTACACTGGGTCACTCATCCATACATCAGTGGAACACGCTCTCTCTCACTCACACACTATGGGGGAACCCGAACAGCATGTCTTTGGACTGTGGGAGGAAACCAGAGCACCCAGAGGAAACCCACACAGACACGGGGAGAACATGCAAACGCCACACAGACAGGGGAGGTTTCTAACCTACATCTGAACACACAGCTCTGGCACTGCGGGGCACCAGCGCTACCTACTGTGCCAAATGTGTGCCGGGAGAGACCTGTGGAATGCATGCATACAAAGAAATACTTAGTGTAGGAAATGGTTCAAGACATTTTTTGCCATTTTACTCTGGAAACAGGTGAAGAAAACACTGAGGAAGGGTATAAACAAAATAGCCTGACATAATAGCGATGATTTGAATAGTCTTCGCATTTTGTGTAACCAATGGATACATGCTGTGAAGCAAAAATTTTAAATCTTATACCCCGAGAAAGTGATCATTTTTTTCCTCTCTGCAGCCTTGCAACTCAGATATAATACATAGTACGTAAACATATTTTTTCATAATGCTTCATGCGGAAAGCCCCTGTTGTGTCCTTTAATTTACGCCTGCCTTGTTGTCCTTGGATTGTGCAGTTTTGGAGAGTGAAAGGTTTAAGTGCGACGAGAGTAAAGCCAGTGGACATTTAAATTATAGGTTCTTGTTTAAAAAGACAAACTCTATTTATGAAGCAGCTTCGTTGACCTGTCGGGTGGCGTGTTGTCAGTGGGGGGGGTCGGGATGCTGATCCACTCCAATCACCAATCAGCACTGAGCTGTCCTTTGCAGCCTACTGTGATTGGTAGGTGGAAAAGGAGATGGAGTGACAGGGCTGTGATTCGGAGGGTCACGTGTCGGCAATCGCTTGCTGCAGGGAGGGCTGGAAGCCACTGCACACACCCGGGTTCGAACTCTGGGCCCCCAGAGGCTCTCGTCACAATCGTCTATTTTTCATGCTCATGGGACAAGCACACGTATGCTCTGTGTTCTATGTAGGACACAAGTATTTCAGCACACTGCAGGGGTCAAATTTAAAATGCCCCCCCCCACCCTGAGCTGGACCCTGATCTCACAGCTCCGTGATGTGAGATAATAGCTCTTTGGAGAGACTGAATTCCTACCAAAGAACACACCGAAGATGAACTAGGAAGTCATCCGCTAAATAACTGTTTTGAAGGCAAAGATGCTTTAATTTAACGGGGTGCTTTATTTCCACTCGTCATTAGCGCAGACACGGAGATAATCCATGCCAGCGATGATGTTCTCGCGTCATCGTAATTATCATCGTAAATAATAAATAGGAAATCTGTGGAGGCACGACAGTGACGTCTACAGTTACAAAGAGAATGGTTCTATTCTGCTCACAAATACCAAATACACAGAGAAATATCTCAGCGCCATCTCCCTAAGGTATCACTTGCTGCTGAGATCCTGGGGGTATAAGCCGTGCACTGCAATTATTACCTGTTCAAGGAAAGACTGATAATTTCATATTAGCAATTGGGCCGCAAGCAATTTCAAAATCAGGAAAGTCATTTTAATAATTTACTATGCACTATTATTATTATTATTATTATTATTATTGAGCAAAGCCATTTTCACGTTTTAATAGGTGAGAAAATGAATCTTTGTACAGCTGTGTGAGTCCACTGCAGGGTCCATGACTCAGCGTGACCACACTGCCATCTTATGGAAGGACCCACAGCATTTCGGCTCTTGAAGGACTCACGTCTGCTTTAATTTGCCCAGGATTTCACACGAGGACTAATGTAATTTGACAACACTAGAAACACACAGTCCAAAGTACTGGCTGCGAAATGATGGAAGGCTAATGCCCGAGTGTAGACTTTCAGCGCCCTGATCTCAGCACTTTTACTCTTCATCTCGGACACGGGGAAGGTTTCACAGCCGCTCAGCGCAGGCTGTCAGACCGAGGGGTTCCAACTCGTACCCTTTCACAGGTTATATAATCGCCCCTGTCGCCTTTCCTTTTACATAGTAAGCCATGCCTTAGAAGCATATGACACAGTGGAGGAATGTTGTAGCATCAGTTCCACAGAAAAGGCACAGACAAACATGGCACCAGGTGCATTCGCCTCTCGAAAGGCCCAGCTGCTGACAGCGAAGGACGTTTGGCATGACACAGCGATCCTTCCTGCTGAGTGTGCTCTTCGGCCTCTTCCAAGGACAGCTGAATGCAGGGACACAGACCCCATGTTGCTAACGGCCACTTGAGGGCTGTGAACATCCTCCGCTGGCCACCTCTCCCATTGGTTTAAGAGATTTACATTTATTCATTTAGCTGATGCTTTTACTCCAAATCAACAAAGTATATTTACCCATCTGTACAACTGGGTCATTTTTACTGGAGCCATTTAGAGTTAGTACCTTGCTTTCAAGGGTACTACAGGTGGAGATGGGATTTGAACCTGCAACCTTTGGGTCCAAAGGTAGCAGCGGTAGCCACTACATTACCAACCGCCACAAAGTGCGGTCCGGCTGTTCCAGGTGTTGAGAGCATTTTGCACATCCTTGTGCAGGACTCAATGAGCAAATTATGTAGGAACACATTTTGGAGGAAGCAATAAGCTGAGGACACCATTGACCCTCCATGGTTGGCACGCAATGCACATTTTCTCCAATAGGGGGCGCTGCAGGCTCGCTTTAACAAGACACATGATAATCACTATAATTTTGTACGGACCCCCTCCAGAAATTACTAGAAAAAATGCATATATTAGATATTTGTAGACTTTCCCAAACATTTGCAGTTTATAAAAAGTAAAAATAACTGACAACAAATTGATAGAAATAAAGACCAGCTTTATTTTGTCTTTGTACATAAAATACAGAACTTTAAAACTTTTTTTTTTTTTTTTTTTTTTTAAATCAGCCACAAGGCATGCATTCCCATCATTCGCTATAGCAGGACATCCATGAAGCGCACGCACAGGTACACGCAGCAGAGCACATGTAACTGTGCGTCGTTCGCCATGAACTCGAGGAAGGTTTGCTTCTCCAACAAGTGTCTCTGAATGTAATTCCATTACTTCTAATTCCTCAGAATTATAGAAGAGCTACAGGTGACTGCTGTTATTTCAGTACTCATCATCATCTCTAAATGCTATCATTACGGGTGGTACAAAATTAATAGTTTGAGTCTCAAAGTAAGTAACAAATTGCATTTTCCTTTTTAAAACTGTCTCCATGCTTTGTTTTGTTAATGAGTTTATGCGCTCGGGCTGGTGACTTCCAGAGAAAGGCGCCCTAAATGAAAGGCTCCGCACATCATCATGTCACTCGTAAACAGTTCAACGGACGCACTAGCGATTCTCACTACTCCGTTCTCCTCCAAAAGTACGTTGTACGCGTGCACCGTGAGCGTTTCCACACATTCGTCAAAGAGACGTGAGGAGAAAATTTTTCAAGAGACTTTAAAATCATTTTGATTTTGCTGCGCAGTTTAGTTGCGAGACTGGGTTTGGCGTTAATCGAGGAAGGAACATACGATATGCTGCAAATCTGACGGAAAATCAACCGAAACTTGGACACTTCCTCTTTAAAAACGCATCTGGTTGCGTTATTTGACTGTAGCTTGTTGGAGTGCAACCGCGCTTTGATTTTCAGAATTTCTAACAAGAAAAACCTCCATATGTCTTTTCCTGCTGGTCATTGAACGAAACAGGACATTAGTCCATCAGTTATGACAGGAGACAGAAAAGTACTTTGTCTCGGTTGAACACCCTGGGACAGGGACCGGAAGGCGGAAAAGCAGCACGTTTAGCACTAGGCCCCAAGCCTTATAACATAATAAAGTAAAGTTAAAATGTTAACTGTGGGCATTTGACTCAAAATTATTCTTCATTTTTTCCTCCATTTCATAAATAATAACTTCAAAGCTTAATGCTATTTCATAAAAAGCTATTTTCGCCATAGCTCCTGCTTTGTGAAAACGCTTTAGGTGCCTGTTATTGTAAAGAACATTTATCCTCGACTGAAGACTAGCATTGCTTCCGTTACGGATTACGCTGTTGATAACTCGGTCGTATTTGATACTTCTCACATTCCATTAGCATTGATCTCGCTCAGATTTCATTCCGTTGGAAATCACCTCTCGGAAAAGTGAGACTTGCGTCGGAAATTTGTATTTACGGTGGATATCCTTGGATAATACTTCTTCAGGAAAACTTTCAAGAACAAAGGGCATTGCAAAATTTCAAGAACTACAGGTTGCAGCGTTATAAATCTGCCGCATTTTTTCACGACTTCAGAAAACTTCTAAGAAAAGTTTGCGCGGTCAAACTTTGACACTCCGGGTCCAGAATGTATCGACGGCACTTTTTTGAAACTTAAACTCTTTTTTTACATCAACTTTTGAATACAAGTACTATTTTCGTGACGCTGAGCTTTTATAAACCACGTGTCGCGTAAAAGTTGAAGTTAATATACCACCAAAATCCGTTCGAGGCGGCCGAGACACCGAATGTCAACTTCCTGCTGAAAATGCAAGAAAATGAGACGGAGAGAAATTAAACAAAACGAAACAGGAGAAGCAAAGCTACGCCGCAGCTGTCACCTCGCCTGCACTGTGCTTCCCGTCGGGACTAGCTGCGTCTCGTGCGGCCTGTCTGTGCTCCGGCGGCCCAGAGCGCCTCAGAGGGAGGGAAAGGCAGCCCTGCTGTATCCCGCACCAAAGTCATAGGCGCCCGGCGGGATGGAGCACTCTGTGAAAAAGCTGTGGAAGGCGAGTGCGTACGGAGCGGCCTCCTCCAGCGTGGACGACACGCTCGAGTCTGAGGGGCAGTAGGGCGGGGGCTGCGGTGCCTCCGTCCTCGCGCTTTGGCCCGAGGCGCAAGGCGGAACCGTCTTCGGCGGGCCCGCGCAGCCGCCCCACGGCTCCGTGTAGACGGGGCCTCCGGCCAGCGGCTGCGTTTCGAAGGGGCCCTGGAGCCTCGCCGGCGCAGTGCGGCCAACATCCTGCTCCATAAGCATGCCGCTGTAATCGGGCCCCAGAAGCTCGAGGAAGTCAGCTGCCTCAGGGTTGCCGCGCTCCAAGTCCTTGAGGGTCACACCGGAGGTGGAGGTCACCCTGGCGCAGTGGGCAGGTTCTGTGAAGAAGGAGGGGGGCAGGTTGCGCTGCCGTAGCGGCGGCTTCCGGGCCTTGTCCCCACGCGCGTCTCTCATCGGCTCAAAGAGCGCCGCCAGACTACGGCTCTGCAGGTTGGCCTGGAGTCCATCGCGCTTGCTGGGAGGCCTCGCTGGGACACAGCCGCCTGGGTGCGTTGGTGGGGACGAGCCCGGCCTCTTGCCCGAGTCTTGCGCGGCACCCAGTGTACCCGCAATGCCAGCACACCGCTTGATCTGCTTCTGCAAGTACTTCCGGTGGTTCACCTTCCGCCTGGACTTGACCGGCTTGTCCAGAGCCAGCTTGATGTTGCTGGATGCAGAGTCGATGAAGCTGAGGAGGTCCCGCGTGGCCTCCCGGAAGTCCCCCTCGCAGGCGCCCTCCCCGAGGAGGCTCCCGTCGAACGGCTTCTCCGCCTCGTACTCCAGCACCGGCGGCGGGAAGCAGAAGTTGGCGAACTGGGGAGTCATGAGGGCGGCCTGCACCGCCATGACAGCGTCGCATCCGGCGCCCTCTCCGACAGCGTCCACGGCGGTCCCCGGAGGAGGGGCCTCACAGAAACATGCTGCGTCCTCCTGTTCCGGAGGGAGATGTGCAAACCCTTGGTCCTGCCACTGACACGGGCACTTTTGTACTCCTCCGAGCTGAACCGAGGGACTGCGTTTTGAGGGGGAGGGAAGAGCTCCCTTTTTTTTTTTTTTTTTAAAGGGGCCGGACCAATGATGTCAGGACATCAAAGAGGTGGAGCAGAGAGACCCCAAGACTTAACTCTTTGCTCACGCTTGACCACCTGCAACTAAGAAGGATTTGTCTGAGGTCCCCTGCTGTGGGGATAGACAATACCCGTTGGGGGAATTGCCCTCCTTTTTGTTTAATGGCGGTGTACACGCATGTGAGCTCAAAGCCCACTATGAAACTATACCATGTTGCAGTTGCACCAAAAGGCTTCCATCTGCATCCATTTTAGTCACTCATTTTTAGTGCAGGACGCCATCGGTTTTAAGCACTGACTCCACTGGATTTCTACACGATTGTTTTAAATCCTTTTTCTAGGTCTCTTTTAAGTGGATATTGGAACATTAGGCGCATTAAAATGTTTGAATGTGGGAACTTTTCCCTCGGGGTGTTTTACATCAAGCTTCCCCACAATATATCAAAGCTTCTGTGTTTCAATGGGGGTTTAATGACTCAGGAATTCATTTGATCGCCAAGAAATGAATATTCAATGAATCTGCTAAGAACGGGACGCCGTGTTGTTGCTCTGGAGCCTTTTTAATTACTTTTAAGCTCAGATTTAGAAATAAAACTTTTAAAAAGTCTGGATTTTGCAACATCTTGCAACTTTAAGCACTGAATTGTCCCACCGGAATCAAATTCACTTTGCGTACATAGAAATTATTTCAAAAGTCCTCATGGCACATCAGCCAGATTAGTGTATCGCTTCCTACATGCCAATATTTGATAAACAAACCTGGTAAAGAGTATGTGTAACTCAAACTATTTTTAAAATCTCAAGTAATTATTAGAATTAATCTCAGTATTATACCTCATTGAACTGAACTTTTATTCAATATGCAGTGCCCAAGTGCAGACTAATATGTGCACAATCCAGCTGTTATGTTCCTCCTCATCATGAACACTGTATTCAAGTGCAGTTTTCTTATTAGTCCCAGCATCATGAAAAAGGGAATTTTAAGCAGAGGTACACTGGACATGGCATTACATATGCAAGACATCTTAAAACTTTTTGGAACGTTCATAAATGTTACAGTGGTATGGGTCTGAGAGGCACAGTAAAACTTTTTCTGGCAAATTTTTAAAGCAAGTAATTTCATCTGCATCAGTGATTTATTATTCTTTCTTCTTCAAAGAGCATATTATTGATACAAACTTGACATCAGATTGGGTTTAATTTATATGTACTGAACATTAAAACTGTATTTCTTGTTAATGCTGACTAAAAACTACTGGAATATTTTTTGTTTGTGCTATGTGACCATCCCAGCTAAATATTCTCTCTGCCCTTGTGTTTATCATGCATCTGCACGTGTTTGCATTTTCTTGGCGTATTGCATCTATTTCTGTATCGTGACTCCATTCTGTTTCTGTTAGTTACACTTAAAGAGTAAAAAAAAAAAAAAAATTGCAACAGTGGGGAAAAAAAGAAAAGTGAACTTAAAAGATTTAGTAAAGAAATACCTCTTTAAAAATTTTTTAAAAATTTAATTTGTTTGCGTGACCAAACTTCTTGTTTCCTGCATTGAACACTTTGTATTGTTCATGTGCTTTGCGCTCGTCCGTTTTTCTTGCTCCTTAATCCGCCTAAAAAGGTACTGCCGTGTCAAAACCTGCTGTCCTGCACTTGTTTACATGCGAAGCTGAAGGAGTTGCGCTACTCTGCCTCTCACTTGCGCGTCCCGCCACCATCAGTATGAAGGACGGCGTTTCGCACCCTCACGTGGGCTGCTTGTTTTCCACGGGCAAAATCCCTGTAACCCCAAACAGGTGCCACTGTTTCGGAACGTCTTCTCCGACTTCCTGCCTGCGTCTTAATCTGGTCGTGGCCGAAGTTGATTCCTTGTGCCGTTTCTCCCACCCCCCCTCGCACCAGTGGGAATTTCTGCCCCAGTTTGACAGCTATTATGGCCTGCCTTTGACGTACAGCCCTACAGGGTCTAAATAGCTCCTATTCTTCCCCCCGCCAGTGAAAGGGAGCTTTGTGCCAGAGATTCATTAAACTGCACCTCACAGCCCTTCGTAAAATTGGGCTCAATAATGAACAGTCGATTTAACTGGAAAAGCTGCCGGAGCTGTTAAATTAAAGGGGAATAAAGTGTGGTTCAGGCCCGGTGTGCCAGAAGAAAATGTTGACCTTAAGAAATCCCGAGTTGGGCCCAAGCTCGGCCCCCGTAAACAAAGATGCATTTACAGGACGCGACCGGCCCCGCTGCGGATATAATGGGAGACGGGAGCACGGCCCGCATCGGTTGGGTTTCGTCCTGATCCACATCCTCGACACCAGAACATGCGCGTTTATTGTTTGTGCCTCTATGGTGCACGTCAAAGCTGCGACACAGCCGACGCCCTTGTAGCGGAACGCAAAAAAAGTGTATTTCGAGCCCGTCTCTGCACCAAGTCCCTGTCACACATATTCCTAGCAGATTCCCGCTGAACTTCAAACCATATGAGTCCACGGTAAAAAAAAGGAAGCTTTAAAAGCTAAACATCACAAGCGGGACATTTTGTGAAAATCTCAGAAATATCAAATCGAGGATTATTTTATTCGATGACCCAACAGCATGCGTCTTGGGATTAAGGTTGGTGTTTGTCCTTCCGGGTGTACTGTATGTCCGAATATACTGGAGATGGAAATAAAGGGTACGGGAGTTAAATAAATAAATAAATATAAAAATAAATGCATGCTCTGTCAGTTTTCCCAAGGACTCCTCCTTTCTTTCTAAAAGTGCGTTTCAAGGTGAGCCTGTGAATTATTTAAGTATTGGGAGGGGAGTAAGTCTGGGCTTTCGCTTCTTTCAAGGAAAAGAGGGGACCGTCAGAAACAGTTATTATCATGTAAATCCCGGAGGAGAAAAGGGACAGTGAAACTGATAGCACTGATCTAATTATCTGTAGCCCGATACAAGCCCCGCTCCTGAAAGAGGCTCCCAGAAAAGCGGCCATTGGCGCACAATAAACAGTCGCGCAACAATAAGAAACGTAGCAACGGCGCAAAAACAAGCTTTTCTCCGCACTTTTTATGGCCATTCTTTCATTCTTTTCTTCCCTCAGAAAAGCAGGAGAAGTACTGAAGGAAATATTGACCGTTTCTCTTAGTCTTCCATTCATTCAGAGGCCATACTGGAAGCAGTTTTCTTTTCCCTTCACTATTTCCCCCCCATTTAAGTTTCATAGTTTGCAACTCGGATTCGGTAAGAAATAAGCCTGGCGACTGAAGAAGAGGAGGGAGGAAAAAAAAAAAAAAATCAAAACCTTACAAACGTTCTGAAATAATCAGATGGTTAAAGATCATATGTGTGTGTGTCTGTGAGAGACAGTAAAGTCCTCGTGCAAAGCATGCACCTGTTCTAAGGTCTTGCGAGAGCACTTCTAATTTGAGCCCATCGATGCCACAGTGGAGTCAACGGCCCACTTCCACCTGGTAAAAACCTGTTTGCACATCTAATCCCTTCCCGGCCACACGGGCTGCGAAGGAAAACACCTCCGGGAAGCCTGAAACTTTCCTCGCCGTGTCCGGATCTTCCGCCTATTGTGCCAGGCGGGCGCTCGCGTTAAAAGACGTGGCGCACAGATTACGGAAAGCGGTCTCTATGGCCACAGAAAGCTCTAGAAGGAAGGAGGGGGTGTGACGGGGGAATACGGACAAGCAAACTAAACAGAGCGGCGTTAAAAAGACACACTTGAACTTTTGGATCCCCCATGACGGCTTGTGCTCCACTTACATGCTCAGCTCTAAAGACAAGCCGCGGTCTTGGATTTCCTTATTCCTGCAAGAAATCTTCCGTGAAAAATTACCTTAAATGTGTTTGTCTGTAGGGGGTGCGGTGGCGCAGTGGGTTGGACCGCAGTCCTGCTCTCGGGTGGGTCTGCGGTTCAAGTCCCGCTTGGGGTGCCTTGCGATGGACTGGCGTCCCGTCCTGGGTGTGTCCCCTCCCCCTCTGGCCTTACGCCCTGTG
This sequence comes from Scleropages formosus, assembly GCF_900964775.1. Classification (NCBI taxonomy): domain Eukaryota; kingdom Metazoa; phylum Chordata; class Actinopteri; order Osteoglossiformes; family Osteoglossidae; genus Scleropages; species Scleropages formosus. Next base: position 6,276,234 of record NC_041815.1, on the reverse strand, counting down.
TTGCCGGGTAGGCTCCGGTTCCCCGCGACCCCGTAAGGGACAAGCGGTTCTGAAAGTGTGTGTTTGTCTGTAGAAAGGCAAAAACCTTACCTGTGCTGAAAATACACAAGGACGCGCCGACGGCTTGAGAGAAAGGATCGATCATAAAGGGAGCGGCAGGTTTTATTTCTGTTTATTTGTGTCGAGACTCCTCACGCTGACCAGCGGCGAGGGCTGTTCGTCTCACAGCTCGCTGCAGACCCAGAAATAAATTCAAACAACGCACCCCGCAAGGAAAGTGTGACACGCAGTGCTACGAGGCATCCGTCAAGACCCCAGAATACCCCCCCCACAACGCCCACCCTTCCACGCTCTTCACCCTCGAAGCCCTTGCTCAGCTGTTTGCAATGAGACGGGGTGTAATCTCTACCCTTCAGTGTGTGGTCCATCTCCTCCGCAACATGGGCAGGTCGCCCCACACACACACACACACACACACACACACACACACACACACACACACACACACAGGGGGTCGGCGGAATACTAAACGAAATTTGACTGATGGCGGTGTCAGGGCCAGAGAAAGGCGACAGAAATAAATAAATTACTTGAGCGAGTCCTGAGAAAAGTTATAGCGGCGCGCCCCGGGTCGTCCTCCTCCCACACACGAAGCAACGCGGCATCTCTCTGGGGTGGAACTGAGGGCCTGGTGAGAGGACCTTAAAGAGTAATGAGGGCCGTGTGCGTTTTGCGATATAGGCAGAAAGCATTTTGAAATTAAACGGAGAATTACGTCTATTGCCCGTTTTTATTATCTTACGTGCATATAAGACGCGAGTGTATAAAATGACGCAAACGGGCAAAAAATAGAATTCCAGGATACGTAACGACAATACAGATCATAATCACCATGCGGGAGAATAAAAAGGTCATTCAAAAACAACTGTATCCCAAGCAGAAAACCCTTCCGAAGGCATTAGAGGGAAGAAACGATCGCTTGTAAGCACCGCTGCGCTTCCCTGCGTTCGCTGCCGCGGACCTTTCGACAAAGTGACACCCTCGGATGTCGATGGGAGCGTCGCGTAGGATTTGCGCAAAAACTTCCTCGCGAGCATCTGTTTTCACACGCCTCTAGGAGACCCCCAATCGGGGCTCCAAGTAAACAAACAAGCGGGCTAAACCCGACCGGCTCAGCACCACGGGGAGCCATCTGTGATATTGGATTCAGTCCATCAGCTTTGCACTTCACATCTGGATCTCTGTTGCACACCCCACCCCAAATCATTGGCGTTAATATTATTAGTAGCGGGGGTCGGCCTACCGCAGGGCCCATGCCGTCCAAGCGCCGAAATTTTAACGACTTCAAGGGTCCCGTAAAATGAGCATGCGAGCAGAAAGTCCCACGGGTCACAACACTCACCTCCCGCCAGCGTCTTTATTGCCTCTCCCCGATTGGATTTTAATTAAATCGCAAGCAAATGAAAACTTCGCTCTGAAGGAGGGCAGGACACGCAAAACAGACACAGAAGGCAGTTCACCATGAGCGATCTTTACCTTGCTTTTCTTATTTTCAGTGCTGTAAAAAAATCCGTCTCGTCCTTTTAGATCAAATTTAGAGTCATCATTTCAGATTTCTGCTGAAGATTCAGAGTGAAGACTGATGATTTTAATAAATGTCAATAACATTAGAAAATGTCAGGAGCACCCTTCGGTACAGGGTATCTCGGTATATTGAGTTGGTGTAATGCGGGTCAATGGGATGGAGCTTCTGTTGTAGCTCAAAATCTAAAAACAGGAAAATCAAAGCTCCCGGCTATGAAAACAAATGATTTGCCATAACGCTATTATTATTGCTGTTGTTGTTGTTATCAATAAGAAGAAAAAGAGTTCAGCTGCAAAAATACCAGCATACACAGGACTACCAAGATAATGGAGCAAATTATTTACACTATTAATTTATTTTAAGCTTACAGTGTGCCAGTGCTATAAATTTTATTTATATTTTCTATTTCAAATTAATGCAGTTCAACTTTCTGGTTGTAATAATCTTGACAAACATATCGGTGGGAAAAATAACATTCAGTTTGGGACAACCACAGTAACAGTTCAGAACAATTTAAAAGGCTGTTGAAACATGAGAAATAAAACATAGAAGTCTGATTTTATGGTGCATAGAAGTAATATAGCTCTCCGTAAAGTTATAATCTGTAAAGTTCAACCTGGATGCCTTTACAGATAACAACATTATTATTATTATGAATAATAATAATAATAATAATAAATTTGACCCCTTCCATTCATATGAATAATTCAAAACACAAGTACACAGACAACACTGAAGAAAAAATGCATAAAATAACAACAGGTTTGAAACATTTAACACAGGATACAGGGCAAAGTATGATTTTCACTAAAGGCACATCAAATCTCCTTCAATATATCAAAACCATCAGAACTCACATGGATGCAACTTTCCCATTTACGCGCTCATCCGATGTATCCTGTCACGTTACATTACCGCAGAAGTACTACATCACAACTGACCATCTGCAAATATATTCATGGCTAGCAATTGAAAAAGAAACAGCTGTTAACAGCAGCTAAGGAGAGGGGGCGTTGAAAGTTACTCCCAAGAGAGGGCACACATCCTTTTGTTTGCGATGTAACAGGCCCACAAAGCATCTGAAACAATTAGCACATCCTGTTATTTCCACTACTTAATCTCCCCTTATCAGTGCACAGTCCACTCCCGCTTCAGCCTCACAATAAATGGCATAAAGACCACACACACACACAACCGTGACATGGAGTGCACAAAAAAGTGTTGGGGACAAGCCTTTGTGACCAGCGTTCAGTTTCTGGTGACGGACCAAAAAAACACACACACACACACACACACACACACACACACACACACACACATTGAAGTAACTTCCTAATTTTGTAAGCGCAATCAAGACACAAAAACAAAATATTCAATGAATTCAAATAAACTACTCAAAAATGACATGTACAACGACTGAAGAGCAACAGATCTTTTAATCACCTCGTGTAAAAAGTGAAACATGATAATATAGAAAAACATACAAAAGACAATTCGGTGAGGATTACCAACAGTTCATACTATTCTGTCATAGCACTTAAGATTTTCTATGACTATACAAGACACTGGTGTTAAATGTAATATTGTTTTGGTTTTTTGGAATGTAAACTCAGCTTAATTATTGCTATCCAAAACTCATGTGAAGTTTGTAGCCTGACAAACTTTATGGTCCAACAACTCTTTGGTAATTCTGGACGCCATTTAATTGGCTGAGCCCATGGCAAATGGCACAAATACATTACTACCAATCATGAGAGAAAATAATGTTCATTTTTCCCCCATGTACACTGAATGGTAGCTAACAATCATTCCTAGATCTAAAAATTGTGTTTTCAACGTGGATTTCAAGAAGGCATTTTAAGACAGGGCTCAAGACAGGTGAAGATGGAGGGGAAAAAAAAAAAAAAAAAAACATTCAAAAACAGTCTAATTAAATAACAGTGCAAATAAGACCACCTCTGTCTTAATGTTGATCAACTCAAACTGATGTAACATGCACAATGTGTGACTGAATAAATCACCATCAAGAGAAGTAAAATTACAGCAACCATGAGGTAATATGGCATAAAGGAAAATTAAGTAAACATTTAGCATTACAGGAAAAGAACATTTCATAAAAGCTAAGAGTTTTCCTGACTGATTTTGGGCGACAAAGCGATTTGATGCTAAGGATGGAAAGTTCCTAAGAGCACCATCATCTAATCGGTGGAGTACCTGAAGCTTCAGAGGCAGCAGGGAGCGGCCGCCTTGTTGGATAGGGAGTGCTGCTCGATCCACATTTTGATGTACTTCAACTCAAGGGCCCGGGCCTTCAGCACCGAAGATGGGTCATAGTTGTTGTTGAAGCGTAGGTCCAGATGGTGCGCACCATCTTGAATCACCACGGCCACCAGGTTGCTGGAGAAACTCTGAGTCACCCCGCCGCCCGACCACGGGTCCAGGTTCCCGTTGCTGGGACACATCAGCAAGGCAAAGTGAGCTGGTTCCTGTATCTGTATATAACCTTTCAAACGTTTTTGGGTGTGTGTGGCATGAAGCATTGTGTGTGAAGACATCCTGAAAATGGCTGGTTTCAGTTCCAGTAGGGATTTGGCTGTACTTAACTTGAATTTTTAAGCTGTATATAAAACTGAAATTAATAATGATAATGAGATGAAAAGTGTTCTCATGTCACTGCCATGAAAAAAATCTGTACTTAGATTTACTCATTCATTTATAGCACTGGGTAATTTTACTGGAGCAATTTTAGGGTAAGTACCTTGCGCAAGAGTACTACAACTGGAGGTGGGGCGCAAACCTGCAACCTTTGGGGCCAAAGGCAGCAGCTCTAACCACTAAACTACCAGCTGTCCCTACTTTGTGTACAGTAGCCCACTTGAGCCACTGTACATAAATGCAGAAATAAGAGATTATGTAGAAATAGGAGACGCCATATGACAAAGGACTCGAGATAAGTTGTGATTGTCATGTGGGAACAATTGAGTGTTTGGTTATGAAATAAAATGTAAGCGTAAGGTATGATGGATAACACAGCTGTTTTATTTGCGGGGTGTGATATAGTGCTGCCATCCAGCATTCCCAACAGCTTCACCAGCGTGTTGAGTGTTCCATTTATGAATGGAGCTCCCTGATTGGAAATGACACATTTCTGCAGCCGATCCCTGACCACGATATCTCTCAGGTAAGTATCTGCCAGCACACACTCTCCATCATAACTTTGCTTCTCTCAACAGTTCCATTTGCGAGCGCCCACATGAGACCACCCGGAACCTTCCGGAGACAGAAAGAGAGAAAGAGAGTACTCTATCGTATGACCAAACTAAATGATCAAAGTTCCTACACATGAAATCATAAATCAAATATGACTTTTGAAAGCAACATGATAAATAGAGTCTGCACAGAACTCAAACAGTTGGTGCCTGAATTGCATCAGTCACAAAATCTAACTGACTTATCATGGAAAGGAGGAAGTTCCAAAACACATCACGATAAAACATGGAAAACAAAAAAATGCTGCATTGTAAAAGACAGAATAGTTAATAGAATAGCTATTGAAAACCCCAACTGGTGACCAAGGGCTGCTGTTCTTCCACTCTTTGTTTTGCATCTAGGTAACTTAGTATTTGGAGAAAACCAAAGGAAACCAACTCACTTTGAGAGCCTTATACAGTTAAAGGTGGCAGTGGATCTGATATGGTATGAACCAAGTGTCACAGGGAATGATGACTGCTCTGCGTGGTCATACAAGGCCTCTGAAGCCCTTTTATGAAATCAAACATTCCAAACACTCTTTCCCGACTTCCACAATGGCACCACCACACCCATACACCTTACCAAATGGGTTCAACAGCAGTTTTATTTACAAAAAAAAAAAAACCCAAACACAAAACCTTGGATGGATTCAATCATCAGGTCTAAACATCACTAAAATCCAACACTGAATCCTTAAGATAAATTTTACAGAATGTGAGAGTGTGAAGGACATTTCGAACTCTTGCATTAATCCATCAAAGAACTGTAGGATTTTTCTCCTGAAGGGTGGACCAAGAGCTCAAAACACAACTTCTATAACAGCATTCCAAGGAGGACTAAAGGTAAATGTGGTTTTACTACTTATTACAACAAGTAATGCAAGGCATTCCCATTTTAATTGTCGTTTCTACTGTAGGTAGTTGAAAACATCTGCAAATTACAAAACCCCTCCTTTATCATAGATGTAAACTTTTTGTAGGCAACCAACCCCTTTAAGATTCTGATGCAAACTAAGATCCTCCCTCTACAATAGTGTCAATGAATAAATACAGAAAAAATACTGAACTCGGTTTCTTGCTATGGACCTTGACATATGTATATACGTGGCAGCTGGTAACATAGTGGTTGGAGTTGTTGCTTTTGGTCCCACAGATTGCAGATACTTACCCTAAACTGCTCCAGTAAAATTACCCAGCTGTATAAATGGGTAAATAATTATATGTAGACTAACAGTGTAAGTTGCTTTGGAGAAAAGCATCAGCTACATGAATACATGTAATGGATACAATATATATCTCTCAGAATCGATTTATTTGGCCAAGTACGCACACACATACAAGGAGTTTGTGTCAGTTGCCAGTGGCTCATATTGTACATTAGACAAAAATTATATACACATACACATTATATATAATATACACACACACATTGACTGAAACTGCTTGTACCGAGCGGGGTTGCAACAAGCCAGAGCATAACCCGGCAACGCAGGGCGCAAAGCTGAAGGGGGAGGGGACAAACCCAGGACAGGACCCCAGTCCATCACAAGGAATCCCAAGCAGGACTCAAACCCCAGACCCAGCAGAGAGCAGGACCCAGCCAAACCCACTGTGCCATCGCACCCCCCACATTATATATATATTTAAAAAAAAAAAAAAAAAAAACAGAAAAAAAATTTAAGAAAGCATATTTCCAAAACGGGGAAACCCTCACCTGAAGACGATGTTGCTGTGGGAACCAATGTCTTTCCCTCCGTAGACAGTACCAGCCCACTGTGCCCGGGGCCTCGCTCCAAATCGGCCGTAGCACTCTTCTGAGAAGGCCTCGAAGTCCCAGGACTGGGGCTCAAACATGTCCTGAACGCCATCAGTGCACATCGGCATCACCATCTCCGTACAGGCCTGTACATGGGGCAGTTGCACACAGGCTCACCACCGGGTTTATGAAGTTTGAGAGCAAACCAGTCTAAAACATTCAAATAACACTTTAACAGGCCTTCAGTGCCAGAGGGTGACACTATATCTTATAAATACAGAGAGGTTTTTGAGAAATGCCCTACATATTTTCGAAAAATCGCTATCCAAAACCCTCCAGCAAGTTAAGGGGAATTTTATTTATTTTTAAAGTCATAGATCACATTTTCAAATAAACTACCTGCACTTTAGATTTCTCTACCTGATAGTACCAGCCGAGGTAGCCCAGATTTCCAGTGGCAGTCTCGGAAATTCTGAGGCACTGGGTGTTCCCTGTGTAGTTGTAGTACATCTTCACAGCCTTGGAGATGCCCTGCAGCAGCGGTGCGTCTGGCAGCGATGAGTCCTGGAGGTACGTGCAGGCGACCTGGGAAAATGCGGCAGTTAAATCGGCTCAAAGTCAGATACAGAACCAGTGGAAAGGGGACGCGGACCTGGGCTACACCTCTATGGGATGAACCGGACAGAAAGTGTCCGGGAACTGCTGCAGACCATTTTCTGCGCGAATTTCTTCAGCAAATGCCTCGTAGAAAAGACTATTTTTCCAGCAAGCGTACTCAAACTTTACGCTGGTACCGCACGTAGGGAGAAGCAGAAGGACCGTGACTCGTTGTTCGGAGAAAATAGCTCTACTGCGGGAAAAAACGGGAGAGAAAGGTGGAATCGGAGAGCTTTTAAAATTAATAGTCCGCATCTTGAAAACTATTCACTCTCGCCAGTTACAGATCGGTGACTGATGGGTAAAGCAGAATCAACGCACTGTTACGCTCAAATTCATCGTGAAGCGGAAGCTTAATTATAATTAAACCGAAGCATTTTCACAAATCTCGACATGCCCTGATGAGAAATAGACTTTCTTTGCTCGTAACGACGCACACCGAGAGCACCGCACAAACGGCTGAGCGGAATAACAATTTGGGTAAGAAAAACAATGCATATTCACATTTGGATTCGTATCTGTTTTTACAAAAGTGCGGCCGGAATCCGGTTTGGACCCGACGCTCGGTTGTCTACGTGAAACGGGGAGCCGTCCGTTGAGCGGGGCCAATCCGAGCCGTCTGCACGCTCCTCGAACCGTTTCTGACGTAGAGCGCTGCTAATCACGCCCCCTTCCGACAGCTTCCTAGACAGAAATCAAGCCGTCGATTTGCATATGAAATTGGCTGGAACGGCATTCAGCCGGGGAGGACTTAATGGTGCGCGAGAACGGAAGGCCTGGCCAATTCGGCTTCGGCCGGGCAACAACAAGCGAAGACAACGTTTTGAAATTCCGTTTGCGTTCTTGCAGCGCTCGCTACCATCACGGGCGTCATCCCGACAGTAGCGGCGGGGGAAAAAGGAAGAAAAAAAAAAAAAACACATCAGCGGAAAGTTTGCGGCATCCGCTGCAAGAGTCCCCACGCCGCTGGTTGTTGTGGCAACAGTTGGGAGTCGTAGCGGCGACGGGGGCTCTTATTGGACGCGCTGTGAGAACTGCAGAGGCTCTGGGCACAGGGAGGAGGGTCTCCCTGGTGGGGCCAAGTCCGCCACCAGGGCTTTTGTGCGAGTCTAGTGGAGGAGGAGGCGGCCAACGGGAGGGGAAAAGCTACAGGCATGTCCTACCGGAGATTTACACCGTGAAGGAGGAAAAAAAAAATGCAATTGCTCTCTGAAGCATCTTCCATCTACTTTTCAGATAGGATTAGGCTTATACATTGAGCTCTGCCAACAGATTTCCACCCTCTAAATCCTCAATACCTCCTTCTCCCAGTCACTCGGATAATCACATTAGCTTTGTCATTAAAAAGCTCCTCTTTGCGCCCACTGCCTAAACCGCTTAAGCCACCCATAGGGGTCGCATACATTACTGGCACCCAGCCAAAGAGCTGAAAATGACCATTTTCTGTTTGTCTTCCCTAAACTGTTGGTGTGCAGTGGCGCACAGACACACGTATTTGCTTAACGTAAAAACCGTTCACACCAAACGTGTGTGTACGTATGTGTGATTTGTGTATAACGTACCATGTGTGTGAACACTAGGGCTGAGTACTAAATCAAGGCAATGGCACAAATTCAGGGGTAGACCACTACGACATGCTGGGCACAGCCTCACTTGTTTGATAGTCCTGTTTGGGCTCATGACACATGGCTATAAATACACAAGGCTCATTTTTTTTTTTTTCCCCATTTCAGTCACAGAATGGGGAGCTCTGGCCTCAAACTGAACCATACAAGCCGCGATCCCACCCCCTATTCAGAGGCAACCCGGCTACGGTCACTGCTTCAGCAAGGTGGTCCATTGCAAAGTAAATCCCCAAGGGTTCTTCTGTTAGGGCTGTTCGATCCGTAAGACAATTTCCCTGTAGCGTTGCCAATAAAGTGGTCACACAAACTGCAAACAATGTGTTCACACCATTCAGCACATTAATAAATACCAGTCTTGCCCTGTAGGTGTATATCTGGACAGAGAACTATTTCTCCTTTCATAGTGTACCAGTCAAACATTTGTATGGATCACACCAGACCCGAAGACGCAGAAACGGGGTGTTTGAGGAGCGGAAGCCGGTCTTACGGACAAATGAGGAACAAATGTGAAATATTCGGGTCCAACTGGTGAGTATTTGAAAGACACAGAGAGGGGGAGCGCTTGAGTTTTGCCTGTGTGGTTCCCACCATCCAGCACGGAGGAGGAAGTGTCATGGTATGGGGTTGCTGAGTTCGTGACAGATTCGGTCATCTTGACCACATCCTTGACAATCTCAACCAGCATGACTATCACAGCACATCTCATAGACAGGCCATTCCACCAAAGTTATGGCCAGTCAGACAGTCTTTCTACATTCAGCAAAACAATGACCAGAAACACACCTCAAAGCTGTGTAACAACTGCTTGGAAAGAAGGAAAGTGAAGGACAACCATAACTAATGTCGTGCATGTAAGATGTCAACTGTTAGAACTCCCACTACACACTGGGTCGCCATGTTAAGAACGCTCGAGTTACACATTTTCAAACATAAAAACATTTTTCTATTAATTTATTGAGTTTTAATTGTATTTTATTCACTTTTCTAGTTTTAAAAATTTGTCGGTGGCACAGCAAATGTGACTGTCTGCATCCAGTTGTTACTGGACAGTTATAAGCACCCAAACAGAGTAAAGATCAATGTATAAGCCTAATCCGATCTGAAAAGTAGATGGAAGATGCTTCAGAGAGCAATTGCATTTTTTTTTTCTCCTTCCTTCACATTGAGGTCTGCCTTCATTCAGTTCACTTCCAGTCCGTCTGATGTTCGTGAGTTTTGCCGATCAATCACAAGATGGTCAAATGCTACAAATATTTATGGAATAAACCAGCCAATAATCAGCAATTAATGTCTTTTTCCTGTCTGAGGAGATGACATTTGTACTTTGTCATTTTAATTTAGTTTTAATGCAGCTCAAAGTTAATAAAAATACAGTAAAGTAAAAAAAAACATGCAATGTATTTTTATTACAGATACCGTACATCTTGAACCTAAGCGAATAAATCTAGGTATGTCTCTTATTACACTATAACTGATAGTAGTAGGTAGATGCTGACAAATGTTGCACGTTTTAAATTTAATTTATAAAAAGAAAAACATTATTAGACTGGAGCTCTATCTACAGCGTACCATGTCTTATGCCCTGTTTCTCCATGGTATACTCTAGAACATGGTGAATGTACACAGGAGAAAAAGTTGATGAAAACTGAACAAATAAAAATCTTGCAGTAAATGTTCAACAGATAATAGCTTAATCTGAGGATTTTTACAGAACTTGGGCTGCCAATAAATCAGGGAACACCTGCATTAAAATTTTGCTGATTGTGACATAGAGGCTCGATTTACAAACAAACCGAGTTACAAACAGACTTCCAGTCCCAAATATGCTCTAAAGTTGAATGTACAGTGAATGAGCCTTTTTAATCCTGTCAAAATTACTCAAAAATACTTCTATTTAATTTAGAACCATTTTCAAAATTTAAAATGACAATGCCTGGGTAGATACAGTGGGGGGGCCTTCAAAAAAAGCTGTCGCAACAAAAGAAAACTTTCCACCTGTTTAGAAGTTTGAAGACCTTATGAATTTTGCAAAGGGCAGAATACAGACTAAGTGACTGAAGCAGATGAATTACTGACATACTTGCTCATTAAATCAGCAGACGCAAACCTTTTGTGATCTGTATAGCCGTTATGATTGAGGTAAAGTCATTGTCCTTTAAATGACAGTCATTATGAATTATGCCAATGCACCATTTGCTGTTCAAAGCCAGCACTGTAAAAACCCTCGATTCATAACCTGTCTGTACTTCATCTTTAAAAAAAAAAAAAAAAAAAAAAAAAAGAATAGTTGTTTTAATGGTTATTTCCTTCTGATTCCAGAGTACTCAGCACGGCATGTATTATTCTCAGTCACGTAAATGGGAATGTGATTCTCAGTCAGTTAACACTGGAAACGCTAAGACAGTGATCATCTCCAGTTTTGCCAATAGCAGCTGCAGTGCTGCTGTACAGGGTGCCGATATATTTACCTGAACCGGCCACCTCGGAAGGGGCTGCAGGAAGTTGGCCTCGTATGGGTAATTGACCATGGCAAGATTGACCCAGGTCTCCTGCAGCCAAGCCTTGAAAACCAGGACATCCTCCTTTTCGAGGGGTGAACACAAGCTGAACTCATTGGAGAGCCACTTCAGGCCACCCTCTGGTCCGAGTGAGAGGGGTCAGATAACGTGCACAGGGGTGCCAGAAAAAAACAGAAAAAAAATCAATGTTAAACACTGACATGCCATTCAGATTTCAGGTGTATAAGCGATATGTGAAGTAACAGTGAAAGGTCTGAGTACACCTGAAAGCGTACACAAGCAAAGTGAGATAAGTGTCCTACACCTGTAAGATTTCTGGGAGAAGATTTGGGAAGACATGCTGAATCATTTCCTTATCAAACTTGTTAACTTCTTGTAGAAAAGAAAAAAAAAAAAAAAAAAAAAAAAAAACTTGTCTCCATGAGGGGGACTCAACACTTCTGACTGATGCTATGCGTGAGGCAGCCAACACAATTAACTCAAAAGCCATATCCAGTTTCTCATACCAGTGGAGGACACGTTGTCCACCGCCGACCAGGACTTCCGGATGCTGTCAGAGCAGTCTGCTCCATTCCGTGAGAAACCTTCCGTCACTATTTTGTAGAAGACACTGCAAGGCACCATATCGGTGAACTGCCAGATGGGAGCAGAGGCAGCCAAGGCTCTGGAAGTGAAATGTACAAAGAGACGTACATCCCCACTCCAAAGTGATGCGTTTCCTGAACCTCAGCACCAAATGCATGGAAAAGGCAAACATAGCTCAACGTCCAAAAGGTAGTCTTTCTCAAAGTGGATGAGGAAGTGAGACCGAAAGAAGGCAGGTTCAACTGATGGCGTAGCCTTAAGTTTCAGTAAAACACCCACCTAAGCGAACTTGTATATCCTGTGGAAAACTAAGTCAAACAAGCAGCCTTACAAGTCTCTGATTACCATGACATCACCAAAGGCCGAACTCAGCCAGGCGATACACTCATTTAAAAATGTGCACCTTCTTTCTTGAAGGAATGAAACAATTATGAAATAACTTACAATGGGAAATAAAACCGATAAAACTATAACCTAAGAATGACTACATCAAGTAAATAAGAACAAAGGTTATTTATCTGACACTTTTTCTCAGCTAGATAACTTCACTGGAGCAATTTATGCTAAGTACCTTACTCAAGGGTACTACAGCCAGAGATACGAATCAAACCTGTGACTGTTAGGTTCAAATGCAGCAGCTCTAACCACTACACTACCAGCTGCCTGTTATGCCATCTTTAAACGTCTTCCTTTATTCCTTAAGGACAAAACAGTTGCAAATGTGCCGCTAGTAATGTCACAATACCATTTAACACTATACTGCATTTTTTCTTGTATTTCTGAGGCTTCCTTACCCCACCACTACGTTGGGGTACTTCATCCGCATCCAAGCCGAGAGCATCCCCCCGTAGGATCCCCCAATGGCCACCACGGGACTATCCTGGGCTCCGGGGACAGTCTTCTTCAGCTCTCGGATGAGCACAGCAAAATCAGCCAACGCCTGTTCTGACGTGAGGTAGTTCAGGTGCTTTGCATCCTAAAGAAAAACTAGGAGTCAGAGCCATCAGACAACGATGTGTCGACGTTACGGTGCCCTGCCGTTATTTGCAGGACGGTCATTACTCACCTTGTAGGAATCTTGTCCAAACGGCATGGACTCGCCATAATAGCGATGTTCTGCGAACACCAGCATGGCACCCAGCTCCTCAGCGACGTCCCACATGAAGCCCTGCGGAATAAAATTGAGGTTATAGTCTCCGATTCTGTATCTTTGGAGATACTCAACACAAGGTCTTGATACACACAAGACAGGTTAGCTCAAGGGGTGCAAAGGTGTGCTTACAGTGTTGTTGCAGAACCAGGTGATGTCTCCTTCGTTGCCAGTGTAGAAGAGGATGGGGTTGCCTTCCTCGTGCCAGTGCTGGTCGTTGACCAGATACCTCTGCTTAAACGTGCCATCCTCAAAAAACCCAAAATGATCTATCTGCAACAAAGGAATTAAAGAAGAAAGCAGACACGTAAACATGAGCGAAGTCAAAGTCTTGAAGGATCGCTGTGCTGGACGGTGTCCGCAGAGACATTACTTTGCATGCAGAGATGTGCGATGGAAACATGAACCACTACTTTACACATAATAAAAATCTGAATAAATTTACACTGGTGCATCATGAGCATCTATCATTTTGACATGATCTTTAATATTACAATTTCGTTTTATAACCTTGTTATTTTCTTCACCTTGGTCATGGAATGCTACAGTCCCCTTAAATGCTAGTGCACTTGGGAAAGGGTGTTACCATCTAGTGTCTCCAGGAGATCCACTGTACGTTTCGGGTCGAGTTGTGTGGGGCGGCGGGGTCGTGTCCAAAGGACTCTGGCCCAGCGCCACGCGGTCAGTGTGAATGGACAACCTTTGCGTCGGTTGAGAGGATAATTAGCCTCAATTTGTATTAAAATCCAGCGCCAGTTGCAGGGATGCCGCATTAGTTCCAGTTTAGCAGAGCTCAGCGATAGCCTTTCATCGATCTACGGCGCTTACTGAGCGCCTTCCTGTTCAGCACACTCCCCCCTTCCCCCTCCGAGTGGGGATAACTCACATAACAGTAAGCGCTTCGCCCCAAAGGGCACCTCCCCCCTCGGGAAACCCACCCAATGGTCGGCACCAAATATGTTTTGCTGCCCCACCTCCCCCCAGCTCACCACTTCCACAGAGCCCAGGCCTTTTTACAAGCCAACAACAACAAAAAGATTCTCCAAGTTGAATGCGCTCATTTGCCCCTCTGCTGCCATCAATTTGTGGCACGGAGTCAATGTTTGACAGAACCCAGGAGAGGGAGACTCGGGGGGGGGATGACCCTCAGCCTCTTGATAACAGCAGCCACCAGCGGGCCACGATGGGAGCGCTCAGCACACCAGAGCTGCCTCCTCGCACACCTTCCCTCCAAGAGCACAGGAGGGCTCCAGGTTATAGGTGCCGCCTTCGGACCGAAAGGACCCGGGTTTGAATCACACCTCCTGCCGCACGATCCTCGAACAAGGTACTTACCCTAAACTGCTCCAGTGAAATTACCCGGCTGTGTAAATGGGTGAATGAACGTAAGCAGCTTAATGCAAGTCGTTTTTTGGAAAAGCATCGGTTAAACGAATAAATATAAATTTAACGGCGTGTTCCACAACCTGCTTTACAGAAGCTGGAAAACACTGCGTTCCGCAGCTCCGACATACAGGGGGTCACGGACGCACATCGCTGTCGCAAACAGGACATGCTGCTTCGACGAATACAGCAGGCCTAAACATAATTTCTTCAAAATCAAGTTATACTATAAGGACACTTGCAGAAACACTCAAAAAAGACCCAGAAATGGTCATCAATTGCAAGAAAACATCCACCTGCAATTTTCTAAAAAAGCTCACTCGCATTATTAACATTCGACAACAAACAATTAGAATATGAATATAAAATGTATTTCATTCAGTCTGTAAAAGTAAAAAAGGGTGTACATTAGACACGCAAAGGTACATCAGGAATTTCAGCGTTTTAACATGTGAGAAAAATATTTTTGTACCGTATTTGGGATGAATCCCCCGCATTTGTTTATTCCATACTCTTACTGAATTTTCACCTCACCAGTAATACGAAAAATTTAAGTATTTTAATACAATGTCTGAAGAACAGTTGCTCTGCACAACAGCCAGACACACCGAGTTAATACTATGGTCTAGTCATCCGAAATCAGCTTAAGTGATCTTAGTGGCGGCCCCCTGCTTACATGCTTCCCTCCAAAATGGTTTGTCTGCATGAGACTTTCGACAGCCCCCCCCCCCGAAGTGAAAGCATCCACAGTTGCACTACGCCACCCTGTGGCATGTAACTAACAGCACTTGTGTTCATTAACCTTCCATACCAAGTGGTGCTTCTAAGTTTGAAAGCAGAAGTGCGCCCAACACACTCAGGATCTAGTAGTAAAATGCACATGTACATTTTCACCAGAAGACAGTACTTTCATTTGTACTGGAACACAAACACATTACTAAAATTATTAAGCTTGACAGCTGGTAGCAGAGTGGCTAGAGGTGATGCCTTTGGGCCCACAGGTCACAGGTTCAAGTCTCCTCTCCTCCCCCTGTACTCCTGAGCAAGGAACTTACCTTAAATTGCTTCAGTAAAACTACCCAGCTGTATAAATGGGAAAATAACTAAGTTGCTTTGGAGAAAAGTGTGAGATAAATGTAATGTTATCTTAACTGAAGTGACCATAAAGTAAGTTGTTCGTACTGCAGCAGCTCACTTTAATTTATCAAACTGAACTCTGGGAATGGTTGTCTAAAGGGGTGTTGGATTAGTTTGCAGGTCAAACAGTGGTAAGTTTCAGTCACCTAACAAATAATTTTGGCTTACTATTGCAATTAAACAACTATGGCATTCTGTGGGGAGCGCAGTGAGTTGGACCGCGTCCTGCTCTCCGGTGGGCCTGGGGTTCGAGTCCCACTTAGGGACAGGGTGCCTTGCGATGGACTGGCGTCCCGTCCTGAGTGTGTCCCCTCCCCCTCATGCCTTTTGCCCTGTGTTGCTGGGTTAGGCTCCAGCTCCCCGCGACCCCATATGGGACAAGCGGTTTCAGATGATGTGTGACCATGGCATTCTACTTCAGCCCTTGAACGGACAGAGTTATTTTTTTTAAAAAAGAAAAAAAACAGGTCAGATAACCAAACAGTTGCATTATATTAATGAAAAACATTATATACATTTTTCACAAGTGGTGGTACTGGCACGTACGATGCACTGAGGGAGACATAGGAACAGGACCTTGACTTGTCATTTAGCTACCATAAACAGTCATTCACAGATGTTCTAAAGTCTCCCCTGCCTACGCTTCCCTCGGCATCCAGGAAAAAAAATGTTAAAACTCATTCAGTCACTCCAGTGCGTCTCAGTAGGATGTTCCCAGGGACCTCGGCTGTGTTTTAAACATAAAGCTTTTCCTCAGATACATTTATTTTCAGAATGAGTCAGGTTACAAGTTTACTGGAATGGGGTTCGTTCAATCATTCAAAAAAAAAAAAAAACCTTTAATAGGAATTTTGAACCTAGGCTGATCACTCGTACATACTGGGTAAGAAAATGCATTTTACTGCTATGCTCTACACCTGAAGTTCATTCCGCAAATATGTGCATGAACAAGGTGTTTAATTTTCTTCCCCTTGAAAAATTAACATCTGATCTGCATGACAATTCAAAGGAATTCCAGAAGGTCTGGACACCCTTCTAGAAAGTTCTAGTGTTACAGGATTACAACCTTTTCACGTTCTGCCTTTGTTTTATGTATGTGGATGTATTTGCAGTTTCTCTGCCTCTATAGTGCTGTCCATAAAACTGAAAAAAGTACATAATGGGGAGTGTGGGCACAACAAGCAACGTTAACGTTACAAATCCATGCCTTTAACGCGCACCACCACTTGCCCCAAAACAAGGAGTGTTGCAAAAACCACCGCTCCTCATCCTCTAGCTGTGTCCAGGCTGATATTCAAATTTTCTTAATGCAGTAGTACATGTGCTGCGTAACAATGAGCCCAGTCTTAGAGTGTAAAGACCTTTCTGTCCCAAACTCATTCTTCGGTTTTTGCCATTAATACCGAAGGCTGAAACTCTTATTAAAATCCTGCTCAGAAGTTCATATATATCCTGTCTAAGGATGTCTCACTCTTACTACTGAAGCTATATCAGGACATCCTACTTGGTCAACCAGCAGGATATCCTTCTGAAAAGACCCTGTAGGAGTTTCAACGGTTAAGATTCCTCCCAGAACTGAGCGGTGAAATTACGGTTTCAAAAGAATATCAGTGTACTGTACTTTGTCCTTAAAAAAAAAAAAGGTGCATTTAAAAATGAGTAACTAATGCTACGTGGAGTACAAGTTGATTTAAAAGAAGTATGTCAAAGATGAAAAGACATGCAATTACAGCTATTGAGTAAGACTCCAGTTTAAATGTTCCTCTGTTTTTATTTAAATAAAAAAATAGCCAGAAGATGACACCTGACCTGACAGCTGCTTGCTCGCAAAACCTTGACGCTGATATGCCGAAGATTAACTGCAGTCCATCGTGCATCTCGAGTTATCCTTTAACTGAAAATGTAGATTACTTCACTTAGAGAGTGGTTGCTGATTACTTCATTGAAACACTTATTTGTTTTCCTCAACTTAGACTTAAATTGTAATAACAGCAAAGCTGGATCACAGTGACGTACAGAATACGGTATGGTTACCATATTCTCTATGTCACATTGTGTGTTGTTAGCATATTCTGTAGTTCACCGTGATCCAGTGTTGCTGTTATTACAATAAGGGAAAAAAAAAAAAAAAATAGTTGTTTTCCTTGCACAGTGTGTTTTTTGCTGATGTTTGCTCTCACCACGCCCATCAATGAAGGCCTACTATGCTTCTTCTCATTTTCATGAGTGTGGTGTGACTCTAAATTACCACGATAACCTGAAGATTAAGGCAGGTGTCAAGGCAGCAGCAGCAGTCAGATGTGGAGATCCGAACGCTTGTGTCCACGGCGCCGGCCCTTCTGGGACATCGCTCTGCACAGTGGACGCAGTGGACGGAGGTTTATATCTGTCGGTCCGGCGCGCAGCATGCAGGAAAGGAGGAAACACTGATTGTGTGTGAAACAATGCCTAATCAGCAGAGTGTGTTTCACTAGACAAGCACACACAGGAAAGGAGAGAGCCTGAGAGCAACTCCTGTCTGCATTATCAACTGAACTCTGTGTGTGTGTGTGTGTGTGTGCCCTGGATCAAGGCACTTACCCTGAACTGATACTGTAAAAATACCCTGTTGAGGAAATGGGTAAATCATTGTAAAATCTAGCATTTAAAAATGTAAGCTGCCTTGGACCAACCAAGCGGGTCAGGTATGTAACGGCGAGAAAGGAGCGTAAATACACACATTTTCTGAACCGCTTGTCCCATACAGGGTCGCGGGGAACCGGAGCCTACCCGGCAACACAGGGCGTAAGGCTAACTTCGTGTAAATACTATAGTTGTTATTAGTGTTCATGTCTCTACAGAGTGTGGTGTTCTGTTATGATTGGTTGTCTTATCGTTTACATGCAATTTGCCACGAGAGGAATTCTGGGGAATCTTCTTCGAAGTGGCACCAACCGTCGGGCGCAACGGGGGGGCCTGGGAGTGACTAGTGTTGAGGGGAAGCTGGTAGTGTCTGTGACATTAGACAATCAAAGACTCATGCTATGGATAGTGTTAACAAAACCCCCTTTTCTTTCATCCTGACTCCGGAGCCCGTTTCCACTGTAGTTTCAGTGGGACACTACAATAAAGTTCAGTAACAATAAAAACGCATAAAAATACGCATGCACGCGCTCCCTGACTCTCCATGTAGTGTATCCCCTCCATCCAAGTTCATTTCCGCAGTGTTGCAAGTTTGTCCATCACCTGAAGGTGTCGGAAGTTAACAATGAACTAACAAACAACCTGAAGTTAACAATCGTCATTCTACCACATTTTTCGAGAAGAATTCGTTTCTGTTCCGTCGTTGCACTGCGAAACATCACTAATTATTATTGCACGAGTCAGTGTGCATGTGACACCGTGGCACACGGCTTCACAGCCTCCGAGACTCGCTGGTTCTCGCGCGCGCGCGCGCACTCACCTTCTGCTCGAAGTACACTGTTCTGTAGAAGACCGAGTGCGTGGCGCCGAGAGGCGCGCTCCCGCGCCTGGACAGCAGTTGTGATTTGAACGCGTGAGCCGTACCCAAGGGCAGAGTGGCACACAGGAGCACAGCAGCCACGGCTGCGATCGGCGGTCCGGCGGACACTTCTCTCCGCGCCCGCATGGTGTTCCGGGCTGGGCTAGTCTGTGTGTGTGTGTCTGCGCATCAAATCATGTCAAAAGGGGAAGGACCTTTGTAACATTAGCAGTTTCGACGGGAAAGGGTGTGTGTTCGCCCCCCCCAGACACACACACACACGCGCCGTCACGAGTCTCTAGTAGAGACTACGTTTCCGCACGTTAATATTCTCTGTCTCACTTGAGGTCTGCTAAGTAGTGTCAAATCAACACAATTCTTGTATCGTAACCCATACGCAATCAAAGTTATTTTCATCGTGAATAAACAATATTAATGTGTCGCGCAGCCACGCAAATCGACAGAGCGGTTTACGTATTTATTATTCCCGCGGCAGATTAAACACTCAGCACTTCTTCAGAAAAGTGGGCGTCCTGTCACTTTAAATAGGGCGCGGCTTCAGTTGTGACGTGTTTCCGGGTGTTTAGCGGCAGCAGCGCTTGCTGGTTTCGAACCTATATCTGTCTGCGTCCACTTGGCTAAAAGCGATTGTTTTTTTTAATACCGCATACGGTTATAACACGTAGTCTTTGGACTGCTAGCTGGCAATAAATGTCCAAATAAATTCTGAAAGTTTAATCATAAAATTTAGAGTCCTAATTCAGTTGTTACTGCTAACCTTAATTTAGTAGAGGCCATTATATCCAAGCCAAGGTGCCTGTTAATTAATTCATTAACTTTTACACCGATTTACCCAGTTATCAGTATTCAACAAGTATTCAACCCAGGAAGTTCCAGACCACAACACAAAAGGACCAAACCAAGATACAACGTGCAGCCCCAAGACCAAAGTTATTTAACAATTAATAATCATTGCTGTACTCTTATAATTACAGCAACATATTGTTGCATTATTGCATTGCACACACACAGAAATCCAAATTCTGAGTCAGTTATATATAACAGTGATCACAACTAAGATCTTGTTGAAACGGGGGAAAAAAGTTTAATTTCCACTTTCATGTAGTTTTTAGATGCTACTGGGTCCTTTCCAAAGGAGGTCCTCACAGGTTTATATACAGACTTTTAATCTGTTTTTAATCTATATGGGCAGAAGCTCATGACTATATAGGGTATGGAGCCTTTTCAAGCATCTCCATATGGTTCTATCAAAGTCTGTTTACCTGCATGGCAATATTTATCTAACCACATAGAAAAAGTTATTAAACACTGAACTGACAGGAGACAAATAATTCTCAGCTCTGATCCTTTGTTTTCTCAACACTAATGCAATATTAGTGACAGAATGGAATGTTGGTTTTTTCAATTCTGCAAGGATAAATCTGGGATTTTCTGCTTATATGTATCCATTTATGGCATGGTGGCATAGCGAGTAGTGCTGCTGTCTCACAGCGCTTAGGTGGTGTGAGAGGATGTGGGTTTGATCCCCACTCAGTTTGTGTGGAGTTTGCATGTTCTCCCTGTGTCTGGGTGCTCTGGTTTCCTCCCACAGTCCAAAGACATGCTGTTCAGGTTCCCCCCATAGTGTGTGAGTGACAGAGAGAGTGTGTTCCACTGATGTATGGGTGAGTGACCCATTGTAAGTAGTGTATCTAGCAGTGTAAGTCACCTTGGTGAATAAAGTGTGTGGGCTGGTAACCCTACATAGAGTTCATTGAAAGTTGCTTTGGAGAAAAGTGTCTGCTAAGAAAATAAATGTAAATTCCTCTACAAAAAAATCAATAAAGAGTCAGTCAAACGAGCTACAAAACACAAGTGCACTCTGGAAAGAAACAGACTGACTTGTGGTTTCAGCAGGGCACCTTTATTTGATCTTACAGAGGCTGTTGCTTGTCATCCAGCATTCGCATCCTTAAACAGCTCTACACTCTTCATCCTTGTGTCTTCATGCTTAGTCTCTGAATGACACAGAAAGGTACATTTTAAGAGGTATCCTTGTAATGCTCTCTTTTGTTCTGTTGACTTTAGTTGGTTTAGCTGGTGATTCCAATGATGTCCATGTACTTTGTGGTGATGGCTTGGGACATCTTGGTGAGGTTGCTGATGACGGAGAGGAGTCCTTCCAGGTGGAAGTGGAAGAGGGTCTCAGGATCCGTCTCCGTCAGGGGCTCCAGGTTCCCCCCCAGGGTGTGGTAGGCCTTAGCCATGCAGTCTTCCACAGGGATGAGGCCGCTCTCCGCCGTCACTCGGATCGCCTTCAGCGTGAGGTAGAGCTCATAGAGATCGGCTCTGCCCGTCACCTCTTCTGCCTCTTCGTAGAGCACCTCACGCAGGAGGCTCGGCAGCATGACTGTCTGCTCCATGTCCCTCACAGCAGAGCTGTAGTGTCTCAGGGCTCGGAGCAGGCTGCTTCTGGGTAGCTTGGTCTCGGCGGGCTGCATGGCTCCCAGGGGTTTCGCGCTGGCTGTTCCAAGTGCAGGGACCAGAGAGCAGCGGCCGAGACATTTATAGAACAGGACAAGGGGAATGGTCACTTGGTTGTGCAACTGGATGTTCCAGTCAGATTCCAGAATGGTGCACCTTGGATGTCTGATACCACACAGACCTTGATAGTCAGATTGTGTCACAGGAATATGACACAGCAGGATCAGGTGACAGTTTGAATCCTGCTGACAACAGATGTTGACTTAGATTAGCCCATTCCTTTTGGCAGGCTGCAGGAAGACAGAGTGTGCCACCTGTCCAAAAGCAAATTTCTGTACTCGGGCCTCTACATGTTTTAGGACTCATTTGCTTGTATATACTTAATTGTTTTTCATTTTTGCTTGGTTAGGTGAGCATCCATCAAGGCTGTATTCTGCCAAGCACAGTGCCCTGTGCATCCAAGAGGGACTCTGGCTCTGGATCTTTGTGATCCTGCACTGTGGTTAATAACAATGAGTCTTTTTCTGGAAATACTAGGAAAAAGCAAGAGTAACATACTAGGAGACTGCAAATACAGTACATACAAGTACTGTACATAATACAACTCAAAGCTTAAAGGCAAAAGCAGTTATTTAGGGTGGCCATACAGCTCTATTTAGGAATATTCAAAAACATAACTAAATCTTCATGAAAAATGATCCCTCAGATCTAGTATAAACTTTCCTTTTGACTCCTGAGTCAATCACATATTTATCTGAGTAGTTAGTTTGTAGTGTGGACTGACAGGGCAAATTATATTTTATACTGAAGGTCTTTTGAATGCTTAAATGTACAAGCATAATCTGAACTGCTTGGCCTATTCAGGCTTGCAGCAAACCAGACCCTAACCCAGCAGCAGAGGGCATAAGGCTGGAAGGGGAGGGAGACACACCAAGAACAGGACGCCAGTCTGTTGCAAGGCACCCCAAGCAGGACTCGAACCCCAGACCCACCAGAGAGCAGGACCCAGTCCAACCCACTGCACCACCATGCCCTCCTACATAAATGTAGGTCTCTTTAATAAGCTTCTATCTTGTCATATTCCCAGAATAAATGTATCAAAGTGCTTAGAGCAGCCTTGCACTTAAAACACAGCTAAGATTTCCCTCAAAATATCTTGTAAAGAAGAGAGGGTGTGCTGGTGCAGTGGGTTGGACCGGGTCCTGCTCTCTGGTGGGTCTGGGGTTCGGGTCCCGCTTGGGGTGCCTTGCGACGGACTGGCGTCCCGTCCTGGGTGTGTCCCCTCTCCCTCCGGCCTTACGCCCTGTGTTGCCGGGTTGGGCTCCGGCTCCCCGCGACCCCGTATGGGACAAGCGGTTCAGAAGGGGGTGCGGTGGCGCAGTGGGTTGGACCGCAGTCCTGCTCTTCGGTGGGTCTGGGGTTCAAGTCCCGCTTGGGGTGCCTTGCGGCAGACTGGCGTCCTGTCCTGGGTGTGTCCCCTTCCCTCCGGCCTTACGCCCTGTGTTGCCGGGTAGGCTCCGGTTCCCCGTGACCCCGTAAGGGACGAGCGGTTCTGAAAATGTGTGTGTGTGTGTATCTTGTAAAGATGTACTGCAATGAGGCAGATTGTGAATGAACTTGGAACACAAAGAATATTTCAGTTAATTTTAATTCTTTTCTTAGGACTAAATTAAGTTAAGCTTTAAATGCACCACAGAGTGGGAGATTTTCCATTTTTTTAAATATTTAATTACTCCTGCTCTTAACTGCAGTAACATCCAAGGTGATAATTGGAAAACTCATCGTTTTACCATAAAATAACGGTGTAATTTCAGCAGCACAATCTGTCATATTATCAAAAACCACATAAGGAGAAACAAGAGACCCGAGTAAATGGAAAGCAGGAGAGGAAACTTTTTTTGGAAAAGCACTGCATATCTGTTCCATTATTTCATTGTTATTATTATTTCAAGTCCACTTTTTATGGAGGTTGGTTATTGCAGGTCGTGCAGCTGCAATAAGGTTATCTCATGTTTATCTCATCAAACCTTGATCCAGACTAAAATTTTAGACCAGTTGGAAGCTAGAAGTACCACGGCAGTATCACCCGATCCTGTTTTATTACAGTAAGTCATGCTGTTTAAAAATGTCACTGATTCTGCAAACAAACCTTAGCCCTTCACTTAAAAGTTTGCTGAAATGTCTGTTTTAATATTATTTGCCATTAACACTGTAATTTTACATTTTATGAATTTTAAATCCATGGGGCTATTACACTCACCCATGTTTATGGGACACAGTTTAACAGTTTCTAACAGAAACATTTTGATTTAATTGTTGAAAGGAGCTACAAATGCATCATCATATGTCATCTTAAGCACTTTTATTGTCAACATAAAGCGTAGAATGTGGATGTGATTTTAGAATTTCACTGTCCTCACTGCCGTGTGAAACGGAAACAAATTAGAAATGCAACATTTTCTGAAAGCAGTCTAGCTAATGAAATGCTGAAGGCAAGGTTTATATTATCATATTATTTCTCTATATTTTATCATCATTTATTAGTTGCCCACAGCTATTTATTTTTTCAGTACTTAGCTTAAACTTTTGTTCGAGGTGACTTATAGTGGTTGGTTAGTGCAACAAACTATTTATAATCTACAGACTGTTTATTTATACCATAGGTTGTGTCTATTGTATCAGTTAGAGGAAACACCTTGCTCAACAGAGAGCGGAAAATGTAAACTGGTGACCTGCACTTTACAGGGCAAGGGCTCCCACCACCAGAGGTGAGTACACACACACACACACACACACACACACACACACACTGGCTGAAGCCGCTTGTCCCGAACAGGGTCACGGTGAGCTGGAGCCTAACCCGGCAACACAGGGCGCAAGGCTGGAGGGGGAGGGGACACACCCAGGACGGGATGCCAGCCTGTCGTAAGGCGACCCAAACGGGACTCAAACCCCAGACCTGCCAGAGAGCAGGAGCCGGCCAAACCCGCTGCACCACCGCACCCCCTCAGAGGTGAGTAAAGTAGTCAAAAACAATGCTCAAGTCAAATTACTGTTACAGTACTCATAAAAAAGTAAAAGTACTCATAAAAAATTGACATGAGTAAAAGTATGAGGTCAAGTCAGAAAAACTACTGTACTAATCAAGTTTCCTGAATCATACTGCATTTTTAATATTTTCAACAACTAGTAATGAGAACACCTTCAGTATACTTTTACTTATGTAAAAAAAAAAAACATTTCTGTACGTTTTTCAATAATCTGTTGTGCCAATAAAAGTAGTTACTTGAAACTAGACTAACCAAATAAAATACCACAGACTGCAAAGTAATACAAACCGTTTTACGCTGACTAATCTGTCACCTTTGATCAAGTTAACTTGCAACGTCAATGGTATGTAAAGTCAACTACTTACCTATTTATACAGCTGGCCAATTAGTTCAGACGCTCACCTTCCAAAAAAAGGACAACTCTTCACCATTAGCTACATTCTATGAAATTCCATAAAAACTTTTCTAGCTTCGCTATTAAGTCATATTCCTAAGGTAATTTTGACATGTTCTGGTTAGAAAGTCAGCAGTACTTGTCTGATTATTTAATAGGTACATTTATATTTATTTATTTAGCAAACACTTTTCTCCAAAGCGACTTCTAATGAACTCTATGTAGTGTTATCAGCCCACACACATTCACCAAGATGACTTACACTGCAAGATACACTACTTACAACGGGTCACTCATCCATACATCAGTAAAAACAACAGTAAAGTAAAAAGAAAGTAGTGGTTGAACTAATTATACATACAGTTTGAGTTACAGTAAGAGCTCAAGTCCCAATTATGTCCATAAGCTGAGGTCCCACTGTACTGAATGAAAAGTAAACAGTGTTACTGCAATAAACTTGTATTAAAGTGAATTTCTGGCACTGCTCATGTTGACCCTATTTTGGTAAATCAAGATTCACCGAAGCAATGCGTTTCAGTGCTATAATTTTGTGAGTTTTATAAGAACTTAATAGTGCCCTATAGTGTCTATTTCATTAGGATCAGATGAAGTTTGGTTAACATGCTCCACATGTTTACTTGCCTTCTCTCTCCACCAGATAGAGCTCTTTACCCCTGGGAAGAAAAAACAAAGTGTAGGAAGAAAGGAATGTTCAGAAACAAACGTCAGACTCTTAACAGTGTGAAGACTCCAACAAAATTGTCATTGATTTTGTAGCAGTGATTTACGCCAGATTCCACACTGCGTTGTGTCAGACCTTCTGCATCAGCTTCTTGACTCCAAAGGCCTCTTTCTCTGAGGTCTGTGTATGACCTACTACAACTTTTCGAGTGACCATGTCCTTTCCTGCTTTACTTCCAACACCTACAGGATCTGTAAAATCTCTACAGCCCTGTTAGAGTGCTGCGCACCTTCTCTAGGTGCATGCTTGTCCCACTTACAAGAGGTTCAAAATCAAAAGTCTGTATGTTCTCAGTTTGGGCCCTGATGTGGTGGAATGAGCTCCTTCTTTCCACCATTACTACCGAATCATTTTCAAAGATCAAGAAGTGTCTCAAAATACATCTTTTTTGAATCCGCTTCTTTCCATATCTCACAGTGGCTCCATAACCTTACATCACACCATCTGTCACAACCAGCATTGCATATAATATCTCACTCTCAAACTCTAAAATCAGATACTCGTAATGAACACCAGCAAAAACCGTGGTGTCAGACAAACAATCTTTGCTTTATTTATTATATATTTCTGTCTAAAGGTCTTTGCATGTTGTGAAATGCACTTTTGATCACCCTGATATGTACAGGGTGACCAGAATGTCCCTATATATATATATATATATATATCGTAATTGAACATTATTAGAGATTGTCTGCATGCTCCCTTCCATTCTCCTCATAACTTGTAACCTTTTGCTGGAAAAAAATTAAAAATAAATGTAAAACACAAACAAATGACTAAGTCACGTTTTGGAGAGATGCCTGCTAATAAATGCAAATGTAATGTAAACCTACCAAGCCATGTCTTATCACATGTTATTTTTGTTCTTATCTGTACAGTGATTCACACACATTATGAGTGTGTGTGTGATTCACACACATTAGAGTGGTCAGTAGTCAGCATGCTCCTTTCCTTATGACACCTCTGTGTGGTCTCCATCACAAGTTGGTAGCTGCCCCTGTGACCCATGAATGAGCATTGACTGTCATACAGTAGATGACATGTTTGTCACAGTCCCCTTCCCACTTCCCCCCAACACGCATGTATTTTGTCATCACCAGACCTCAGCTTCCATCTCCATCTCTCTTTCATCCCAACACTGATTTTGTCATCCACCCACACTTTGACAGCTCTTTCTCTCTTGACCTTCTTCCTGTTTCTCCTTGTTCTGAATAGCCATATTGCTTCAGATCTCTAGTCATAACTCAACAAGAAAATCCCGTAAGTGACAAAGTTCTCCCTAAAAGTGGCCTTCATACTTCATCAGCCACAACTGTGGTCCTCTATAGAATGAGGGAAAAATTCAAATATTCCTCAACTTCCCTCCAACTGTTGTTCATTGTCTTCTTGTCATTTAATCCTTTCCTCCTTCTTACAGGGTCAGAGGACCACATGGATCAGTTGCCTCCTGTAGCTCCTCCATCTGCTCCCTATCCTGGAAAGGTTATGTGTTTCTTTGAGGTGTGTTGTGTTTGGCATGTTTTAAATATTCTTTTTTTTTAAATCTTTTCCCTATCCTCATTGTCCCATTCCCATCCACCACCGGGAAGCACTTTTTGCAAAACAAAACAACAAAGAGCCAAAGTGGCAATGCTTGTAATCCTTTGAAGACACTTTCCCTGCAAGCAAAATTTTCAGAGGCAAAAAGCATTGCCAGATGGATTTAGCATAATTAAAGTACAACTTCATTTGTATATTTCCCCACAGAATAATCATGCTTATCACACACTTGTTTTGCCTTAATATTTATAATGTTCTTACATTATTAAATTAAAATGACTTTGGGAGTAATCATATAAAGACAATACCCATAATAAATGAATACTGAATAGTAATGCAACGTAATTATCAATTTAACATTTATTTTCTTTCAGAGCTGTATTTTTAATAAGGCAACAC
Source organism: Scleropages formosus (assembly GCF_900964775.1). Lineage (NCBI taxonomy): Eukaryota > Metazoa > Chordata > Actinopteri > Osteoglossiformes > Osteoglossidae > Scleropages > Scleropages formosus. The sequence continues at coordinate 6,248,497 of NC_041815.1, read as the reverse complement.
ATACGTTTGGACAAAACAGAATACTGATCAAACTCAAATTAATGAAAAATTTCCTAATCAGCAAATAAGAATAGGGTAAAACTTCAGGATCTGAAAATCAAACGAAGAATACATTTGTTTTATTGTATGCATATTTCACTTTGTTGGATATAATTGCAAACTAAACATCTGTTAAAAAAAAGCCATCACATTGTCATTGTCAAATTAGTCAATGTGTAAAGTTCACAATAATGTTATATTCTAACAATGACTTACAATTCAATGACTAGAGGTGTAAAATCAAACGGAAGGATTTATGCTGTTATTGTGATCCGTGAAGAAGTGCTAAACTTCACCGTTGAGGCCAGCCACCCAGTTACTGTAAGTGATGTCCAGTGTGACCCAACTGACCGCAGAAGCTGACTCCACACAAGATTCAAGGAAAGTGTCCAAGACGGATTGTCAGAAGTGCCATCGGCCTGTGGGATCCATGAGGACAGTATGGACATCCCAGTACACTTTCCTACATCTTGAAAGAACTATGTTGTGCAGAAACAAACTGGCATCAGAAGGAAATGAGTCTTCAGTGGAGGATTATAATACTTTTTATTACACCGTGGTAAAACATAAAAAATCATATGAAAACCTCAAACACAATTAAAAGCTTTCTGCTGAGACAAACCCATTGTCTTGACCTGAATTGATATATACTGCCTGCGATCAAGGATCTCGGAAACCTTTACAGCATTAAAGGATCAACAATTAGCTAGTGACGACTCCAGCCAGTTAGAGCAAGCCAACTGGCCCTTTGTGTTCCCTCAGGTGCCCTTATGCTGTGTTCACTCCTACATTATTTGGGACAAGGACTGTTTATGGCTTATAACTTTGGAAGTGCTAAAGAGCAGCACTGCTGTCTCATAGTGCCTGGGTGGTGCGAGATGGCTTGGTTTTGATCCCCAATCAGTCTGTGTAGAGTTCGCATGTTCTCTGCATGGGTTTCCTCTGGGTGCTCTGGTTTCCTCCCACAGTTCAAAGACATGTTGTTCAGGTGGATTGCTGACTCTTAAGTCACCCATAGTGTGTGAGTGACGGAGAGAGTGTGTTCCACTAATGTATGGACGAGTGACCCAGTGTAAGTAGTGTATCTAGCAGTGTAAGTCACCATGGTGAATAAGGTGTATGGGCTTATAACAATACATAGCGTTCATTAGAAGTCGCTTTGGAAAAAAGTGTCTGCTAAATAAATAAATGTAAATGTACCTATTAAAGGAGGGGGTGTGGTGGCGCAGTGGGTTGGACCAGGGTCCTGCTCTCTGGTGGGTCTGGGGTTCAAGTCCTGCTTGGGGTGCCTTGTGACGGACTGGCATCCCGTCCTGGGTGTGTCCCCTCCCCCTCTGGCCTTATGCCCTGTGTTGCCGGGTTAGGCTCTGGTTCCCTGCGACCCCGTATGGGACATGCGGTCCAGAAACTGTGTGTGTGTGTGTGTGTGTGTGTGTGTACACCTATTAAATAATCATGCTAGTACCGATGACTCTCTACGAGGTAGGCGGGGCAAATTGGATGTTTTGTTTTATTCAAGTAGCTAAGGGAACAAGCAGTTTTTTCCAGCTGCCCTTCTTTTCGTTCATACTTCAGCCTTTATCCTAGATTGTTCAATAGCAGTGCCATATTAAAAATATATTTGGTGTAAAAAATGTCCGTCCTTTGTCTCAGAAAATGTTTTTTCCATCTGTTTTTTCACTGAGGGTATTTGGGTTGGCCCCGCCCTTGTCCAATGTCCCACCCCCCTCACACACCATTCCGCCGTCCCTCCACGATTATCTCCAGAACACGGGTCAGGTCCATCATCTTTGTGAGCATCTCCATGATGTCAGGGTGCTCCCTAACTCCACTGATGAACTCCTCCAGTGTTAACTCACCTGAAGGGGAATGGGGTAAGGGTTAGAAGGTGTAAAATTAACCAGGACAAAAGGGGTACTTGTAGATATCTTACAGAATTATTCAGATAACAAATATTTTCATATATTTCAAAAAAACAGCTCATAACTTGTATTCGACAGTGTTTGTAGATATTTTAGAGAATTATTCAGATAACAAACACTGCCGAATACAAGTTACGAGCAATATACACTGCAGATACATAGTCTGGATAAAATAGATGATTAGAATATGTCAGATACTGAGAAAAATTACTCCAAACACTGAAAATAAATTTAATGCCAAATAAGAAAATCTGTAATGATTCAAGTTAAAACAGAGACAGATGGCAGTATAGTGGTTAGAGCTGCTGCCTTTGGATCCAGAGATTGCCGGTTTAAATCTCACCTCTGGCTCTAGTACCTTTAAGCAAGGTACTTACCCTAAATTGCTCCAGTAAAATTACCCAGCTGCACAAATGGGTAAGCAGTTGTAGGTAGATTAACATTGTAAGTCACTTTGGAGAAAAGCATCAGATAGATGTGAAAGATAATTTAGTGCTCAATGTAAAATGACAAAATGTCATTTTTAATGCTGTAATTATTACAGCAGGACTACATTGTTCCATTTATGACCATTAGTAGTCAGTTTTGACTGAGCACCTACTTAAACAGCTGGATCCAATGTTTTTCCCAGTCCTTACAGACACACACTATACACATCCTGAATAATTCTCATCAATACATATACATGGATGCAGAATTAATCTGGACAACTGGACTGAGCAGAATAAACATAGATATTTCTTCAAAATAGCTACAGTGTTGCTTTAAAGTATGTGAACCCACTATGTCCCTTAGTTTTACAATGAAAATGGCTATTTAATGAGAAGCAGCCTTTTTCATCTGACATAAGAGGTGTGAAATGACCAATTCCATACGTTCCTTTAGAGGAAACCATGTGCATAGGAGAAAAACAGAAGTAGCGCAGGTGTAAAAATAAGTGAAGCCCAAGTTCCACTGGTTAAACCAAAGTTAATCAGCAGAGTGCGGATTACAAGATCAATGCTTTGTTAATTTGTTTTGAATAGTAACCAAATCTGTATGTTTAAACTCTATACAGAGCCTTTAACTCAACTGTAGCTCATGTGTATTTTCCTTGACAAAACTGTTCGCAATGTACGAAACATAACCTCAGCGTAACAGTGCAGCTTTTACCACCATACGACACTACAAGAAACTCCTCTTCTCCCTTCTCCTCACCTTCTCCTTTCAGGTCAATCTTTTCGTATATAAGGGTAACGATTTCATCTGGGGGAACTTCGTAACTTCGAGTTATGTCCTGTATTGCCTGCAGAGAAAAAACAAAACAGGGTACACTAAAACCAGTGGCTGTGCTGCAAGCGGTAAAAGATACTGCTTTATGCAAAAGAGCACTTTGCACAGCATTTGCATAATGCAGCATACATTAGCATCAATTACTTATTATGGCTCGTTTAGATCATTTTCATTTGTGAAAACGTAACAGCAATAATGAATATGCAGATACACAAGGAATGTTAAAATACTTTGCTGGAAGGTTACTGGGTGCTGTTTGGGCAGCCAGCTGGATTAATGAGGTATTTTCAGAGATTAACAGTAGCCATGACGAACGGCATTCGCAAGCAACGACGGGACCCTAACCTCCGGTAAAATGTGACAACAGCACTTTGGCACCGAGGAAATTAATTAAGAGGTTTATTGTCAGCATGAGGGCATTACTCTAGTCTAGGTAACCTAATAGAGAGACTGATTAAGCTTTTAACTTGTGCTTTTAAATCCTTTTAAGAACATTAAGAAAAAATGGAGTCTTCATTACAACACTTATTAGTTATCTCAGCATTATTTTACATTACTTCATAAAATTTTTATCCTGCGCAATATGCATCATCAATAGTAATATTCTTACAAGACTTGCTGTCTTTATCGTGGGAGGACTGTTAACCTCTGTTTATCTGTTTCTTTCGTCCAAGGTGACACATAATGTTAGATATCAACTGTACCCCTATTTACCCAGTTATACAGCATGGTAATCTTACAGTATCAATTTAAGGTAAGTATCTTCATCTGTGTTATTGCAGGAGGAGTAAGATTTGAACCAGGAACATTGCAGTTACTAAGTGAGGCTATCCCCCGCTGTGTATTAACTTTGAATTCTCAAAGTTGAGAATGCATCGCAACACCTACCCAGGTAACGTTGTACAGAGACATGGTGATGAAATTACAGTTCAGCCACTGAAATTTTGTTACACACATCACATGGAGTCCATGGCCTACTGGTACAATTAGGAAAGCAGCTCAGTGAGACTGAACCTACATCATTTTAGGAGGGGATTAAATAAAATATTCTGAAGATTAACCAGTTCAGGTAAGTTTAGTGGTTCAATTCCATCTTCTATCCTTTTTCTTTCAGTTAGATCAAATTAAGCGTGATGACAAGTATTTGCTGTATAGCCAATATCTTAAATAATGAGATTCAAAAACTGTCCCGTACCATGAAACACATTTTTTTTTGAGCTGTAAATGTATCATTTAAAGGGGGTCTTGGTTTTTGCAGACTCCTCAAATTAACCACAGGAAAGGTACCTTAAAGATTGTTTCCAATTCATCTTTGTCGATTTTTCCATTTCCATCTTGGTCAAACAGCTTGAAATACCACTTGAGCTTTTGGTTGACCTCTCCTTTTAGAAGTAAGCTGACAGCTGCAATGTATTCCACGAAGTCTATATAGCCATCCTGCAAAGGAAGAGAGAAAAACCCACAAGAAAAAGCTATTTAAAAAAAAGTCTTAAAAGTTATGGATGTAAATGTGCATTTATCTCAAGTGTTGAGCTCTCTCCCTTAACCTGTTTTTATATTTAGATATTCCCCAAGGAAGCGAGGAAGAGAGCTTCCGATAAATGTGCCCTACATGACATTCTGAAGCATCAAAGCACCATTCTGTGTAAAAGCGGACAAGATTTTTACTTTATAAAACAAAAGTGGAATTACTGCTCCTTTTCACTGGCCTCTTCAAGTAAGTGTTACCAGAACCTGGACTGCTGTCATTCTTTAGCATTAGGTAATGAAAGTGCTATAGTTGATGGCACTGCAGCATTTCTGAATATTGCACAATTCTGAATATACTCACAATTTGAGTGAGTGCTATTTTCATCATCCTCATTTTTAACCTCTGTGTTGCCTGAAGTAAGATGAGAACTTAACAGTCCCTGACAGTAAGGGCAGAAAATCCCGTCCGTGGATCAGACTAATCTTCGGCTCACATCCCAGGCTTACCCAACCCCATCACTTCTTTTACCATGCGCAAAATCATGGGTCAGTGAATGGCTCTGCTGCTGTTTTTTTCAATATATTTTTACTTGATTGCATATCAGGCACTCTTCTTTAAAGTGGTAAAAGTGGTGTACACTTTTACTCATTCTCTCTTTATATAGCTGGTATTTTCCTGAAGTATTATTCCGGAAAGGAAGAACTTTTACTGTGAACACTGAGACCAGAAACCTTGATCAAATTTGTCCACTATGCTTCAGTGACTTAATGGCACATTTGCAACCACAAGGCTGTCAGTTCGTGTCACAGCAAAGCCTCTTTCTTTAGCTTTTGAATGGTCTTAGTGCTCATCAAAATGGGCAATTTTTAAATAAGCTGTATATCATAAGTCACGGCATTAATCTAAGTGTCATGATGGCGGTAGGGAGCTTGTAGGGATGTCTGTTGATAGGTTTAGCCATCTGTTCAGGTCAGACTACACTCGCAATCAGATTCCAGGACACAATATTAAAAAGATTAATGAATCCAAGGCTTTATGCCTCATGAGGTTTCCCGTGAATTGTCTTTAGGTTTTCCTACAAAGCTTCGGGCTAGAAAGAAAAAAAAAATTATAGACCTCCCTCTTACAATTACTACTATTTGTAGTATTAACCTTTACTTAGCTGACACCTTTGTATAAAGCAATTTACACTGTCAAAGAAGCTATTTTACCCATTTTTACAACAAGGTATTCTTACTGCATCAGTTTAAGATAAGTATTTCATCAATAGTACTGAAGAAGGAGTTGGATTTGAACCAGGGGCATTTAGATTACAAGTATCTATGTCCTAAACCCTACACTTAATGCTGTGCTTATAAGGCAGTAGTAGTAGTAGTAATAGTAGTAGTAGTAGGAGGAGGAGGAGCAGTAGCAGCAGATCTAGAACAGAAGTATTGAGAAATATCACGGCGTCACTTTGTGGTCAGAGAATATGGACAGAGCTATTTCCCTGAAGTGTGCAATTCCCTCTGCAACCGTAAAGTGTACATGTGTTCATAGATATCGGTTCACGGAGGCAGGGTATTTTGTTGCCACTGAGAAATTGCTGACCACCTCTAAAGCTGCAACTATAGATTCGAAGTGACCCCCGCTGCCGTTGTTCACATTAATCAGACTCCATTACGTTTTTGTTTCCCGGATTCTGAAATCCTAAATTTGATCGGTTGATTTAACCGTTTAATTTTTGTAGTCAGATCATTTGTAGTTTGAATCGATGACACTGAGGGGAAAAAAAAAACACACCAAAGTGCAGTGAAAATAATATCTATGTTTTCTGTCTTTTAAGTTCATTTACCAATCAAAACAGCAAGGCACCTCGGTTTAAACACATTTTAGGTCAATTTGTAGTTGTGGAGTTCTTGCAGTAACACTAATAATATTTTTATTTCCTAGGATCACTGTTTAAAACCAGAAGCATTTTAAAGTTCTTACAAACATCTGTACAACTAGTGTGTATGGTTCCTGTATTTCATTGAGAAAATATTCAGCAATACTACACGGGATAGCTAGCTGATAAATCTCATCAGAAACTGGAACGGAATTTGAAATGAGGCGGACGGAGGAGACTTACTCCGTCCATGTCGAAGGTGAAGAAGACCTGGTCCACATAGCTGCTGGCTTCCTCAGAAATGCCCTGCAGCCCCAACATGGCCTTGAGCTCAAAGAGTGTGATCAATCCTGAGGGCGACTCCTTCATGAACTTGTTGTACCAGTGATGCATGTCCTCAGCTAAGACGTTGTCCAGATTCGAGCCCTGGGCACCCATGTCTCCTGTCTGCGTGTGGGACTCCTGAAGGCAAAGGCAAGAGTGTCGCCTGGGGTGACTCTGATCCCACAGGACCGGAGGCAGCCTAAACCTCTTACGGCATTGAATTAACCTCCTCTTAATGGGATGACGGAAACAATATTCCAAGAAAATGAGGGAGACCACATGGGAGATATGAGTAAATGAAGCAGGATGTGTAAGTAATGGAAACTGGCTCCTCTGCCCCCCACAGGCAAATACTGTACCTCACAATGGAGCCCTGTGTGGCCCTGAGCATAGCGCCTTTGGGGCCCCTGCACTGACACATATAGTAGTGGCATTGCCAGAGGGATAAAGCAGGCATACCCCCTTCCACCAGTACTTTTTAGCCTCAAGATAAAGATAAAGGAATTGTCATTTAATTCTTATAAGTCCAAAATTCACATTACAATGATGTTATGTATGTATCCCTGATATATTAAAAAAAGGGACAATTTTATCATTATTTTGTACATTTATACATACACACATCATCTGAAACTGCTGGTCCAATACGGGGCGACAGGGAGCCAGAGCCTAACCCGGCAACACAGGGCACAAGGCCGGAGAGGGGAGGTGACACACCCAGGAAGGGATGCCAGTCTGTTGCAAGGCACCCCAAGCGGGACGCAAACCCCAGACCCAGTGAAGAGCAGGACCTGGTCCAACCCACTGCACCACCATGCCACCCGCAATTAGACATAGGCTGTAGAAATTCCCATTAAGGTAGTTATTTTACGGAAATGATGGTGACATAGTGGGTCACTCTGGTGCTTCACTGCTCCGGGACTCTTGGTTTCAGGTGAACTTGTAGATCTAAATTATCCATTGTGTGTGCCCGCGTGTGTGTATGTGTGTATGTGCATACATGTGTCTGTGTGAATGCTTTGTGATGGAATGGTGTCCCATCCAGGGTATACCATGCTTCATCTCCCCTGCTTCCATGATTGTTCAACTGATGAACCACCACAATCCTGCATTGCCTAAGCAACGATCGGTGGATGTCATACAGACATTCAGCAGCTCATCTTAAATATGCTTCCCTGCCCTGCTGCAATTTGGGCTGTTGTAATATGCTGGTTTTAATCCCAAATTACATATCCCACATGTTGAATGAAAAATATGTCCTGTGCTTGTCCCTCTTAAAAGGGCAAAAAAAGTCTTCCTATGGCCGCCCGGATAAAATTCAAGACCCTGGTTACTGCCTACAAATGCATCAGTGGAATTCCTCCTAGTTATTTATAGGACTTAATCAACCACGACACCCCAGCCAGGTCCCTTCACTCATCTACTTCTGCTCACTTGGTGGTCCCGCGCATAAAAGGTAAAGCTTGAAGGTTCTCAGTTCAGGGTCCGTTGTGGTGGAATGACCTTCCCCTCTCACTTAGAACTGCTGAAACTCTTTCTACATTCAAGAAGGGTCTGAAAACTTACTTTTTCCGGACTCACTTCGTCCAAGATCTCTCCAGCTCATGTATGGTGTAAATGTTCGTGCACCATAACTTCATGAGCATCCCCAAGGAAGGTTATCAGGATTCATCTATCCTGCGTTTTATGCACCTACTCGAGCGATGAATATCGGTGCATCAAGTGGAAAGTAACAAACTGGGTTTACTTAAGAATCACGTCTGCAACCATGTCTCTTTCTCTTAATGCAATGCACAAATTGTATTTTTACTGAGATGTGCACGGCTTTAGAGAACAGTGTCTGCTAAATGAATAAATGTAAATGTAAAAAAAAAATCCCTTAAATTGATTTGGTTCATTTGCGCTTCTCAAACAAAAGCATACTAGTGTTCAATTTAATAATAATCAGTCACTAGGGTAATTGGAGAGGAGCTCTGAACTATTAATTAAAAAGGAACGTAATTATGATCCATTAATTATTTAGAAAAAAAGTTATAATAACTCAAACATAATTAACTAGATCTTTAAGTAGAAAAATATAGAAGAACAGGAGGTTTTTGAACCATAACGGGATGCACTGTACTGGAGTAAATCCATGCCACATTATCACAGTGACGTCAGCTGATACTACTAGAAGACTACTACCTGAACAACCTTCTGGCCTCAAAGTCAAGCACCAGCCCTTACACCAGCTGCTACTTTCTCACTCAACTGGATTTCAACACTCTTTTTTTTCAGTGTGCTCTATTCTCTATACTTTTCTGTGTGAAGAGACCACCACCTTACCATCTCAGTATATATTTTCTCACTTTCAATTTTGGGAGAATATTATTTAGATTTTTTTTAACCAAAAAATTTAATAATCTCTTGACCTGCATGATGGTGACTAGTGGATGAGTGGGTTTTGCATGTGGTATAATCAGCAATCCTCTGTTGGAGATCATGAACTTGAGCCATGAAATGCAGGGCCTTTTTAATCAACTGGGTGGCTGAAGTTCAGCACTCCTTTTAGCAAACCTGCCATGGAGCAGATTAACCAAGAACAAAACAGGATCATGGAGATTCTGAAATTAAGATCTGCCATAATGGCCAAATGGTTCGAATAGACCTGAGCCGCTTTGCAGATGGAAGAAAAGAGAAAAGTGCCTGTGAAGGGTGACTGTGCTCTTTCATGATGCGCATCGTCTTTCTGAGGCAGCGTGTGGTGTAGGTGTCCTGGACTGCTGGTCGCTGTGTGCCGATGATTTCCTGAGCTGTTTTGACCACCCTCTGTAGGGCTTTCTTGTCCTGTATGGAGCAGCTGCCACCCCAGGATGTAATACACCCTGTGAGGATGGACTCCACAGCACACCTATAGAAAGTGGTGAGGACTGTAGTGGACATCCTGGCTTTCTTCAGACGCCTGAGGAAGCAGAGGCGTTGATGGGCCTTTTTGATGGTTGATGCTGTGTGCTCAGCCCATGTGAATTTGGCAGTGAAGGCGACCCCTTGGAATTTGGAGCTGTTGACCCTCTCTACAGTGTCTTCTCCTACGTAAATGGGTGCATGAACCGTATCCTGTTTCCTGAAATCAGTCACCAACTCCTTAGTTTTACTGTCATTGAGAGACAGGTTGTTGTCCTGGCACCACTCTGCAAGGAGCCTCACCTCCTCTCTGTAGGCCGTCTCATCGTTGTTGGTGATCAGATCCACAACGGTGGTATCGTCAGAAAACTTACTTACCCTTAGTTGCTCCAGTAAAAACTATAAAGCTACATAAATGGACATGTGGCTTACTATAGAAACTTAACATTACCAGTCACTATGAAGAAAAATATTTTGCTGTATATTTCAAGCTGGGGGGCGTGGTGGCACAGTGGGTTTGGCTGGGTCCTGCTTTCTGGTGGAGCTGGGGTTCAAGTCTTGCTTGAGGTGCCTTGTGATGGATTGGCGTCCTGTCCTGGGTGTGTTCCCTCCAGCCTTGCGCCCTGTGTTGCCAGGTTAGGTTCTGCTTCACTGCAACCCTGCTCAGGACAAGCAGTTTCAGATAGTGTGTGTCTGTGTGTCTGTGTGTATTTTTATCATTATATATTCTTCATATTTCTGTAGTATGTTTCTAATTTCTACTTCAATTTTATTATTTCTACTATTAGTCTGTATTATGGACAGTCAAAAAAGCATTTCACTGCACATTGTACTAAGTATGGTTCTGTAGGTGACAAGTAAAACGAACTTGAACTTGAAATAAATACTGTAATGGGAATGTGAGCTAGATAAATATTAATTAGAAGATTAATAAATACAGTTAGTCCCCAACTTTCATTTAACAAATTTTTTGGCCATACAAATTTGAGAAGTTTTTATTTTTTCTAAAAGCAGATGTAGTATACCAGTTCAAATGGCATGCCAAGGTGTCACCAAGTGTGCCAATAAATAGTGATCATGAATTGCAATAGCTACCTTAAGTTTCTCAAAACTAAGAGAATATAAGAAGCTGTAGATGATCCAATAGTGTACAATCACAATAGGCATAACAGGAGTCAGTGTAAATTGTGGCGGATAGGTCACAGGATAAAACACAGGCATGGGTGAGTGCAAAAAGTTCAGCTTGCTGGGCGGAACATGTACAGTATCAGGAAGACGGGCAGCCTCGAGTATGTCATAAAGGGTGCATACAACATCTAAAGCACCAGAAAGTGAACGAGGTGAAGAACCATCAACAAACAAAACAAGGTCAGTGCTGGAGAGGGGCTGGTCTGATAAATCAGTATGTGATTTCAGTACTGTATTGACAGCAAGTTAACAACCATGGGTTTCACCATCAGCTGGAGTTGGAAGGTAAAGAAACAATGGCCTGGAGGTGATCTGGGGCAATGTGGCGAGTGGGGCTGTCTAAAATATGGCACAAGGTGAACAAAAATATAACGTCTTCAAGGATACTTTTGACTTTTACGAGCTACTGCAGTGAGCAGTAAAATAGTATCAACTTCACAGGCCCGGTTCGAAGGACAGACAATGAAGAGGTCATCAACATACTGGACCGGTGTGGAGCTGGCTGGAAAATGAACATCCTCAAGATCTTGTTTAAGAGCTTGTGGAAAGAGACTGAGGCTTTCAGTGTAATCTTTCAGTAAAACTGTCCACATGTATTGCCTACCCTTATATGAAAATGCACACAGGTTATAACTATTATATCAGAGAGTAATATCAGTATAGTTAGTATTAGTATTTGACAACCTTACCAGACAAATTAGCGTCCGGAAAGTCAACCTGGTGAACAGAGGACAGGGTTATGGTGGTATCCACAAGGAAAGGCAACTTGGCACCTCCAAATTCAAGCAAGCAATGAGGCTCAGAAGAAGGAGAAGCAATCAGAGCAGTACCTTGCACTGCTGATGTCTCTTGGATCTCCCCCTATTCTGTACCACATGTTCTCCCTAGACTATTCAAGGATTATGCTCCCCCAGCAGATTATTCAAGGTAAAGGGTACATCTTAAGGGGCTTATTGAGGCTGTGCCACGGGGAGGTGAAGTTCTTCCTGACTTCTACAAAAGGGACAATCCTTGGCCCATTGACCCATTTGTCCACAATGAAAACAGGCACCAGGTGGTACATTTGCCGTACCTAGTCCTCGACCTCAACCCCATTCTTCTACATTCTGCCTGCTGCTGACAAGCCTGCAACTGCATTGTGTGCAACTGAAACTCCTTGACTTTTTTTCTCTCTGTTCAAAATCCTTCTGCAAACATTCTATCTTCACCCTGTCATGGTGGAGGCCGCGAGTCGAGCAACGGACTCAGGTGCGGGCTTGTCCTTTCATTCAACAAGGGGTAGGCAAACGGGTAGTCGGAAGGCAGGCGAAGGTTGGTCGAATGGCGTACGTTGTCCAGGGGGGGGAATACACAAAGTGGAAGTCGGTAGAACAAAGCAAAGGAATCAAAGCAAAGGACAAGGAAGTAAACACGGGAACAGAGCGCTGCAGCTTCTCTATGAGGTTCCGTGCTTGTGGGGCTTCCAGGTTGTTCTTTTATGCCGTGCCCGCTTGATCAAATGCAGGTATTCCCGATGTGTCGGAGGGTGCGGGCGTGACACATCCTGTCAAAACTCCCACTACATGGCTATAATTCATCTGCATCTTTAGTCAACTACATTCCTCTATCCAAGTCTTTAACCATTTCAAAACCTTTACTTAGTATGCATTAAAGGAAGGACCATGGTGAGTTGGATCCTCCTGTTAACTCTGCTTACTAGCATTAAAACCCATTGTGTTCAGTCTCTTCTACCCAACTTACCACTACTTATAATCACCTCTAAGCAACTGATGACTTTACACTAATATGCCTCAAACATCTACCATCCAGACACAATACTTTCCACATACACAAGACAAATTTCTCTTGAGCTCGTCACACGTCCTTTACGTCCTCCGTTGCTTTTTTCTGCCACTGTCTGTCTCCAACTGTGGATGGTCAAAAAAGCCATTAGTGGTCCACAGTACAGGAGAGTCCCATGTCCATGTCTCCCATTTTGACCTCCTAGAAACACTGTTGACCGTACCTGTTCACCTTTTGAGAATTTGGTCCTGTAGACTGGCCTCCCTCTGGACTGGAAGTTGAACACCGGTTTACCAATATTTTGCTTTATTTTGTTACATTTTTTCTTTTTTCCTTTCTCAGGTCATTGACTACACGTATAACAATACTTATATAATTAGAAATCATTACATGAACATGGACTTAACACTGTAGTAAACACTGACAAGGAAGCGACATATATTGACAACCAACAACCAACTGGCCCACTGTCACATTTATGCAAACAATAGGTAAGTTCAATAGTAATTAAGGGATATACAAGGATATGTTTCTGTAAAATAGCAAAACAACAAGGGTGAGACACAGGCAGGAGTTTACTTTCAAGTCATTCTAAGGTGCATCAGCACTTGCGGTCAGGTGCAGACCCAACCGTGGTCTGATGTATCGTGGTGAATGGACCGCCCTTCACCGACAGGGACCAGAGGCGCTGTGATCATCTTACGGAGACTGAAAAGGGTGCGACTGCTCAGTTTTAGACTTCTCTTGTAGAGGTACTGGTAGGACTTGAACACCCTTCCCACCCTCCGAGTTTCCCTGATCGGTACCCGTTCTAACCGTCTGCAGAGCCTTGTCTTATAAGGCCAACCTTGCGTCCAGGTTGCCACACCCGAAGCACGTCAGACTGGATATTGAGATACTGTTTGGGACACGAAGACGCTGTCAGGGAATTCTTTCAAGACTTCACACCACTCAGCAAATACAAGTACACACACACACACACACACACAAACACACACACTTTCTGACCTTCTGACCCACTTGTCCCATATGGGGTTGCAGGGAACCAGAGCCTAACCCAGCAACACAGGGCATAAGGCTGGAGGGGACACACCCAGGATGGGACGCCACTCCATTGCAAGGCGCCCCAAGCGGAACTTGAACCCCAGACACACTGGAGAGCAGGACCCAGTCCAACCCACCGCACCACCGCACCACCGCGCCCCCCCAAATACAAGTAATAAAGTTTTTTTTCAGTAAAGCACTGGACAGCAGTTCAGCGCTCAAACCAGTGCTGGAGAGGCAGGGCTCCCCAGACAAGAAACAACACACTCCTTAAATAAAATTGGAGGGGGTGTAAACTACTGACAACTTCTCATTGGTTACATTTGTATGTTCACATAACATGATTTTATTAGTTTCAAAAACATGGCGCCTAGTCTCAGGACATGGCATGTTTATGTAGACAGTAGAACGACAAAATGTGTTTATCAAAAGGGACAGGGACAAAGGGAAACAAACAAGATGGAGACAGAGCATCTGGTGGCTGGGGGCTCAAGGCAGCCATGTGTAGGTGGTCTCTGCAGTTCACAGTCCACAGGCAACATAAATTATTCTCTCACAGCTTCTACGTCTAATATTTTTGAGGGGTCAGCAAAACACCGTTTCGTTCATCCTCACCTATGTGTAGCACCTCTGGCACAGCTATGTGCCCTTCAAGGGAAATAACATGCAACATACACTTTTGAAGAGATGTGTTATAATTTTGCTTTTGGTTTATATTATTATGCTTGTATTGGTATTAGTGAATTGTGTGCGATGGATAGTGTGAAAGAAGGTATCAAGGAAATACAGCAATTATGCCCGGCTCTAGCTCTGCAACTGGCTCTTTACTGGATTTTCTTATTTATAATGTGTTGAAAATACTCCTGCCAAGGAACTCATAACCTTCAGGAGCATGCAAGAGCCATCCCAGCTCACCAGAGATCAGGGCTGTACGCCCCAGCGCTGTTGTGGAAGAAATTTGACACAACTCAAACAAAGGAAACAAGATAGGAGAGTATCTTACTTCATTTCACCCCAGCTGGAGGGAGAGTCTTCTGTCCCATGTTAGAGTCTACGGAGTCTCCCCGAGCAGCCAATACACACATTATATAGGTCTAAAAGCACATGATACATATATGGAAACATTTCTCATTGGCTTTCTTTCTGCATGATCAACACATGCTCAGCTCATGTTTGCTTCTAATTTGTTACTTATCTACTGCATTTTCTATAGGCTACAGTAG
The DNA here is from genome assembly GCF_900964775.1 of Scleropages formosus. NCBI lineage: Eukaryota > Metazoa > Chordata > Actinopteri > Osteoglossiformes > Osteoglossidae > Scleropages > Scleropages formosus. The sequence goes on along the minus strand of NC_041815.1, from coordinate 6,233,482 downwards.
GGTAAGCACTTCATATAGCAGGTACCCTACACCCCTTCAGCTTATCTCTAAACCTGTCAACAATATTTATTTTGTTGTTTTTTCAGTACCAGCATCTGGTTAGTGTCTGAGATGGGGGTGCAGTTTCGGGACATTCCTGCTTTTCATACATTGGGCTTTCTGCAACAGTAACAGAACACATCAGTTGGACATTTAATGCATATTCTCATTTCTGCTCAGTTTTCTTATTTTTCTCTCACACTGTCCACAGTCTGCTCAATGGGAGAGAGACAGCCCGCTGTTGGTTCCATCCAAAATACCCCACTGTTGCCTTCCTCCCTGGGGAACTGTCCAGGTTACTGACTTTTAAATGTATTCATTTAACAGAGGTGTAATGAAAAATGCCAAAACAGACGTGGGTGGAATCAAGAGCAGAGTTTTACTGGATGCTGCAACCAGGAAACTGATACAGGATGGAGCGATGCTGAGTTAGGGAACGATGTGTGCCAAGTTGCTGGGTGGAGACCAAGGTGAGGGTCGATTCCATTGACCAAGGAAGAGCAGGTGTCAGGTTCAAAATGCTATATGAATCACAGTCGAGGGTCTTGGCCAAAGTCGGGCACGTGGTTTACTCAGAGGTTTTTGGACGTGAAAAGATGGCAAGGGAGGTGTGTGTTCCCTAAGAGATTTCACAATCTTTCTGCAGCTGTTGGGTGTCTTTGTAGCGTCCGGACGGGAGTCCGACACGGACGCGCGTTGCTATTACGTCCAAACACAGACGAAATATATAATGACTTCACGTGCAGTGTGAGGTTAGAAGTGTACGGTGAGTATTGTAAGACACTCGGTGAAAGTGAAACAAGAAACACGAGACCAGGAAACACACACGGTGTTGGAACTACGGTGAACAGTGAAACGCTAATCTGTGAGTCTGACCGCAACCCCGAGACGTGACGAAATACCGGACAGGAACGATGGACCAGGACTGAAGAACAAGAGGCAGGAACTGACGGGACGGGCACTCGGGACTGGAACATGCACACCTAGGAAACAGACTGAGGGAACAAGAGACTACCAATCGCCAAAGAAGCACAAGAGAACTGCTGATTAATAATCCGCGACTAGTTCTGCTCCGCTGGCTCCTTTTATACCTCTATGTCCTACGAGACTGTGAGGTGATAGGTAAGCGTTAACTAGCGGCACTGAGTGGCGCCGCCTCTGACCAGGAGGGGCAGTGACCCCGTGGGATGTGACAGTACCCCCCCCTCCAGGGGCGGCTCCAGCCGCAGAACGCCGGCGGGTAGGCGGTCGCCCCCGCCGTCGCGGAGCAGGCCGATCTGGATGAGACTCATGGAAGTCCTCAATAAGAGCTGGGTCCAAGATGTCCCGTGCTGGTACCCAAGACTGCTCCTCCGGCCCATAGCCCTCCCAGTCGACCAGATAGTACAGCGTACCCCGTCTCCGTTTGGAGTCCAGGAGGGCCCTGACGGAGTAGGCAGGAGAACCATCCACATCCAACGGTGGAGGTGGAGAGACTGCTGGGCTCTGCAGGGCGGAAACACAATGGGGCTTGAGGCGCGAAACATGAAACGTGGGACAGATACGATAATGTGAGGGCAACTGAAGGCGGTGAGAAACCGGGTTGATCCTCTTCAGGATCTTGAATGGGCCGATGAAACGGGGGGCAAGCTTCCTCGAGGGCAAATGTAGTTTGAGATCCTGGGTGGACAACCATACTCTCTGCCCTGGTTGGTACAATACAGTCCTACGCCTTTTGTCGGCCTTCTCCTTTTGGCTGGACACCACCTCCTGGAGACGGACATGTGCGGATTCCCACACCGACTCACTCCTCTTGTACCAGTCGTCCACAGCTGGCAACCCACTGGTCTCCATCGTCCACGGGAACAGCGGAGGCTGGTAACCGAGTACACATTGGAAAGGAGTTAAGTTTGTGGACGAATGGACCAGGGAGTTCTGGGCGTACTCTGCCCAGGGGAGGTATCTGCTCCAATCCGCTTGATTCTGAGCACAGTAACTCCGCAGGTAACGTCCAACCTCCTGGTTGAGGCGTTCCACTTGCCCATTAGACTGTGGATGATAACCAGAGGAGAGGCTGACTGAGACTCCCAAGCGGGCAAAGAAGGCCTTCCAGACCCTAGAGGTGAACTGGGGTCCCCTGTCCGAGACGACATCCTCTGGCAGGCCATACAGCCGGAAGACATGTTGGAACAGCAGTTCCGCGGTCTCCAGGGCTGTAGGTAGACCTTTCAGAGGAATCAGTCGACAGGCCTTGGAAAAGCGATCTATGACGACCAATATGGTGGTGTTTCCATCAGAACACGGAAGATCAGTAAGGAAGTCCACCGCTATATGGGACCATGGACGGTTGGGAATCGGGAGTGGTTCTAAAAGCCCTGCTGGCAGCTGCCGTGGGACCTTGGCCTGGGCACATGTGGTGCAGGCAAGGACGAAGTCTCGTACGTCCTGTTTCATGGATGGCCACCAGAAGCGTTCAGAGAGAAGCTTCAAGGTTCGGTTGACCCCTGGGTGTCCTGTACTTGGACCATCATGGGCCCAGTGCAGGAGCTCGGACCGAACAGTGGACGGGACGTATTCTTTGTCTTGGGGCTGCTCGTTGGGACCAGGTTCTTGACGTTGGGCTGCTTGGATATCGTCCAATAAAGCCCAACGGATAGGAGCCACAAACTGCGTCGGGGACAAGATGGTGTCTGGTGGGGAGAGCTGAGGCGATACCTCGAACAAGCGGGACAGGGCATCGGCCTTGCCGTTCTTGGAACCAGGACGATAGGTCACCGTGAAACGGAACCTGGTGAAGAACATGGCCCACCGCGCCTGTCTGGAATTGAGCCTCTTTGCCTTCTGCAGATACTCCAGGTTCCGGTGATCAGTTAACACTAAGAATGGGTGCGTAGCCCCCTCTAACCAATGTCTCCACTCTTCCAAGGCCATCTTTATGGCTAAGAGCTCCCTGTTTCCTACATCATAATTCTTTTCAGTAGGCGACATCTTGTGTGAAAAATACGCACATGGATAGAGCTTCAGGGGACTTCCCTGGCGCTGTGAGAGCACTGCCCCTACCCCGGCCTCGGAAGCATCAACTTCCACAATAAAGGGCAGTTTGGGATCAGGGTGCTTCAGGATTGGGGCAGAAGTAAAACGCTTCTTTAGGTCTTCAAAGGCCTGACTAGCCTCAGGAGTCCAGGTCAGGCGCCTAGGGGCTCCTTTTAACAGAGCAGTCAACGGGGCTGCAACGGAACTGAAGTTCCTTATGAAGCGCCTGTAGAAATTCGCAAAACCTAGGAACCGTTGCAGGTCCTTTACTGTCTTTGGCTGGGGCCATGACAGAACTGCCGAGACCTTCTGTGGATCCATCGTGACCCCGTTGGGTGTTAGGATGTACCCCAGGAAATCCACAGAGTGCACATGGAACTGGCACTTCTCCCCTTTCACGTACAGCTTATGTGCTGCCAGCTTTTGCAACACCTCCCTGACATGTCCAATATGCTCCTCACGGGACCGAGAAAAGATCAGAATATCATCCAGATACACTAATACGGAGCGATTAATTAGCTCTCTGAGTACTTCATTAACAAAAGCCTGGAATACGGAAGGTGCATTCGCCAGGCCAAAAGGCATGACCAGATACTCATAATGGCCGAGGGCGGTGCTAAAAGCGGTCTTCCACTCATCCCCTTCCCTAACGCGAATCAGGTTATATGCGCTCCTAAGGTCCAGTTTTGTAAAGATGGTAGCACCGGAAACCTGTTCGAGGGCCGACGTGATAAGAGGCAAGGGGTGCGGGTACTTCACAGTAATGGCATTTAGCCCCCGATAATCAATACACGGGCGCAAACCCCCGTCCTTTTTCTCAACAAAGAAAAAGCCAGAGGAAGCTGGAGAGGTAGACGGCCGGATGAGTCCGGCTTCTAGTGCCTCCGTTATATAAGCCTCCATTGCCTGATGTTCAGGTTGAGAAAGAGGGTATACCCGCCCCCTAGGGGGTGTAGTGCCAGAAAAAAGATCTATAGCACAATCCCAAGGTCTATGAGGAGGCAGTTCTGCAGCCTTGTGTTTGCTAAACACCGCCACTAGATCTGCATACTCCCTTGGAAGCTGCAGGGGCAGATCTGCATTAGGGCTCTCTATGGATGTGGAGTTACAAGACGTCTCCAGGTGTTTGGGACACTGCTTTCCCCAAGACAGCAGTTTCCCCTCACTCCAAGAGATAATAGGGTCATGGGTGCATAACCATGGATATCCCAAAATAATGGGGTTATCAGGGGACTTAATCAGATAGAACCATATCTGTTCCTTATGGAGTGGCCCTACCTGCATAGTAACGGGCTCTGTGCGCTGCTCTACACGCCCCGACCCGATTGGAGCGCCATCAATAGCTTTAATAGCCAGGGGTTTGGGGCATCGGGCACAGGGCAAGCCCCAGGACGCGGCCATATCATGATCCATGAAATTCCCTGCAGCGCCACTGTCTACCATAGCTTTTGTCTGCTGCTGCTGGAAACCCCAGGATACTGTAACTGGTAATGTCAACAGGGAGGTATGGAGAGATACATCACTCACCAGTAAGTCGGTCCGTTGGGATCCACGGGGTGGCCTCACTGGACAGGAAACCTGAACGTGATCCGCAGCCCCACAGTAAAAGCACAAGCGTTGCAGAAAACGACGCCTCCTTTCCTCCTCTGTCAAACGCCCGTTACTGAGTTGTATTATTCCCTGCCTGACACACTGTTCTTCGAGCCCTGCACAGCTGACAAGGTTGCGTGCTTTAGCCGGCTCACTGTCCACAGGGCTGTAGGGCACCTGCTGCCCTGGCGGCGTCGGGGTCCGGCTGGACCCGGAGTTGCTCCGGTAATCCGGCGAAAACTCCTGAGAGAGTGGTCTTGACAATCGGGGGCTGGATGTCTTCTCCACTGGAGACCAGGAACGCACCTGAAAACTCTTGGTGCTGGGGAAGAACTGTCTCTCTGTCTTTCTGTCTGGGCTAGAGGGTGACTCAGGAGAGTAGGGCCCTGGGAACAGAGAGGCTGGACTGGAGATTGAGTATTCTGGGTAATTCTGGTTCTCATCTCTGCTACCTTGCAAAGCCTCCTGGAAGGGAACGGACAGCTGCTCAGTAGCGCTGATCCCATTGGTCTGCACAGGGCTCGTGGGCTCCGCGCGAGGACCCGAGGAAGCATAAAGACGATCAAAAAGACATGTCCGCCAATCACAATGCGTTTGTGAACTGGTCGGATCGGCGCCCCGCCCACCGTGACTGAGGAGTCGTGTCAACCGCTCCAATTGATCTGTGATGCGGCTAGCGGCGTTTGTGCAAACCAGGAGTTGTTCTTGGTTCGCCTCTGTCAGATCCGCCAGCTCACGCCATTCCGCTGAAGTCATATTAGCAGGCGGATTATTCTGTAGCGTCCGGACGGGAGTCCGACACGGACGCGCGTTGCTATTACGTCCAAACACAGACGAAATATATAATGACTTCACGTGCAGTGTGAGGTTAGAAGTGTACGGTGAGTATTGTAAGACACTCGGTGAAAGTGAAACAAGAAACACGAGACCAGGAAACACACACGGTGTTGGAACTACGGTGAACAGTGAAACGCTAATCTGTGAGTCTGACCGCAACCCCGAGACGTGACGAAATACCGGACAGGAACGATGGACCAGGACTGAAGAACAAGAGGCAGGAACTGACGGGACGGGCACTCGGGACTGGAACATGCACACCTAGGAAACAGACTGAGGGAACAAGAGACTACCAATCGCCAAAGAAGCACAAGAGAACTGCTGATTAATAATCCGCGACTAGTTCTGCTCTGCTGGCTCCTTTTATACCTCTATGTCCTACGAGACTGTGAGGTGATAGGTAAGCGTTAACTAGCGGCACTGAGTGGCGCCGCCTCTGACCAGGAGGGGCAGTGACCCCGTGGGATGTGACAGTCTTTTACTTGTCATTCTTGACTGTGTGCCGGTGAGATGGATGGATTGTCTGGAGACATGGCAAGATGCACAACAGACAAAGTTACAGATGCAGATACGCATTTCATGTGAGTAGAATCAGAATCAGTAGTTAGTCCAATACCACGGGTTTTGTCAATATACCTTACACAAGTAGCTGCACATAGAATTGATGAGGAGCCCCTGGCCTGCTCCATGTTATATTTAATTTACAAACTTTAAGTAACGAACCAACTCTCAGCCCTGCTTAGGTTCATAAGAAGGGGACCAACTACAATAATACAGTATTAATAACTTGAGCAAATAATAATCCCAGATAATATTTAATACATACAGTACAACATTTGGACCCTATACTGTCTCCATCCTAAGACCAGAAAATGAGCTTCTTAAAGTAACTGATATCAGAGCTGAAGTCACTTAGTCACCAGGTGACCTATTTAATGCTGTAACTGACAAACACTAACACTGGCTCCACATTGGATGCATTCAAAATAACCTTTTTATTATACAGTATACAACAGAAGTTGCATTATCACTTAAATGTCAAATGATTAAAAATTGTTTCTCATCTCAATAATTGCATTACTTCTTAGTTATACAGTAGGGTCTTTGATCAGATGAGACCCAGATAAATTTGTTTGGTTTAGACGGGGTTCAGCATGTTTGGTGTGAACCTGGCCAGGACTACCACAGTGAAGACAGTGAAGCATGGAGGTGGGAGTGTGATGATATGGGGCTGCATGAGTGCAAAAGGTGTTGGGGAGATGACATTTATAGACGGCTCCATGAATGCCTGAAATAATGGCTGACAAGATGACTCCCAGTCTCCAGAAACTTGGCAGAAGAGGAATATTCTGGCATGATAATGATCCAAAGCGCACTGCCAGTATCACGCAAGAGTATCTAAAGAACGACAAAGTGAAAACTATGACCTGGCCAAGTATGTTGCCTGACCTGACAGAACACCTTTGGGGTATTTTAAAGAGAAAGGTAGAGCAACACATTGCCTCAGAGACAACACAATTGTCTTTGAAGAATGGCAGAACATTTCTCCAGAAATTTATGCAACACTTGTATCCTCCATGCCGAGGAGGATTGAGTCTGTCATCAAAAATAAATGTGGAAATGGAAAATTAAAGATTTGAATCTCAGTAATGAAAGGTGTACTGACTTTTGTTGCATTTAGTTCCTACAGTGGGGCCTGTATTTTTAATATAGTAAAAGAGAAGTAAAAGAGAAAATACACTATTAGACACTTACTGAAGTCCTGCCTACTAGATGTACTGTAATTTTTGTGTACTTTGGCACATAAACTTATAATCAGCAGATCATTCAAATGTAATCTTCAACATAGTGTATCACAAAGCAGAAATCGCTGGTTTTGCTTAGTCTGAGATTTATTTGGCTATATTATAGATAACACACAACTGGAATCCTGAAAGAGCTTTTAGTCTTTGAAAAGATTTAGGATTCTAATGACAGGGCTGTATGATAAACCTACATAGATACACTCAGTTTCTGTCCTGAAGTTCTTGTAAATGTTGAAAAGAATAGGGGGAGGATGGTGGCCTGTAAAGGCTGAGAAATTGAGAAATGTAACCAAAATAGAAACAATTTTCTTATAGCATACAAACAGCTTTGTATTTTGTTAAACTGTTTAAAGAGTATAAGTCTATAAGACTGAAATGAGAAAATTTATATGTACTGGATAATTGTTTAAGAAATATAAAATTACTGTCAAATAAAATGTGAATACAGTTATTTTGTAATAATTTCCTTTTGTCATCCAGAGGATTACCACAGACCTGAATTGTAAGCTTCTTTGTTGATTTTCTAGTCTTAGGGCAATTTTTATGGAAATAAGTCAACATTACGCATTGACAAATTTACTTTTTTAGTATTTATACTACTGTTTATACTCTCGTGTTTGTATACTCTGTAAATATGTTATTTATTTTTTCTGCAATGTTGTGTCAGCTGTGTATCTGCAAATACTTGAAGCATCTAGAACCACAGCAAATTCCTAGTGTGCATGAGCACACTTCGCCAGTAAAACTCAATTTGATTCCGATTGTCATCACCTCTTAGATAAACCTAGATAAATGAGATGTGTACATAATGCTGCAGTGGGTCACTGTGGTGGTTGCATCCTTTTCGTTTTCAATCCATTTTCAAGGAGATCAAAGATGGAGTACACAAGCTTTGTAAAAAAAAGTCAGTGTAAGAAAAAGCCACTCCTTTCTCACAAACAGTGCCCTTACCAGCTTGATAGGCCAGTTTGTGGATATACAAGTCTGGGCACGTCAAGAATGCAGCTGGGCCACTTATACCTCACAGACGTAAGACATAACATATTGCAATCCAAGGGCCCGAAAGACAACTGTGATTTAAATGCAGAGTTTTATCTACCATGGAATGAATTTTATAAACTGTTACAGCATTTAAAATCTAAAATATAAATTTCAAATTTACAGTCTCGGTGAGGTTTATGAAGTCTTCTTCCTAGCCTTTGCTAAGAACAAGGAACAAACCGCGATTTACCAACACTGTTGCCCCCCACTGGACCTGTACTGTAATTTCATCGTTGGTTAATATTAAAACATTTTTTCTTCAGCAGGAAATAAAGTGCAGACATTCATTCATTGTTTCTTTATATATTGTATATTCAAACTATAAATAACATTTTCACCATGTTTCCCTTTGTTTATAAAAATCTATTATCACAGTTATCCAAACAGTAATAAACATTTGATAAACAAAAAAAAAAAAAAAAAAAAAAAAAAAAAAAAAAAAAAAAACAAAACAACAAAAAATAATGTATATTGCATTGAACTGCATTCAAATAATTCCACTGTAAAATTGCAAGCTGCCAGATTTGTTTTGGCACCAACACATACGACAAGGGAATTCAATCAATAATTTACAGGTTTTAAATTAACACCTGCCATCCAAAGGTCATGTTGATCTCTGCATATACACATATGTGCATGCTCACACACAGGAAAAGTGGAACCAAAAAACATACCCATTTTATTTTAAAACCATACTGACGAAACAAATATTTCCTTGAATGATTGTGAAAAATACTTGAGTCTGGGATGTATCAAAAAGTATAAAATTCATGATGATGAAAAAAATCCTGGAGAGTGCAGACACACGGAAAATGTGTATTGGGTGCAGGCTCCTTACAGCAATCGCGAAGGAAATGGCGAGGCAGAAGGTCAGAAGCTTTGGTTTCCAGCATGGCCCTCCGCTATTTAGAGAAGTTTCTAAAACATGTTTTCAGGTACTGAAAACTTTTCAAGGCAAAACTAAAATAAGAGACAAAGGGAAACAGAAAATAAAAACAAAACAATTTGCAAAGTTCCTAAAACCAGGTACATAACCACTGATTAATACGAGGGGAAAGTCTTCCCTGAGCTGTGTGACACATAACAAGCACATAAAAAGCAGTGTATGGACCAACACGCTATTGAACACGTACTTACCAGGGTCACATTTCACTTCTCCGTCAAAATGCTACGCCCAGCTGTAAGAGGAGGAAAAAAGAAATCGTTAACCAAGAATTGCATGGCTCATTTTTCGACGGAAAAAGGCAGCTCGCTGCACATCTCTTTGACTCATACTGTTCTATGTTTCTATAATTGTATATGTACTGAAATACATCATCTCAAAGGTGCTGGTGCAACATCACATCACTTTGTATTTCCCAGCTGTCATCTTCCTACTCTCTCTTAAAACAGAGAAAGATCCTTTATCTGTAGCCAGCATATCAATTTCCTATCCTGGTTTTTTTTATATTAATGTCTTCATTAACTGTAAATTTATGTAGAAACCGTCTCTCTCCATCACGTCTCTACTGGTGAACTAATCATGCAATCACAGGCCTGGATCGCTGCCACTGTCATGCATCGAAACCCGATTACTAAGCCGTCAAAACTTAAAACTGGTATCTCACATGCTCTTCAAACCCCGCTTCCTACAACCTTGTTCAAAGTTGTTTTGGTGAGAAAGAAAATGTTGCTACAGATGTACATAATGCATTTCTGTGGTGTAAACAGACACTGACATGAGGAGTCTTTACCCTATCAAAACAGATTTAGAGAAAATATGGAATGCTTCAAGTACATACAGATGCTCCTTGACTTACGATTTTTCGACTTTATCATGGTGAGCTATCAGATATTCAGTAGAAACCGTACTTCGAATTTTGATTTTTTCCAAAATAAGTGATACGCAATGTGATACTCTCTCGGAATGTTGGACAGTGGCAGCGATTTGCATCTCCCAGTCTGCCATGCAGTTGTGTTTTGTACATCCAAATTGTCACAGAAACGCCCATTTTTGTCTCTTGTTAATGGTGGGAAGAAGAAGAGGAGAGCAATTACTCTTGAGGAGAAACTCAAGATAATTGCCCAGCATGAAGACGGAAAGTCTGTAATGTCCATCGCATGTATGCTAGGCTAAATACACCTAGCGTATGGGGAGGTGAACTGACCATCCATATGCAATGAGGTGGGATCTATGTAGAGTGAGTCCTGAAGGTCGGTGTCCTTGTCATAGAGGTGTTGCCGTAGAACATTGAGCACCATTTCCTTGCTCACAGTATACTGCAACAGGTCAACATGCTCTGAGGGCAGCTGGAACTTCAGCCAGTAATGGGCCATGATGCTGACGTTGCTGAAGGAAAGTGGCAGAGTAGAGGCACCTTATGCAACTGAACTCAAGATATTTACACATTCACAAAGCTGGAACTGCTACTGGAGCAATTCCGGTTATAAAAGTAACCGTCTCTTATTAATATAGTAATTTTATTGTAATTTCATTTTTAATCAAGTCTGATTGTCAGTTCTTTTTGTTCATATGCAAGTTGCTGTTCTCATGTTAAAGAATAGTACTGTACTTTATCTAAAATTGTTATCATGTGATTGCCTTCTTGTACACTCCAAATACAAATTTAGTATTGTAGTCACATTGTCATTGGAAGCTAGCTTGAAAAAAAAGGTATGATGGATAAATAATAATAAAAACAGGTCCTTTCCTGGGGATTCTTACTATTCATCATAGCCTCTCCATTGCTTTCTATGTGGGCTGGTTCAATACCAATAATGTTTCATAAAGGTTCTCACTGTGTTCTCAGTGTCCAGGTGTTCAGATGAGCAGACTTGTGAGGGTCATACCTGAATAAGGACACACCAGCACCAAAGAAATATCGTCCCAGGGCTGGAGAGGACGAGTAGAGGTCAGACAGCTGTGGGAGATTTGGGGTAGATCCCAAGAAAGCCCATGAGATGAGTGACATCACATCGGAGGTCGGGCCATTTCTCTGTGCCACACTCAAAACCCGACACAACAACAAAGTCTCTCCCCTTTCACTTTCACAACTTCAATTACCTTCAGTGCCCAAAATCGCAGAAACACAAACACCATGCATTCTTTCACAGGCGAACTAATGTTCATTTTTGCTGTGGAACTGACTTTTTCCTTCAACTTTCCTCGTCCTGCTAAAGCCCCTTTGACCTGCCTTGAACCAGATCCCAAGACACTTCTGACTGAACTGTTTCTCAGCATTTCCTTTAGTTCAACTAAAGATGACCTGAAAACAGCACTCCACACCAGGTTCAGTCTGACCTTCTCCCTGAGTTGGGCTGACAGGTTCTGGCTCTGAGGAGACAATGTGGAAAGCAGCTCCTCTGTGAACTCCTGATTGACCAGTTTGAATGTCCCAGAATAGAAGATTGGGACAGTGAACAAGTCCCTGTCGAACTTCTCGTCCTCGTCTTCATATATCACTATGAAGAAAACACAGCAATAAGAATCGCAGTAAAAATCTGAATGGTCCTTTTTTAAAAGTGTTTAACAGATGACCGTTGCGTTGCTCCACAGTTCAACCATTTAAACAACAGGACATTGAAGTAACTCAAATTAAGTATTAATCTCAAATGGGAACTTGCTGGGGCTACAGCAGCATGCCTACATCAAAGTAATGACAGACACTGGAATTACAATGAAGTAAATAAATTTCATATTTAGGCAAGTATGTAAGAATGCATTAATGAATGAAAGAATAAATAAATGAAATAGTCAGCTCAGTACTATAGTAAGTTCACCTTATCTGGTGTTACAAGTGCTAATCAGGTGCCCATTAAATAATGTTAAACTTGCAGGACTCAACACACTTTTACTGCAAGCGTTTTGTGCCAGGTCTTTTATCATGCCTGCTACCTCCAGAAACATATAGAACAGATTTATTTATGGATAAAAATTGTCAAAGCACTGAGCTGTAAAATGGTCCAAATCGCAGGAGGAACCCTGTTGTGATGCCCCTGAGCAAGGTCATGAAGTAAAATCTCCAGCAGTACAAATGCACACAGCTGAAAGTACTGGACAAAAGAAATATAACAGCAATTTACAGATAAAATTTCATCCATTTGTTCTGGGGAAAACCACCTCTTTGCCCAGTACCTGAACAAAGGACCAGAGAAAGTATGATGACCAGAGCGATGACCAGGAAGATGATGACTATGATCATCCACAACTTTAGCTTCCAGAAGACTATTTCATTCAGACTTGCAGTGATCCACTGTATCTCCTTGTTCTTTCTGCTCCTCTGTGGAAGAGTACACGCCGGTGGTCAGTGTTTGCTCATCACACATCCAGTAACCTCAAATTCCAATTCCATCCTTACGGATTCACTCTGATGGCGCAACAAGGCAGAAGGCAAATCACTGCTAAGTTGTAGCGTGTGGGTTAAATGAACAGGGAGGATGAGTTCAGAGAAAAGTGCAGTACAACACCTAACAGAAACACGAAAGGTATGGCTGACAGGTGAAGAGCACACAATCCTTATGCAGAAAGGGAAAGAAAACAAAGGGGAGGTAAGGGAGAACTCGAGCGCATGCCAAACACTGAGGAGCTCGAGTAAAGAACAGTGTGGGACAGACTCGCAACATTTCTCAATATTACAGAGAATAATAACTTCATAACCACACAGTGGTAAGGGGGGTACAGGACACCAGACACCTTTGCTTTCAGTAACTGGATGCAAATGTGACTAACGACTTGTACACTACTTTCAACCCAGTCATGAAGCACTAAAAGAGTTTTTAGTGTTTGCTAAACCAAAAATTTGTTCTGGGAAGTCTAGTCTGTAACAATAGGAAAATGAATGCATAAAGGTAACATACTAGATCACCATAACATCAGGACGTTAAATAATGGGTGATTTTCGAAAATAAAAACATGAAAGCCTTTCAAAGGAATAACAGCTTCTTTTCTGCTTGTGGATTCCATTGTACTTTATAGTGATCAGTATCTTTTTTATTTACATGAATCCTGCTTGCTCACACAACATCTGGCCTCCATCTGGTCTACTTTATTAAAACAGAGATACTTGAGCGTAGGGGTCAGCTCTAGAAGCATAAAAATTAAACAATGGAAAAACTACGGCTTACGATGCATTCCTTAAAAACATGCCTTCCTTTAACCCTTTTTTTGCCACTTAGTCATTCCACAGAGACCTTCATTAATGACACCTGTAATCCCAGAGCAGGTAAAGAACACTCATGTAGGTGCTCATTGGCTACAAGGAAAAGTACCATTCACAGTAACGGTGCTTAAGACATTACCAGTTATGTATGTGGAATTTGCTAAAAGGGTCACCTTTATCATGATCATTATGTATTCATTTAGCTGACACCTTTCTCCAAGATAATTTACAATATTAGATTTGATATGAAACTACTTAAAATTATTTACCCATTCAATCAGGTGATCTTTTTTTAAATTAATTAATTATATTAATTTTAATTACCTTGCTCTTAAAGTACTACAGCAGGTGGTGGGATTCAAACCTGGGTGTTTATAACCACAATGTTACCTTTGCCGGTTAAAATATTTAACATTCCATTAGACAATATTGTTCAACAAAATTTCATATTCATAGCACAAAAAATGTTTAAAGCTAGGAAAACTTAATTTGATTTGACTGATTTTGATATGAATTTCTAAACAATTAAGTTAATATGTATTTTATTAAGCAACTTTGAACTGTACTGACCAAAACTTATAACTATAGTAATACCAAGTTTTACCTCATCATATTTTGTCAGTAGCTAACTGGATGTACAGTATGCCACTTACAGATTACATTAAGCCATTTAACAATTTAACAATTTTCTCTGAAATAATGTACAGTGATTACTAAATCGTGTTGAGCTGGTGCCTTTATCCAAAGTGACTTTCCATGTTAGATACACTACAGTAAACTTTCTACAGTTATTTATTGTACATTTACACAGCACAGCAGTGTAAAACACTCAAACATGCAATAAGGACACTTATTGCATGTTTGAGTCACTGAATCAAATGCCTTTGAACTGTGGCACTCAGAGAAAACCCACACATCACACACACTGAACGTGCAGGACTGTGCTGGATTTGAACACACATTCCCAGGAGCTGTGAGACACTAGCACTACCTCCTGTGCCACCCTTTCACCACATCATTTTAAAATTATGAACCGCTTGTCCCATACAGGGTCACGGAGCCTAACCGGCAACTCAGGGCATAAGGCCGGAGGGGGAGGGGACACACCCAGGACGGGATGCCAGTCCATCGCAAGGCACCCCAAGCGGGACTCGAACCCCAGACCCACTGGAGAGCAGGACCCGGTCCAACCCACTGCGCCACCGCACCCCTTACTCATTTTAAAATAGGGAGCAGTAAATCCCCAAGGACATAGCATGAAAACATGCTGCTTCACTGTTTGTTTATTAAAGTTTAATTACCGGTTAATAATTACAGACTAAAAGAAGCTGGCAAGAGGTCAACTGGAAAAAGTAATAAAAATTCATAAAAGCAGAGATGAGGGAGACAAGGTGAACACTAGAAAGAAAATATTATTTTACAGAACTTTCTTCCACAGTTGCAAACCGTGAGTTTCGTAAGACAGTAAATGACAAACAGTAAAACTGCACTTTTTCAACATATCTAACTTTAGCTGCAAGCAATCTGGTCACAAGACAAGAATCTTCTTTCACCTTCATTGATCTGGTGCTTAACACTAACTTAATAGTAACTGATCATGGAGAGAGGAGGACAGTTCATTCTAATAACATAAAAAATGCGGTTCCGATAGAACTGTCGGCTTTCAAGAAGTAGTGACAGAGTTATGACATCATACAGTTTGGACTAGAGGGGTGTGGCAGCTTTACAGTTTTATTGTTTGAATGTCGTCAAACCTTTAAAGCAGAAAATGCTGAAAAACTTTTAAGGATACCACTGAGGAACAGGAGCAGTTTAATTGAAGATATTAAAAAAAAATGTATTAAAAAAAAAAAAAACACTGGGTTAAAATGGGATAAAAATATTCTATGAGAAATTATATCAGAAAGGATTATTAGGAACAGTGAACAAACCTTATAGGGTTTATTCTCTTATCTTAAACAAGAATTCTTAATGGTATGGTCCCACAAACAGGTTTTTGGTGGTACTAAATCAATCTTGGGGGTGTGGTGGCGCGGCAGGTTTGGCTGGGTCCTGCTCCCTGACAGGTCTGGGATTCGAGTCCTGCTTGGGGTGCTTTGTGATGGACTGGCGTCCTGTCCTGGGTATGTCCCTCCCCCTCCAGCCCTACGCCCTGTGCTGCCGGGCTAGGCTCCGGCTCAATGCAACCCCGCTCGGGATGAGCGGCTTTAGCCAATGTGTGTGTGTGTGTGTGTGTGTGTGTTTACCTGTCTTCTGCTCTCCTGTGCATGAACTGTTTGTGGATCAACGCTGATCATGACGTGGCTTTCCGCAGTGTGTTGAGACCCATTGCTTGCAGCACCCTGAAAGCATTTACAGATATCACTTATTACTGTCTATTGCATTACATAAAAACCACAAAGACATAAACCCATCCAGCTTCTACGTACGTATACACATGCAGACAAATTCACACATGCATTCACACAGTGTTTCCAGTCACAAGTAAGCACATGTACACACACAATGTCGCCAGTTCTGATCGTGATCTTATGATGGCCAATACGCATGCATGCACTTTAAGAGTGGCTATGCATCTGTATCAATAAATGTACTACAAATTGACTGGAATGAAAATAGCTGCACAGCTGCCCTATATTTCAATGGTACCCAGAGTGAAGGGTTACGTAGCCTAACTGACCAAAACCATGGACTGCTGGCAAACAAGAGACCAGTATGGCTCACCTGTCTAAAGTTCTTCAGTAACTTACTCAGTTCTTTTATGGTCCTTGATCCGACTCAAGTCTCTACCTGTATAGACTTTAATAACCTTGCCTGCTGTTTCAGGAAAGGTTCACACACTCATCATCATGTATTGTAGCATGTATTCAGGATCACAGATCTCTAGCCTAAGACTTTCAACTTTACGGACTCGACTGGTGTTTGACTGGCAAAGTTCAGCACAGTAAAAATCTTTCAGCTCCAATTTTGTAGGACTACTGTTCCATTTTTAGACGACGGTGCTGAAAATATCTCCAAAATATACGTTTTGCACTCCGTGTGTCACTTTTAGAAAGGTCACACATGGCCACCCTGTCGGTGACTCAGAGAAATCCGCAAAGTGTTGTCTGCAGTTGTCTACTTCCACTAGGCAGCATGCAGCGCCTGGTTCAGAAATATACACAAAACGTCAGTGGCTTTGTCTCATTCTGATCTGTGCTCTTCAGAAGTACATCTTAATTTTTGCCAGACAGCTAAAAGGAAGCCACTATAGTGGATATGTCATCATCGCGCCCTGTGAGAGCCCTTGCCCACTTGCTAAAAACCTTGCGAAAGGAAAATTACACCCTTCTTCAGGTCACACAGCATGCAATGAAGATGCTTCTCTGGCACCCTTAGCTTCTTGATTCTGGCTCTTGTTTCTTATTCTCTGCAGTCACGTTTCCCACAGGGACAGCTTTGACTGGTTTTTGTCTAAGTGAATACAACGTGACATTTCAGTGACATTTTGATACTTAGTCCTAAATCATTTAACGCACCTATACGTTTTCCCCAGTATACTAATACTACTAATGATGATGTATAGGAAGTATACAAATTAATTATTAATAACTAACTGTGTCCCAGGTAGTGCATTCTATTGAACTAGCTCATTTGACAGCAGTCATTTGTGAAGTTAAAAATTGCAGAACGGTTCGCAATAGTTAACATATTAGCCGTGATCACAGACCATGAGGTCAAGTAAAGAAAGAAAGAAAGAAAGAAAGAAAAATGTTGACAATAAAAAACAATGGCCATAAATTGGTTAAACTGAGGAACGATTCAATACAGTAACCCCGTTGAGCTTAGCAAACAAGTGACAAGGCAAGGACTGAAAGAGTTTAACCTGTGCGGGCAAGAGTGACTCGATTTCCTCTTCTGGGGTAACCGGGGGGCACAAGCCATCCACGTTTGCCTGCGAAAATGAGATCATGGAACCATGTCAGCACCCAGTGACAATGGCAACCAATGTCCGGCTTTGAGAAGGTGACACAACAATACCGCTGTATCATTCAAGGATCGTGGGAAAATGGAACACGGTACCCTAATATCGGCCCACTTTTCACCTCGCCAAACGACTTAAAAGTCAATGTTTGCTCCGTGCAACATTAAAGCTAAAGTAACCTGGTGAGAGCTTTGGTACGAGCCAAGAAAAACACAACGAGGCTTAACGTTCTCTTCAAGTGCACGACTGAAATGAGAACGTGCTCAGTTTTCTCTTTAGGTACGTACGTGAAAAGAGCACGTTTTCTATTTTCTCTTTATGTGAAGAAATGAAAGGAGAAGGTTTTCAGACCTTGCCTATTGCTCTGCAGAGACTAGTTACTAGTGCAGTACTAGTTAAAGGCCTTTGTCCCAGTTAGCACCTTGAGGCGACTTACACTGACGTTATTTCCTACAGACACTGTAAAAGAGTGGAGCCGCAATGCTGGTGTGGGGTTGCATTAAAGATAAGATTATAGAGCTTGTGTACATACAGAGTGAGTGTGTGTGTGTGTGTGTAAGTTCCTCTACAAGACTGAATGTTAGACTGCCTGACAGAAACAATTTTAAATGCAAATTTTACTGGACCATAAATTCAAATTTATGTGTGTGTGGAAAACCTTATCTACAGGTACAAACTGTGAAATTAGTACACAGCATTCGCCCTCGGGTCACGTTCCATTTGTAACTTTTCTTTACCGTGATTATGGTTTCTTTTCATTTTTCAGTAATAAGGTTTCATGAAATCCTTCACACCACAAAAAAGGTTATGATCTCCACTTTCATTTTGTACGTGCGTGTGTGTGTGTGTGTGTGTGTGTGTGTGAGAGAGAAAGAATATCAGGCCGCAGGAAATGAATGGGGAACATAAGTCTTAAGGTATCAAATCCAAATTTACTCACAAACAAACAATACGATTTCAGTGGGTAAATAAGAAATTCCCAAAAGAAATGGTTAAAGGAATGAATTTGGTTGAAGGTGTAACAGAACGTTAGGTAATATGTTTTTTTTTTAACTGTTTCATAAACAAAAGGAATGTGCTGCCACGAGAAGTACAGTAGCACTGACCTGCGCGAGCGGACAGCTAGGTGTCGGACGGACGCGCGCGCGCGGCGACCTGTCGTTAAAGAAACCCCGAGAAAGAAGGACTTACCTGCGCTTTGGCACCGTGACCGCGTTCCTCTCCACAGTTGTTGTTATCCAGCGGCTCTCCCGCTCCCTCCTGCGCCCTTTCCAACTTCTCCAACTCTATCGATTCGCTCATGTTCGTACTGCGTGAAGTTTGAACGAGGTGTGAACGAGTGCCTTGCGCCGCGCGCCGCGGGATGGGATCAGAGAGCCGCGCGTACCCGGAAGCGCGCGCCTGGCTCGTCACACTTCGGCCGCGAACAACTTGAGCGCAACACCTGCTGTCGCCCAGCCCTTTGCGAATTTAACCCCCGGCCGAAGCAGAAGTTTGCTTTTGCACACTCCTTGGCCAGGCGGGAGCGAGCGAGCGAGGGAGCGAGTGAACGAGCGCGCGCGCGCGCGCACAGGACAGGCTCGTCAAGGCGGTGTCCGGCACCCCATCGCCCTGCCTGAACTCTGTCTCTCCTGTTTGTGTGTACGCACGGAAAGTGAAACTGCTCATGAATTCTCATACAACCTTTTTTTTTTTTTTTTTTTTTTTGGAGTTTTTAAGAGTGTGGCGGATGTTCTGTGTTGTAGGAGACTCTGCCTCATCTCGAGGTGTTCCTCTGTGGCTTTTTTTTCAACAAGTCTCTTCGTCACCGTCCTAGGCCGTTTTCCCCACATCTTCCTCGCCATATTTGACACATTATTCATTTACCTGACGTTTTTCTCCAAAGCCACTTACAGTTATTTACTCATTTATACAGCTGGATAATTTTTACTGGAGCAATTTAGCTCTAACCTCTATGTTACCAGCCTATTTAAATAGCAGCCTGTACATATATAAAGTAAAAGCCCCTGCTGCTACGTAAATAAACATAATGGACATTAGGGTGATTTATCAGTTTAGAGCTACTGCCAAAGGTCGCGGGTTTGATTCCCACCTCCGGCTGTAGTACCGTTGAGCAATTCACCCTCAGTTGCCCCAGTAAAATTACCCAGCTGTTTGAACGAGTAAATAAAGTGTAGGTACCTTAACATTGTAAGTCGCTTCAGAGGAAAGCGTCAGCTAAATGAATAAATGTAAATGTTTGCATAAAGATGTCACATGCGTGATGAGGTGGAACCACCTGTGGCTGGTTGTGTCTAAAGGTGCGCAGAAGTCGGACTGTTTTCGAACATACGTTTTGGAAGTCAGCCCTTTTCGGTGTGATGTTACCACAGAAGAGATGAGGTTTATCGAAGACCCATTTCAACACCTGCAGCGACTGCCTTTTTGGTTCCCAACCCCTTTGTCAGCACGGGAACCTCGAATTTACAGTCCTTCGTGCCTTTGGATTTCTTTTCTACCTTCATACGAGTCTCTAGCCAGTTCAGTAAATCTTTCTAAGACGTGTCTCTCAAGAAAAGAAAAGCAGAGTGGAGAGCTGAACAGCTGAGCATTAGCGATACGGATGTGATGACAGAATTAGTGAACGCGTACCGACATGCAAAGATAACAGTTTATAAACAGTATGAGAGAAGCAGAAGAGAGAGGAAAAAAGAGACAAACACCAAGACAAAAAAAAAAAATGTGTGGGAAAGTGCAAATGGGCAAAGTTAGCACCTTTAACCAACACTGGCTGCTGTGTTATGCTGTTGAGCTCTGCATCGATATCTTGACCAACAGCCCATCTTATAACTTACAGACTGTACAACACATAACCGAGAAGACCAGTTTATTTGGTCGATGTAGAATATAAAGTCAGTTTTGCCTTCGGGAATATGATCTGGTGAGCGTCATGATGAAGTCATCATAATCCAGTGCTCATGCAGCTGATCTGGTGGGCATCTGTGTGCACTTATTGTAAACTAGCTCATCAGTCCTGCCTTGTTTACTCAGAGTCAGCATCAGTCTGTGTAATTCATTTCCACACATTTTTCTAACACTTTCATCCAAAGCAACTTTCAGCTATTCACCCATCTGGGCTATTTTACTGGCTTCAATTTAGCTCATGTAAACTCACTCAAGGGTACAATAGCTGGAGGTGCCATTCAAACCTGCAACCTTTAGGTCCAAAGACAGTACCTCTAACCACTACATTACCAGCTGCCTTACTGAGTCTGTCAGTATCTCTGTTACCCTGTTTTGTTGTGCATGACAGCTGTTTTACTATCAAGTGATTGGGTTTTGCAGCTGAATTTGCTAAAAAGAACACACCTGCATGGAGAGCATCTTCTCGGGTACAACGAATGATATGAATACACATACACACACACACATTTTCAGAACCGCTTGTCCCATACGGGGTCACGGGGAACCGGAGCCGAACCCGGCAACTCAGGGCGTAAGGGGAGGGGACACACCCAGGACGGGACGCCAGTCCGTCGCAAGGCACCCCAAGCGGGACTCGAACCCCAGACCCACTGGAGAGCAGGACTGTGGTCCAACCCACTGCGCCACCGCACCCCCCTATGATATGAATAGTGGAGCACAATAGGAACCACGGAAAATTCATTCCAAAAATATCTGCACCCACTTAAACCTCAGCGTGGTTTCACGGATTGCATTACAATTCTTTTGATTTCATCTGTGTGTCTCACCTACGACCCCCTGCCCCCATCTTGTGCTCAAACTGCCAGCACTGCCCCTCTTCAGTAAAGAACGTGGTACTCCTCACACATTAATTAACCAAGTCTTTTTTTTTCAGAAACATGTCTTTAATGTGTGTCTACATTCTGAATGAATTATTTTCAGTAGCCTGTGTATACAGTGGTTAGAAAACCCATGGCTTGGAACCATGACAAACCCCAATGGCTTCAAGTAATCGCCTGCCCCTGGTGGCAAAACTGTGTTACTGCAGCCTCCTTTTTCCATTCTGTCAAGGGAAAAACAACTGGATAACAACAAAAGACCTCAAAAATATTCCATTTTCTTCTGCATTGCTCTGGAACATACGGCCAAATTAACACAAACACATTTTCATAACACGTGAAAACTCCGGGACATTTGGCTATTTCCTTCACCATTGTACCTATACACAAAGCCATACGCTGACTGCTCTAGTGTGTTTCTGTGCATTACCAGTATCACTGCAATACAAAACTCAGTCTGTGTTTACTAACATATTGAGCCATCATGATTCTTGTAATCATAATTCCACTTCACTGCACTGAATGTTGCAAACATTTACATGGCAAGAGAAATGCATGTCGGATTTAGTCGCAACACTGCTCTCGTCCTTAATGGCTATAATGCCGAGCCTCAAACAACTTTGAGAAAGACAAGAATACGAAAGGACTGCGTACAGCAATGCTGCCGATGTTTCGCAACTGCAGAAGTATTTTCTGCTGGTGCTGAAGCAGAATTAAAAACTGCAGGTGTCAAATGTTGGGTTGATGTGTAACGATACAGCTAAAGTGGTTTCAGAGGGTGAGCAGTACAGCTCGCGGGTTAATTTCCTCCGAGTGTCACAGGAAATGTTTTCAGCAAGCTGGCGGCACCTGCCATTTCATCAGGTGTGTCATTTCGTAGCGCATCGCAGCAACGCCTGCTGAGTGTCACACCGGGGAGCTCCACTTGTCATGATTCTTGCTGAGGGTTAGGGTTAGGACAAACCCATAATCCTAACCACAGCGTGACAGCTTTACCACGTGACGCCACAGACGCCGGCTAAGCTGAGCCGAGCCGAGCGCGTGGCTCTCACCCAGCTGAACATGGCTTTATTATGAAACTGTGATTTCTTTAAAATTCCTTTGGTCTTTTTAGCTTCGCCTTGTAATCTCCAACGTTAACACTTTTAAATTTTTTTCTCTTTTTTTTTTTTGCATATACTCTAAAAATAGAATAAACTTTCTTTGACTCTATATAACACATTTTGTATGACAGCAGCCCCTCTGCAAAATGGAGGAAAACGTCAAGCGCTGGTCCGTGAACAAAGCGATACACTTCCGCACCCTGCTGGAGCAGCATGACGCTGCAGTTGTCACTCAGCGCATTGTCTCCAAACACTGTTTGGAGGGTAAGTCTCCACTGCTGTGCAGGTATTTCGATTTCTTCCGAGACATCCGCTCACTCAAAGCACTCTGCTGTCGCAGAAGTTGTCACCTCTTTATATTTCACAATACATTTAAAAGAAGTCCGTTGTTCTAAGGATTTCGAATATGGAAGAGAAAAGTCTGCTTTGCTTTGCTAACGGTGAAATAATACTGAACCACGGCCGCAGGCACGGCTGGGTACTGAAGTTTCCCGGAAAAGTTTTCACGTCCAAACATCCCGTGCAGTGGTGGCTTCTTTTCAAAATAATAAGTAAAACGCAATTAAAAGAGCAGGAATGAAACTGTCGCAAACAGGAGGTCAGAAGTAGCCTCTGCCAAAAGCAGGGGTCAAATGTCCGATCTCTGCTTCCGTGTGTGTGGGCAGTGATGGGGTGATGGGTGGCCAGAGACTCAGCATGACTGAGCTGGTGGACCCGTGATGATACAGGCTTTGGGTTTCATCAAGCCACTCTAATCCCATGATCCACTTCAATCTCCTGGGCTCCTAGGCTGGTTCCCCTACAAGAAGAGAAGGGAGATAACAAGGTGGATAAAGTCCTATTTCAGCGTAAGCATTTTACTGGAAGAACGAAGCTTTCAAACGACGAAACAATTCAAAAGTGAATGCTTGTTAGAGTGAACACATGCCATTTTACGCTCTTCATTTAACCCTAAGCGCTTGGCACTTTTAAACACAAACAGACACACACACACACACACATTTGCTGAAGCCGCTTGTCCCAAGCGGGGTTGCGGCGAGCCAGAGGCTAACCCGGCAACACACGACGTAAGGCTGGAAAGGGAGGGGACACACCCAGGATGGGCAAACAAACAGAGACACACACACACACACATTTTCTGAACCGCTTGTCCCATACGGATGGTTTTATCTAAAGCAACATATAATATCAGCTACCATTTGCACTGTGAGTATTTTTGTATTAGCAACTGGGGGCAAGTGCCTTAGTCAAGGGAACCACAGCAATACACACATCAACCGCTTGTCTTATGCGGGGTCGTGGGGAGCCTAACCTGGCAACTCAGGGTGTAAGGCTGGAGGGGGAGGGGTCGAATCCAGGACAGGACGCCAGTCCGTCACAAGGCACCCCAAGCGGGACTCAAACCCCAGCCCCACTGGAGAGCAGGACCCGGTCAAACCCACTGTACCATCGCACCCCCTTACTCACAGCAATAATGAAGCTTAAACTGTCAACCTTTGGGTTACAAGGTCATGCCCTTAATCACTACCCTACCTGCTGCTCCAACACACGAACGAAAAAAGTCAAAGTGAACTATATTGCCATTCCAGCTATAGGTGGGTCACACATACAGGGGAAGGAAATTTCGTTACAAGCGCACTCTGGTGCACGATACAGGCAACAATGGCGGTCATCAGACCATGGTGTTCAAAGAAAATAATCTGCAGACCTTGGCCTCTGCTGTTTCTCCACACTGGGTGTTTCGCTGTGGTTCCTGAGCAGCGGCTGGCAGCGGCTCTTCCGGAGCCTCCTTCCCAGCACTTCCCTCCTTCGCGGTGCTTTCCACAGCAAAGACATCATCTTCCTCCTGCACTGCCGCCTCTTTCTCCGCGCTGTCCCCGTCGCCGCCTGTTTCGGCAGCCGGGGCAGGGCTTAGAGTGAGGGCAGGGCCAGGGGAAACACCATCGTGGTGCTCCCCTGCAGCCTCTGCAGCCTCTGCAGCCGCTCCCTGGCCACCTCCGGCCATCGAGGCATCTGGCGAATTGACGGCGGTGCCATCCTCTGCTGGCAGCACCTCCTCATTGCAGGACTTCCTGTGCTGTCGCGTGGGTGGGCGCCGCTTGAACGACAGCCGGGGTCGTCCCTAAGCGTGCATAGAAGAGATACGCTCAGTGTGCTTGGTCAACGCTGTTTGGGAGTGTTCAGATGGCATGAGCTACACCAATAACTAGCAGCTGAAGTTTATCATTATTATCATTTATTCCTTTATTCCTGTATACGGCTGGGTAATTTTTACTGTATCACTTCGGTTTAAGTACCTTGACCTGGGGTACAATATCAGGAGCAAGCTTTCCGTCCCGTTCCCTTCTGATTGCAAGGCAACGGCTCTAACCACTACGCCCCCTACTGTTATGTGTCAGTTATCATCCGCCAGTCATTGCTTTTGGTAACGGGTATGTCTCGCTCAGGATCGCTGCAGCTGACCCGAAGTAACTGTCTGCAGCACGCTAATGTCCTAGTGGACTTCACCGCATCACTTCACACACTCACACAAGCGTAGCTGTGAAGCCCCGAAACAAACGCAGTCAGCGGTACTACTCAGAGAAAGGAAGCGTGCGAGCGCGAAAGTCGAATGGGAGGGAGGACTAGAGTAAGAGGATTAAGGTACAAAACTCATGGGGGGTGGGGGGGTTACTGTCAGCCTAATCAGGTATAGGACATAGGGAACGTCCTGAGGGACATGATAGACGCGTGTCCCTGAACACACCTCCTAAGCTGATGTGATGTCAAACATACACCTCCTTTCCCCAGACTGTGCTGCATATTGTATACTTTGCTACTAGAATTAAATTATGAAATATGTACAGTTCATCTACACATGACTTTTTATGCACATAAAATATTTCAAATAAAATTTTCTAAAAATTGAAAAAAAAAGGTAATTTTCACAATTTGTCTTCCGTTTTGCTGATTTTTCCAGTTTTTTTTTTTTTTGGAAAAATCAGGGTTTTTTTCTTTTTTTAAATACCATTTTGATGCACTGGAGTGTCTGGTAATCAGATACTGGAATGACCAGATACTTATGCTGCTACATTACAAAACAGTGTACAGTTTACAGTCCATGTCCTGTGAATTTACTGTCCTGTGTATCTACTGTTCTTTTCTGTATATTTATTGTCCTGCACTCATCTCACACTGTTGTGTATTTGCACTTTAGTACTCTTGTGTGCTCTTCTGTGTTGCACCATGGTCCGGGAGTAACGACATTTCGTTCCGCTGTATACAAGCTACAGTATACAGGGGAATGACAATAAGAAACCCGCTTGACTTGACCAGACAGTCCAGTGCACCAAATATTATTTAAAAAAAAAATATCCCGATTTTTCAAAAAAAAAAACAGAAAATAAATCAGCAAAGTGGAAGACAAACGGTAAAAAAATTGCTTTATTTCAATTTTAGTTAAATTTTTATTTCAACTGTTTTACGTGTAGCAATCTTAACAATAACAAAAATATTTTTATTATCAATGCATCATCCAATATGGCATGTCTTTTCCCATCATATTTAGCAATATTGCGCTGTGTTTTCTTAAAATAAAAGATTTTATTTACTTATAAGCTTAGTATAATGTCAAAACAATATGATACAATGCAATGTACAATCTCCAGCTATAGCACCCTTGAGCGAGGCACTTACCCTAAATTACTCCAGTAAAATTACCCAGCTGTATAAATGGGTAAATAATCGTAAGTATCTTAACATTGTAAGTCACTTTGGAGGAAAGCGTCAGCTAAATACGTAAATGTTTGTTGGAACGACATGTCAGGTGTGGGACTGCCCCCACCCCCCCCCCCCCCCCCCCACCCCACAAGCCCCGCCCCACCGCCGGTACAGTTCTCACACAAGGATGAATGGTACTAAAAGTAGTAAGACGTCATTCTGCCCTCTGGATCGACTTAAAGGCAATGTTGGCACATGCGTGTGACCCCCTCGGGCCATAATGAGGTAACGAGCCTAAAAAAAGCCTATTAAAAAAAAATCACCTCAAGACTTTAAACCAGTAAGTGCACGTTCATGCCTGCCCTCTCACACAGACACACATATACACACTTGACTGACGCTGTGTGTGTTGCCATGTGTGAGCTGACAAGCCAGGGGTCGTGAAAATACCCCTGCAGCTGGTATCCGTCGGTGACGGAGCCATCCTCACCTTGTTGAAGCTGGGAAGCACCGACCCCTCGGCGGGCGTCTCGAAGCCGGTAGGCGCCTCCTCTTCGCTGGTGGGCTGTGGGGGGGACGTCGGTGTCAGCGGAGGGGTGACAGGGGGAGTGGTGCCGGGTGGCTTGGGCTGCAGCTTCGCCTCAGGGTTCCGGGTCAAAGGCAGCAGGGATGTTGGGGACAAGGAGAGGTTGGCCTGGACACAAAAGGGGACACATTCTCTCACTGCACATTAATACTGGACCGTGGACACACACACACACACACACACACACACACACACACACACACACGAAACAACAAGCTTCCCTGGTGGTTCCTCGCAGCGAAGGTGTCTTCTCTTCTGCTGTCGCAAAGGAGACACAAACAATCCCCTACCAAGATGGACTGACTGGGTGCAACCCGAGGGACGTCACCCGCCTAGGGCTGAACACGAGGCCCTACCTGCACGGGAGAGCAGAGCAGCAGAGAGAATCGGCAGCCCTTCTGCCCCATTGCTGCAGCGCTTTGACGTCTCGGTTTGTGTCGACAGCTCCCTTTCCTTCTTATCTTATTAGCTCGGTTGGCCTGGGTTTATCCTCAGGTAATCAGGACACCCCCCCCACACACACACCCACTCACACACACACACACACACACACACACACACACACACACAGGCACCTCAAGCTTACTTGCAGGGTCAATTCTCTCCACTAGGTGGCAGCATCACTCAGAGCCCCTGTCCACTTATAGTAAAATAAACATGGATTTGCTGTTTTAAAAAGTACCGATTAATGTTTCGTTGATAGGACAGGAGCTCCGCCGGACGAATCGCTGCCGACCTACACTATGGAATTAATGAGAAATACGGCTCGTTTCGCGTTGATGGACGTGGTCATTATCTCACGGCTCTGGCTTGTTTTTGCGCCAGACATCAGAAACGGCTCTATTTTCGGGTGCGAGTCAACGGCCCTTTCGTCACACAAGCCAGATAAAGCAGCAATGTAGGGAGATTAAAAGAGGGAAGCGCTCTCGGACTCTGCAAACAACACGCTTGATTTGCGCAGCGCGCCGACGCGTTTCGGCCGGCGTTCCCACCGCGCCGGGAGGCCCCGTGTGACGTTTTCGACGGCGAGGTGGCTCGCAGCACGAACCTGTAGCTTCTCAATGAGAGCCGAGTTGCGGTTCCTGCTCTTGGATGCCTGGGTGGATCCGACGGCGGGCTTCTGCGACAAAGAAAAGAGGAGAGCGTCCGTCAAAAGGACAGCTCACGGCGCCGTACAAGACATTCAGCAGAGCCTTTGCCCTCCAGGCCGAAGTCAAACATTCCCTCTAGCCTGGTACTCTTTACTACTCGCTGAATTAATGCGAAATGAAGCAAACTGCACACGACACTGTGCCTTCCATGATGACGCTTTAACTGCACTTACGGATCCACTCATTACACTGTTGCTCGCAATGTCTGGGACAGCTGGTAGTGCAGTAGTTAGCTCTACTGCCTTTGGCTCCATAGGTCATAGGTTTGCTCCCCACCTCCGGCTGTTAACGACATCGGCAGAATGGTGGCGCAGCACCTGGCTATTGCCAGAGGATGTGGGTTTGATCCCTGCTCACTCTGTGTGGAGTTTGCATGTTCTCCCCATGTCTGTGTGGGTTCCCTCCAGGTGCTCTGGTTTCCTCCCACAGTCCAAAGACATGCTGTTCAGGTTCCCCATAGTGTGTGAGTGACACAGAGACAGAGAGTGTGTGTGTTCCACTGATGTATGGATGAGTGATCCAGTGTAAGTAGTGTATCTAGCAGTGTAAGTCACCACAGTGAATAAGGTGTGGGCTGATAACACTACATAGAGTTCATTGGAAGCTGCTTTGGAGAAAAGTGTCTGCTCAGCAATTAAATGTCTTGTTTGGGAGCTCAGAGTTAGTTGGTCACAGAGACATGAGCAGATATCCACTTGGTGCGGTGCTTCTCTTCTTTCCTACTCTTGCAGTTTCACGGAGCACACAGGGTGCACGCGTTAAGCCGGCACCGGTCAGCGGCCGCAGCGGGCTGTTTTTAATAATAGCACGGTCATTTCTGTGGCTGACTGGCCACAAATCCGGCAGGAGAAAACTGAAAACCAGCTCGTGCATCAGGCCCTGTGGAAATGTGTCTCTGTCTCTAGTGGTTTTTTTGCCGCAGTTGTGGACAGGTATTTGCTGCTCGCTTTACCGTAGTATTGCCTTCAAGTATGCGCAGCGAGAGCTCGAGCCAATACTATGGTAAAGCGAACGGCAAATACCTGTCCGCAGCTATTGTCTTGAACTGTGCGATGCGATTTCATGTGCGCGCGCAGCTGCTGCGGGCACAGGGGTGCGGTACCACCCTACAGGTTATTCTTCATTCTGCTGCTATCCTGCGTAGGCGCCCCCCTCGGAGTCTGTGACACCACTCAGGTGACTTCGTAGAATCAGGAAGTAGCGACCGCGCTTCTGCTCATCGGGCTGGAGAGATGAAAAGTGGGAAGGAGGGAGTGTGCGAGAGGCAGGGTTCGAGAACAAGGGGGTGGGGTTAGGGAAGGAAGCGAAGCTGTGGTTGCAACCACGAAGTACACGCGGCCGTTACCGGATGGTGGTAGAGAGACACTTCTTCCGCTCCATTTCTTCCTCAATACCATTGCTTGTGTTGCTTAACTAAGAAGCTGACAGACTCTCGGGCCACTTCTGCGTTCACTTCCATGCTCTGTAAATAAAGCGTGCTTCGCACCTGCAGCTAGCCCCGGTCTGAAGACCACCTGATTTGTTGGTTTTTATTGCAGCCGAGCTCTTTAATAATTATTACTTATATTGTGGGGATGTGGTGGTGCAGCGGGCTTGACTGGGTCCTGCTCTCTGGCGGGTCTGGGGTTCGAGTCCTGCTTGAAGTGCCTTGTGATGGACTGGCGTCCCATCCTGGGTGTATCCCCTCCGGCCTTGTGCCCTGTGTTGCTGGGTTAAGCTCTCGCTTGCCGTGACCTCGCTCGGGGAAAGCAGCTTCAGCCAGTGTGTGCGCGCGTGCCTATATTGTCCTTAACAACTATGGCACCAGCTCGGCGACTCACATTTCTCCAAATCCTGCATCTATGCCAAAAATGTACATAATGTAATTTGTCGCAAAAACTTTGTATTACCTATCGACTCATGTATTGTTACTGTTAAAGTGATCCATTGTGAACATTTCTACCCTCTAGCAATTCTGTAAGTAGCTACCCATGCAATGCATGCTGGTTGGATGGCAAAATCAGACAAACTGGCTGTACTTCGAGAATCACGTGTCTGCATCTATGTCTCTCTGTCCGTTGGTTAAAACAAACTTGCGTTCGGTCGGAGTTGTACTTCGCTTTGGATAAAAGCGTCTGCTAACTGAATGTATGTAGATGCAGAATGTAAATGTAACTCAAGCTACATTCTCCGATGACTGTTTTGGATGGAAGAGAGTGAATACGATGGGTACAATTGTGAGGTAAATCAGACAGGGCTAACAGCTGTGCTAAAATGAGAACCAACATACACAAGGAGATACCAGGACCAGGGGTGAGAGCCTCTGCCTTGGGAAACTTTCTTTGGCCCCATGAGGGGGAACCACATGCTAGTACCTTGTTATTACATCGGTATAGCAGGTACCATAGCTGTTAAGGCCACAAAGTGATGGTTGTCAGAGTAAGTCCCTCCCCTCACTCCAATTTTTACCCTTGAAGAACTCTCTTACCCTGAACAAATCCATTGTAAGTATGCAGCTGTATAATAAATGAGTGAAATACAATAAGATGCTTTAGATGTCAGCTAAGCAGCAACTATAATAATCACTGCCTGCAACAAGTAGGCAGGTGGACATGGAGGAAAAACACACAGGAAGAACACAGTGGCAAACCATATGAGTCTCACCTCTTCATGTCTGCTGGGTATCGGGAAAGGTTGACCTTTGAACTTCTCTGCCAGCTTGGAAACAGAAGGCTTGACTGGGGGTTCCTGAAAAGCATGGGGTGCGTGGCGTTAGATGGGCTCTGAGTGCATGCTGTTCATGCAGATACAGCCTGTACTCCTGTGGACAATGGTACGGGTGCCCAGCGAGACTCGAAACAACCGTATGTGCTTCTTGCAATCAGTTCACTGAAGTATACCATCATTTACCGCTTGGGGCACTTTGAAGAAAGCAGCCGATCTATCAATGAGAGAAGTCAGATGATGGTATTCCTGATCTCTCCATGGTCCACCCAGAGCGTGACCGGACACCCCTGGCACCCGAGTGTAAACTTTTCTTGAAGACTGGTACAATTTCTTTGCATTGGCCTGGAACTCATCATAGAAGAGCACTCAAACTTCTAGAGCTTCTGCCATCCCCGCCAACTGGAGAGCAGTATCCCGAGATCCAAAAAGTACAAATTGCAAGACGGAGGGGGATGTGATGTCGGAACTCGGGCTTGGGAGACGTAACAGCCTGTTGGTGCTCAGAGTGAATTAGAGAAATCACTATCAAAGGAATGCTAAACAGAAGAGAACATGAACAGCATTAGCCCACCAGATACCCTACGATTACCAGCTTAGCAGTGCGCCGTCGATTTTGTAGAATCACCAGCCAGGTTCAAGTCGTGCAAAATCAGTCTGGCTTCACTGAGGCTCAGTTAAGTGTGTTATGGCCCCCGCCCCTGTATGAAATAACTGTACAAATGCACATGTTTATCTGAGAGCACTTGCAGCTAAAAGCCAAAAAGGATGGAAATGTAAAAGTTTTCCCGCTATTAATGAGCGCTTGAGAGAAAACACAGCACAACACTGACATGTTTTCAGCTTACTATCATGTTGCTGCTTTCCAGGTGCCCTCATTAAAAAAAAACCTCTCTTTTTCCTTCTCATTTAAATTTCTTTTTTAACAAGTTTAGTGAGCCCTGCAGGTTTTTAAGCTACAGTGGAAAAGCTGACCACATGATTTAAGGCAGGGTGGTGCTCCTTAAACCACAGCGATAAATAAAGGGTTTTTTATGTTTTATTCCTTACTCAGAGCCTCAGTATATGAGCTGGGATATTTCTACACTGTCAAACACCAAG
The DNA here is from genome assembly GCF_900964775.1 of Scleropages formosus. Classification (NCBI taxonomy): domain Eukaryota; kingdom Metazoa; phylum Chordata; class Actinopteri; order Osteoglossiformes; family Osteoglossidae; genus Scleropages; species Scleropages formosus. The sequence goes on along the minus strand of NC_041815.1, from coordinate 6,201,931 downwards.
AAGGAGACGTTCACTTACAATTACCCAGCAAGAACTAGAGAACAGCATAAAAACGGGAACCCAGTCCGTCCTAATCCTGTATGCCTTTATATATCTTTTCCAAAGACCTGTTGCTATATATAAATCATGTCAAAACAGCATGTCTGTTCTTTTTTTATTATTTCTCCACGTCACGCAGAGCCATTGTTATTATGGATAAGCCAAAGAGCAACAGGAAGCAGCATGAAGAACAGCTGTATTTTCTTTAAAGCGTCATTTCCTGCTTGGAAAGCCGTGGTGATCAGATGAAACTTTTTTTTAATAACCCCTGTCCTTTTTGTTCAGCTTAATAATGACCATGCACAGTTATGCAGTTGTCTGCATGCAGGATGCACATACATAAAACCTTAACCTGTGACATGACCGTGGACAATCCTGCTGTTGCTATACAAAGGATTATCAATAACGTTTTGGGGAGAAGGAGATCAACATGAAAGGAATACACTGAGCAGCACTTGAAGTGTGGCGGCTCAGTAACAAAATGCACAAATGGGAGAAGAGAAAAGCCTAAGTTAAGAATATCGTTTGTTCACTTGTTGCGCACAAGGCTGAGAACATTTCCTTTCTTTTACGGAAAGGACGTGCGAGGCCTGGGACGCACATGGCGAAGACGAGGCTACGTCATACAGCCCAAAGACAAACAGAGTGACGTGAGAAAGCTGGAGGACTGTTGCAGGCTGGCTGTCATCTCCTGTAGCTCCATGGAAACAAACCCATGGTCTAGTCAACTGTAAGACAGCTTGAGCAGAAGAAGGATAGAGTAGCGCTTTGAGCCATCATCTGTACGGATTCGTGGTGCTCCGGTCCGAATCCCGGCTCCTGCTCTCCAATCCTTAAACAAGCTGTTTACCTTGAGTTACATCAATAAGGGTTAAACCGCTGTATTAATGGATACATCATTGTTAAGGTATTTTGTGGAGGAGTGTCCAATGTAGGCCTAATTTCGAGGACTGAAACTGCTGTCTCATATGAGTAGCGGTGCCTGGAACTTCATGTTCCTCAAGAGGAGCACTAACAAGAGATCATTTCTGGCGTTTCCATTTCTAGTCTTTAGAGCTTCCATTACCGTATTTCATCTCCTAAAGGCCGCAGTGAGGCAACGCTCACTTTCACAGACTTTCATAAGCTTCCTCTCTAATTCCACTGATGGCCTCATCCGCCTTGACTGCACTGCTGGCATCTGTCTCTGCACTAGTGGACAGAGGATGCTGTGGAGACCATAGCCTTCTCCAGTATCTTCAGTCCATCAGCTGTGTGGAGACATTGAAATGGACCAGAATGGCAGCCTGGACATTCTCTCTCAGCTTTTGCACCATGTGTTTCTAAGTTATGTACAAGCAGCAGGTGGCGTAGGGGATAGAGCTTCTAACTTCTACTCCTGCGGCACTACCCCGGGCAAGGTACTTACCCTGAATTGCTCATGTAAAACATTACCCAGCTGTATAATTGGGTAAATCATGATAAGCTGCTTAGTGTACAAATTTAACATTGTAAGTAGAGTAGATTTGGACAAAAGTGTCAGATAAATAAATGGAAATAGAAGGCGGAATAGGGACACTGGACAGTCCCAAGGTGGCAGGTCTACTGGTTGAACATGTCTCTTCTAGAGCTGATGATGCTCATTCTGTGCGTAGCTCACATTCGGACACAAGAGCTCTGGCTGCAACAGTGCAGTAATCTGTACTCGCTTCCATTATCACTTGAGCGCCTGCATGTGGAAAAACACTTCCCATGGCATTCCTGCTCTTAAGATACACACAGCCCACCTAAGGGTGTAGCCAGACCAAAATTCATCTGAGGCACAGATCAGATGATCTGGGACGTGCACGCTTTTCCTCGGTCGGTGAATCATGGGACATTTTCGTTGTATTTTCTACTATGCATTTAAGTGATCTAGTAATATTCTGTTTAAAAAAATGGTTTGAAAATTTCAAAAGCATGACCTCAGTGTCGCTCTTGGCCGCTATGGCCATGTTCCTCCCCTTGTTCCTTCTCCCTTCTCTGTTTTCTCCACTCTGTGAATGATCTCACTCGCTCCACCTCCTCTTTCCTCCGAACTGTTGACCGGCTATCCATCTGCTGTCCCTCACAATGTGCTCTGCCCTAATCCATGTCCCACCCCTCTCCTCACTTGTCTTCTGTCTCCATTTACCAGTAAAATCATCCAGTAGACAGTCTCCTCCTTCCTGTTTTTTGTGACACAGACCTGAGTGTCTCCCTTCCATACTGAAGAGCAGAGTGCATTGATCCTCATGAGAGTGGCTCCACCTTCTAGATTGGTTCTCAGCTTCATCTGGATAAGGTTGAGGACAAAGTTGAGTCCCTCTTTAATCAGTATATGCACACACACACACACACACACACACACACAGATGATTGTTCCCATCATTAATGGAAACCATGTTCGCTCTTACTGGCCAGCTTTTCCTTAATGACAGAAAGTAGAGTCCTGAGTGGCAGCAACAAGGATGTGTGGGAAACTTCTATGGGGGTTCATGCCTCATCTATTTTGGAGGGACACGGCCTGAGAACGAAGCTCAGCCCTCCCAAGGCTCCTGGCTCCATCCACAGGGGAAAGGGCTTGTGATTCTACTGTCACAGAGCCAAGTGAGGCACGTTACTGTACTTTAAAAACAGGGACCGCAGCCAGGAAGTTAACCAGTGACACGTTTACAGCAGCCAGATGTCGTTTCCCAACTGGGAATCACTGGTTTCCACTATATTTTCCCATGAGCGGCTGGCACAGACCGCATAGCGAGCACAACACTGCGACTGCTCTAAGCCTCTTGAGCAGCAGAACCTCTGTTTAGAGAATCACAACAGTAGGCCAACCAGAATACGCACAGCCACAGGCACGAGGCACAGATGCAGAGAACCAATAGTAAAGGCACACATGGAAAATTGCCAGGGTTGCAAAATCACTTCTTCTAGGAAGTATTACATCTTTTTTAAATTAATCTGTTTGAATGAAATCTTAAATGTGTCTAGAGACTACTCTTAAACAGTTGAAGAGAAGATGCGTTGACTTTCTGAAGGGAGGGATGAAGCAGTAGAAGGTGGAGATCCCTGGGGGCACAGGCAGGGCGAGCCCCTTTCCACTGGCTTAGTGCGATCCACCCTGCTTTACACTAACACACTCTGAGCAGAAAAAGAATCCAAATTAGATCAGTTGATATAAGTTTACGGAAAGACTCATGGATGAAATTAAAGCCAAGTAATGTAAATAGCCTGTATTTTAGAAGAAACATCAGTCACACTATGCATCATATCAGAAGTGAAAGCGTTTACCTACAGAACACAACACATAAACTTGTCAGTCTTCTGATACGGTTCATGAAAATCCCTGAGGGTCATTTAAAGTCTCATTTCGAATCTGTTTATGACGCATTTCTAGCACTGAGGGAAAAGGACCAAAATTTGTAACATTTAACATGTAGCTGTAAAGCTTCTTATTCCAAAAAAACTGAAACTTACACATACAAACACAACACCACGCTGTCGCAGCACACTGAACCCATAACAGGACCAAGCACACACTTCCTCCCTCTGCAACCGAGTGTTCCTCATACCCCACTCTACACAGCTCCTGGTCCAGGCCATGGTGATATCCTCCCTGGACTACTGTAACTCCCTCTTTTCTGGTCTTCTGGCCTCCACCGCTAACATTTTACAACTGACACATAACACTAGTGCCCAAGTCATGTTTGACCTGCCCCAAAGCGTGAACTTGTATCTCTGCTGAACTGCAGAATCCAACCGAGGATTTAAGAAAGGTCCCAAAACTCATCTCTTTTGGACATATTTCTGCCCTGAATTCCTGACACCTAAATTTGTATGATTATCTATGCTTCTACTATTTGAATGTCACTTCTATAAGCAGCTACTTGAGTCAAGTGTACTAACAAAACAGTGGTATCAAACATGACTTGATAATTGTGTATCTGTATTAAAGCGCTTCAGCTGTTACTGATGGCAATTTTTATAGCTTTAAATGAACACAGATTTGAGAAATGTGTGGTAAGTTAATAAATCCATTCCCCATTAGACTGAAAAGGAGGTTAAAACGAACTGGTGATGGAGGAGTAACACCATCCCAGAAAGGGGCTCCATGTAGGTTTAGGCTTTTCATCCAACCACTTTGAATCATCCTGGGACACCCTCACAAAGTAGGGCTTTGTCTGTTGCCGATTGGATTCACCAGCACATGGATGCTGAGCACATGACTCTGTGGAGGAGAGAGGACAGCAGGAAGCCTGCAGGAAGACTCACTGGCTCACACCCGATAGGAATCCCAACACGTTCTCCTACAGCCCAGACAAGAAGAAGCTCCATCTGACTGTAGATGGCTGATTAAAACACATTTTTCCAGGTTTCTGTTGAGCAGAGCAGCATGGTGGAGTTCCTAACCTTGGATCATTTTAATCAAGTAAAGACAAATACGACCAAACAGAAATTACCCTTATTCAAGTCATAAATATGTGTGAGCCTTAAGACAGTCAATAGCATTCATTCATTGAAAACTACGTAGATCACGTGCATTGCAGCACGACTTTTATGTGTCTTCTTGTCCTGTGCTGTTGGCCTACATGTGAGCATGTAGAGAATTTTCAGCCTCCCCCACCACGAACTGTGTCACTGAGAGTCTATAAACAACCCCAGCCTATTCAGAACAGAATTAACAAAGATTAAAACAAACAAAACTAACACAGACATCATAGTGCTGAACTTCAGGTTAAAAAACCACCTACAAACTTAATGTAATTTTTCTTTCAGTTGTAATACATTGCTTTCCCAAAGTACACAGGCAATGCCAGCTAAAATGTATGACTTACTGTTGTTCATGAGTATATATGTGTTTTTTTTTTTTTAAAAAACCCCTAGAAGTAAAATGACCCTTGACAAAATGAATTCTCACCTCAAAAGAATTGACTACTGCTGGTGGATTAAAATAGCAGAAACACTCAAAAAATATTAACAGACATGCATTACATTTCCATACCATATAAATTTGCCATAATTTTATTTGGCCTGCTGGTTTTGAAGAAGTAACACACTGAAACACAGAACAAAACAAAGGACAGGAAGTGGAGAGTTTTTTTTGTTTGTTTTACATAATGTCTCATAACACGGCCACATCGAAAAATAATTACATATTATACTTGGATTCTGGGGGCGCGGTGGCGCAGTGGGTTGGACTGGGCCCTGCTCTCCGGTGGGTCTGGGGTTCGAGTCTCGCTTGGGCTGCCTTGCAACGGACTGGCGTCCCGTCCTGGGTGTGTCCTCTAGCCTTCCACCCTGAGTTGCCGGGTTAGACTCTGGTTCCCCGCAACCCCGTATGGGACAAGCAGTTCAGAAAGTGTGTGTGTGTACTTGGATTCTTAGAGAAATCTGGTAATTTTACAATGTGTGATGCTGTGTATTGACTCTATAAACAACATGAAAGCATAAAGTGAAAGAAATGCTTTTCCATGTAAAACTTCCCAGTTTTAAAAATAAACACAGAAATTTTCCCGTGAGCCACATAAGTAAGACAGATAGCTACCACTTCTTTTAAAATGGTCTTCTGGCATTGTTAAGGAAAAATAAACTCCCTTAACAGCCTCACAATTAACTATCATTCTCAGAAACTTACCATTTTTGTTTTCTTATTTTTATCTTTTGTTCCAACGGAAGTAAGCTTTCACATCTTGACTGATGATATCTAACTGTTTGAGTTTTGAAACTGCCACACAGAAACCATGCTCTCCTCCAGCACCTTGCACACTACTTACTGCCACTTTACCTGCTGAAAAAAATGCCTGCAGCACTTGTGTTAATTGATCATATTTACAAAGTGACTGATCATAGAATTTTAACTGGCTGCACACACACACACACACACACACATTTTCAGAACCGCTTGTCCCACACGGGGTCACGGGGAACCGGAGCCTACCCGGCAACACAGGGCGTAAGGACGGAGGGGGAGGGGACACACCCAGGACGGGACGCCAGTCCGCCGCAAGGCACCCCAAGCGGGACTCAAACCCCAGACCCACCGGAGAGAAGGACTGTGGGCCAACCCACAACTGGCTGCAAGTCTAAGTATTAATTTTAACCCGTAAAAGTAGGTACATTCTAATCTATATAAGGAAATAAGTTTGAGAGCCATACAAAATGAGCTACAATACAACAGGAACAGGTGTGACATCTGCTCTTTTTTATTCTTAAAACAGCACTATACTTTAAAACTGTGGTTTTATCAGTTTTGCCGCGACTTAAGCAATAACAGGAAGCAAGTACAGCGAAGGCCAAGAACAAGAGTAAAGGAAGTAGAGTCCTAGACCGCCATCAACCAGTATACTGTTTGGGTGGTCATCATGGAACAAACAAGTAACCAGATAAGTAGAGGAACTGTAGGTGTCCTCAGTGAATGTACACAGAATTGTGATTCGAATTTACAAATAGAGATCCAACATGCGCAGCACACAGACCAGTCAACACAGTACAACTTGAACACCTGAAAAGGTCAAGGCACCATACTTGAACCACTGGCCATCATGGAAAAAGTATACCGTTTTCTCCGAAAATGTTTCAGTTCAAGCAATCTTAGTGCTACAGGTGCGAGACACACCAGCATGTGTCTTCAACAACCATCGCCAGGTCAATTTCTCAGCATTCATCATAAGATCTGGTCGCTTCACAAAGCAAACAGTCAAACTTCCAGCTGTGGGAGCCAGTAAAACTCATCTGTGGACTCTTAAAGGCTCAGTAATCTCACTATCACCAGAAGTGTACGGTTCTGCAAGCTAAAAACATCCACGTGAGCAAAATGTTAAGTGGCCAGTGTCTCCACCAACTGCTCAAGATGTTATTTTTACCCCTTTTATTTTCCATGAAGGTTCTCAGCAGCTCTCACGTAGATAGGTGCCCCAGTTGAAGATACCTGTCCCGCAAAAGGCCGTCATCTGCTGGTTATATGTAATTTCACACACACTGTTTTGCTTGTGTAGTTATTTTTAGGGATTCAACCTATCACTTCACTAAACTCAGGTTACCGTTAAAGTTCACGACACGGTTCCAACAACCCGAAAACACACAATTACACAGCAGACGGCAGAACCGCAAGATCCGCCTGGTGGCTCCCAAAATGTACCTTTTTTCGACAACGTTGTTCAGCAACGCACACGCGAAAAATGCATTGAAACTATTTCCGTGATCACTGTGACAAAAGCAAAGAAACGGGTAGACGGGAGCGAAGAGTGAGAATATGGAAGTTTCCTTCTTTCTTGCCGCTTGAGCCACAAATTCCCTCGCCACAGAATCCGACTTGTTGCATGGGTTAAGAGTGCTTTTTCCATGTAAAACCAGCCATGCTTTTCAAATCATGACACGAAAACACTTATTTCACAAACTGGTGGGCTTGCATAAAATTTTGTGCTTCTTATGCAACGGTTCAGTCCCAAAAATTCCAAGGGATGGGGCCTTGAGAGGCGGAAGTGAAACTAAATTGAATTAAAATGTGCATATTTCTTTCTGTAAAATGCATTAATGTGACGACTGCAGGCATTTTATACATCGTGTTGTTAAAGAACTGCGGACCATCTTGTTTATTTGGTGTTGCTCGGCATGCGTTTCTTCGCACGTGCGGGCCTATTCGTCAGAAAGGACATAACTGGGTTGTTTCCCTTAAGATTTAAGGCAAAGGAACTGAGTCCTTGAGCTGAGGAAACATGGTATTTTAATTGTTATTTAAATCACTTTTCATCTTGAGTAGCTCACTCCTTAGTCCAGTTTTTCTTACAATGACAGATTATCAGCTTTAGTGGTTTACACATTATTAATACACCACCACGTCCTATTCCTTCCTGGTGTATCATGAGTTTCGAACCAACGCTGCACTATCTGTTGTTCCCGGGCTAGAAGTAGGAGGCTTTATGTGCTGGGTTTCATTGTACGTGTAACTGTGAACGCTGGAGATACTGTCACCGCGGACACACACACATACATACACACATGCGCGCGCACGCAAGTCCACGGACAAACTACCACTGACGTAAAAAGCTGCAGCGCGAGACCGCGGCACGCGCGCTGTCATGTTCGGAGAGAATGACTGAAGCGCGCGAAACAATGCCAAACATTGCCAGATGTGTTGTTGAAAATCGTTTTTACCTCCATTCCTGAGAATTTCCAGCCGGCAAAGTGTTTCCTTATTTTTACCGAAACGCCGTTAAAAAAAAGGGTCCGTCAGTCAGTTTCCCTCTCTTTCTCTCCTCCTCCTTTCGCTTTACAGTGTGTGAAGCTGCACGGTGCGCTGCTGGTCTCACGGGTGTGTGCCCTTTTATAGTCGCTCTCCCTCTCTCGCTCTCTCTCTCTCTCACACACACACACACACACACACACACACACATATGCTATGCACACACACCCTAGAAGAGTGTGTGCATCCTGCGGCCAGAAGGAGAACTGGTCGGCCAGCATCTCGACAGCTTCCACAAAGTGCCTCAGTCAGTGTTTCTGAGCCGCGAGCCTAGTTTGTGAGAATACTTTTACATGGGTAAAAAATCCCGCAGCCAATAAAAACAACTAAATATGTCTCTTTGTCCAACAATGCAGTCATTTAGAAAGCGACAAGTTGAAATGAAGACCAAGACAGCTTCAACAATGTCCTCCAAACGCACACTATCCGTAGTGTGTATTTCCACGGAGTCACTGTACAGGGTCCGGTTCTGTCCACTTCCGCAGCATTACTGTACGCTGGGTCTAGTTCTGTCCACTTCCGCAGGGTTACTAAGCAGCATAGAGATCATGATGATAATCGAACCAGGGCAGAGAGGTCCAGGATGTCAAAAGTGACTTACGACATTAAGCTGCTTACAATGATTTAACCATTAATACAAGATGTGTAGTTTTACTGTATCGGTTCGGGATAGGTACCATGCTCAAGGGTACAGCAGCGGGAGGTGGGATTTGAATCTGGGTCCTTCTAGACCAAAGCTGTGGTTCTAAACTTTGCACCACCTGTCGCGCCTTCCAGTCGTGAGTAGAATGCCCATCTCTCCTGTGTAATCCCATACAGTGTGTATGTCTCAATCACAGCTTGTACCAGTCCCAAAACTTGAGTGTTTACCCACACATCAGTTAGAGGCTCAGCACCGCCATGTTTCGCACACCTCCGACAGATCAGCGCTTAGTCTCTGTTACGTGACCGCACTTCCTGTGTAGCACAGATAAATTGCTCATCTCTGAATACATAGCCCTGCTATGCTGATTTCAGATGTGTGTGTGTGTGTGTGTGTGTGTGTGTTTGGCATATCAGTGCCTCATTTGTTAATGTACTTCCTACGGAGTCACATCAGCATTTCTCTTAAGGACTTTTGGAATTTCTGCGCATGACCCCCAAGAGCACGTGATCGCTCGTTTCCTGTTTGCAAACCACACACAAGATGCACTCGTTTGCGCTCTGAAGCCATTAGGAGAAAAAGCCTTCTTCCTCTTTGCCCGACTCTCTTAGTCAACACTTTTTTGGTCGAGAACATGGAAGAAGAACGGTGCACGGCCGGCCGGGCCGCCCCCGATAAGGATCACGTGTGAGTGAGCCGACATCCTGTTTGAGATAAACGTGCAGCTCAAGAAAGCGCCGCCCCCTCAGCCCCTCACAGCTGCAGTCCTCAGGAAGCCACCCCGCTCTTCGAAGCCACCGTTTTCAACGATGGTGCTTCCTGCCGGTGGCTCGGAGGCAGGTGCGGCGAGGCCCAAACAGGAAGGCGAGCGACACAAAGAACAAGTACCAGCTCACGCGTGGAAATGGCTGCAGGAAAGCTTTCAGGATTTTGCGGCACGATGTTTTCGGGAGCTGTGAGCCCTTCAGCAGGATGGACGACATTCATTAAAGCAAAGGCCCTGGAGGTGTAAACTACCAGAAATGTTAGTGTAAAACCAGTAATGCAGAGTCATACATAAGCAGCAACATTCCGAGGAACTGTTGTGGATAAAGAATGGTAATACACATAACGATTTTTTACAATTTACTTGCATTTCTGTCGGACCTTTTCCGCCAACAAAGTCACGAGAAATGCAAAGCCTTTCCAGGCACTTTGATAGTTTATTCTAGGAATGTGGTAGGATACACGTCTACTGGACTGGGGTACATACAACAATCCAAGAAAGCTTTAATGAAAAATCTGATTTCTCCCTCATTACACTTTTGTTCAATCGTAGCCCAAACTCCTTTCTTGATCATGTTATGGTACACAGACTCTCTACTCTGACGTGTTTGGCAAAGAAATATATTTTAATGTGGATGTTAACATGTGGATGACAGAAGTGTTTAAATTTCTCTCCCTTGAAAAACTGACATTTGATTTGCACGACAATCCTGTAGAATTGTGGAATATGTGAACCATTATGAAAAGTGCCACATGATCATACCTGTGATAAATTGTAACCTTTTGACCCTGAGGCCTCACTCTATGTATGTGAACATGTTTGCTTTTTCTCATGTGCTGTCTATCTGTATGCTGTTTTGACCCCGTGCTGTGCAGAAAACCAATACACACATTTTTAAAAAATGTATCATTAGTAATTATTGTAATATATGTATTAGTTAATTGTTGATGTTGTTTCTTTCCTATCAACGGAAAACTCACCCAGGGTCATTAACCGCTTCTCAAAATCAGGGTCACGGAGGTCAGGAGCCTGTCTCGGAAGCACTGGCTGCAATGGAAGTGACGGTACACCATATTGCAGTGTAGCCCCCACAACACACAACGGGCAATTTAGGGTTTATCTAAAATTCATGTCTTTGGACTATGAGTGGAAGCCCATGAGAACGGGGAGAACATGCAAACTCCAGACAAACTGAGCAGGATTCAAACCTACATCCATACTGCTAAGGTGCAGTGAGATAGCAGTGCAACCCACTGCACCACCATCCCATTGAAATGGAAGACTAAATGTGAATTTAATACTCATAAGAGTCAATGCACTTTTACATTTTGGATCAGTGCCCTTACTATTATAGGTGAAGCAAACTGGGACTCAACAGATTTTCATCCGCTGATGTCCTTCAGCTGCTTTGTCTGATCTGTACTCCTCTGAGCTCCTCCTTCTGTTGTGTGCTCATTTCTTTTGGTGGTTCCAAGCCATCCACAAAAAAAAAAACTGAAGTAGCAGTTTTTTTATAAAAATGAAGCGAAAATGAGGCAGTTAAGGAACACAAAACAAGGAAGGATGCATCTGAGTAGCGACAGAATATCAACAGCTTGCAAAACTCAGCTGGCGAGAGCGTCAAGCTGTCAAAGGTGGAATGTCCAATGAGGGATCCGCACTTCAGCTTGAGAGCTCTACAGGTAAGGTTGAGTTATCAATAATGCCACGGTGACCTAAGCTTCCTCATTTAAACTACATTACCGTTCTCTAGTTCTACACATTTCCATGAAGGTGTTCCACGCAGAACAACGGGGACCTACTGCACCTTCTAGTGGCCAAAAACTGACAGCTGAAAATGTCTTCCCGAAAGAGGAGTCAAACATCTCTCAGAACTTCTGCGAAAAGTGAAGCCTCATAGCGTAAAAAAGAAACCCAAAGTGTTTCATTGGTGATATATTCTCAAAAATATTTTCTTTCAGAATTATCACAAATTTAAAGGGCATTCAAACCTGGATTCACGCAAAAATGAAAGAGGAGAAGAGTTCTGTAGAGAAGCTCATGTCAGCTTGCTGCCTTCAGTGCTCTCAGAGCTGGTGTTAAAAAAGACATCCAAAGACTTTTTAAAAATATTTCAACAGAGCAGCTGCCTATTGCAGCGGTCACTGACCATGATTCTGAGGCCTGCAGTCAAGTTTAAAAGAAGTTCAGTTACTGGTAGCTTTTCATCAAAATCTCCATGTGAGCTGGTTTACTTTCTAAAGTACTATACATTTAAAGGAATCATTTCAAATTTCTGCATACCCCACAGCCTTCCAAGACCATAGTGTGGGAACCTCTGGAATGGGAGAACTCTTTTATGTAGTGCCAACTATAGGGAGAAAATCGTGGTCATTTGATAGTCGGGACAGGCGGTTGTTGATGATGGATGGATTTCAGAAATCATTAGGCTGGAATACCGAACTGCAGGTGAGCATTACATCCGTATAGTTCCAAGTGTTTCCTCGTCACCCCAGTATAGGATACGTACTTCCAGTTCTGAACTCCAGAAGGCAGGAACAATGCCACGAGTAACGCAAGAAGGCTCCCAATAATGTCAAAGTAAACCTTAAATTTAATTTATGCAGGAAACAGAAGGAGGCTAATGGGTCTTAGCAATTTTGCTGTCAATAAACATTGCACTTCTGTTCCATTTGCTTGCCGAACGAAAATTAATGAGCAGTTAGCCAAGATTGAACTCTGAAGATAAAGAGGTTATGCGCTAGTTGACTGTAAAAGTATTTTGGCCTGCTGACATTATTTAATTATTTGCCTCACAATGCAACTATGAGTTACATATTCTAGTTTCTCTTGTTTGTAGGAAAGACATTTTCATTACTCTTTGTTGGAGGAAACAGCATTGTTCACACCGATGAACAAGCTGGTGCCCCTCACTGAATTGCAGTAGAGAAGGAGAGAGTACGCTTTAAAAGAGGTGCAACACATTTATTTACCAAGCTGACCCTTTTTGCTAAAACACCTTACAATGATTCATCCGTTTAGAGAGCTTGGTAATTTATTTTCTACTGGTGCCATTGAGGTTAAGTACCTTACTCAAGGGCAGTACACCAGGAGGCGGGATTCAAACAAAGAATCCTCAAGTGGAAGGCAGCAGCTCTCAGAGCTACACTACCTGCTGCCCTGCAAGGTATTCTTGCTTTAAAACGTGGTGATATTCAGCGGTACTTTTACTGCTAACATATTCTCTGCAATGGCTCCCTGGAAAATGCTTGAAAGTTATTTGACAGAGGGGGCACAGTGGTGCAGCGGGTTTGACCAGGTCCTGCTCTCTGGTGGGTCTGGGGTTCGAGTCCCGCTTGGAGTGGTGCCTTGAGATGGACTGGTGTCCTGTCCTGGGTGTGTCCTTTCCCTCTCCAGCCTTATGCCCTGTGTTACTGGGTTAGGCTCTGGTTCGCTGCAACTCTGCTTCAGACAGTGTGTGTGTGTCATCTGACAGTGTTGGTACAGGTCATCTTTTCCCTTTCTTCACTGAAATGTGAAACGAAAACCTGGATAATCAAATTAACTGAAAAAAAAACATCCTTCACTTTAAAATAAAAAAAAAAAATGGAGTGTGATAAAATAATGACTTTAGCCCAGCTAAGCTGTGACCTTATGGACCCAGTAGAGATAAAAGTAGCTGTTTGTCTTCCCATTGGTGGCCTTGGCCAGATGTCACACAACATTCACATCTATCCTGTTTTACCGGCGCTGATTGAACCAAATGTCCCCTGAGTATGAGCACCAGTTGCATTTAAAAAAATAAATAATACGATTAGTTTAGGAAAAAAGGACAGATAAGGAAATAAAAACAATAAATATCTTCAGGAGTGACATTAATGACCTTTTAACCCCACACTAACACATTAACAAAGGAGGCGTTAATTTGAACACATTGATGTGGAGCAGGTATATAGCACAGTGAATCTCATTTAGAGGACGAGTAATAAAGAGCGGCGCTGATTTACAGTGACAAGGCATATACACCATTGCTGGTTCAGCCCTGGGATCTAATTTTTTTGGGTGGGGATGGAGGACTTGTCACACACATAATGACACTATTTTCATATTTATTCCATTTTATTGAGTTACCTTTACATCCATGGAATACAGACATAAACATGCAAGGGAGGGTTTGGCGCTTAATCTTCTCTAATGTGAAGAGAAATGAAAAATGATTCCAAACTAGATATGAACAAAAAGTGTGCACTTTACCATTATCACACCTTGTGCATATGCACAACGGCACAAAAGTAATTCTGTGACAGAGTACATAGCAAAATCAAAAATAAATTTTAATGTTAGGATGAGTGTTTCATGTTCAACAACATTTCCACAGCCTATGGAACCACGAAGAGGTTTCTTTAAATATGTATATAAGTCCATTTCGGAAAAGTTCCCATTTAAATGGCTTCAGATGACATCATGAACGTTAATGAGAATGTGCTTTACCTCCTTGTTGGCGTCTATTCAAGATGAGTCATGGAGAATGATTTCATCTCTACCACTCATGTGCTGTGTGTATCAGTGATGATGACACACCAGTGGTCTTCGGTGGTTCATGTACAGGCCTTTCTGGGCACCAGGGGCCTGTAAAACTGAAACTTGCTTTGATTTCCTTAATGTTTCCATATCTGTGTTCTGCAGCACACGACACCAGGGCTACAGAGCGTTATGTAAAGACACAGTGTTTTTCGCAGATCACTGCTCTGACTCAGTTGTGCTGTATGTGGCTGCGAAGTGAGCTGTTCCTGACTGATCTGTGTTGGTCCTTTCAGACCTCATCAATCTAGAATCAGAGCACCATTTTTTCTTACTCATCCACAGGTAGTCCCATGCCTCTTAGTCTCTCACCTTTTTCATTACTTAAATCCTCTCCATCCTGAGCCTCCTTCCCCCAGCCCTCCTCCTTTCGACAGTCTTGCAGATGGGGGCAAGGTGTGTTCCCCTCATCATACACTACTACGAAGCTCTCTTGGCAGGTATGGGCATCCTCCTGGGACAAAGGATGCTTCTGCTCTGCCCGCAGCACTTGGTTCCGGTGGCGGCGGCGACGGTGGCGGTGACGGAAGAAGAGTTGCCAAGCAGCCGCTCGGTACTTGCGCGACATCACGTTGTAGAGTATGGGGTTGATGGAGGCGCTCAGGTAGAACAGCACCATTGAGGCCACGTTGAAGTCCTGGCTCAGCTTGGCGCCGAAGTAATCATCCACATGAGTGAAGAGGTTTCGCCCGACATGGAAGGGCAACCAGCAGATGGCAAAGGCCAGGACCACCACCGCTGGAATGTGCAGCATGAGGAGGAGGAGAAGAAATAGGAGAAAGAGGGTAAGTCAGGAGGTAAAATGAGAAAAGGAAGTTAATCTTCAGTCCAAAGCCAATTCCTTCACTCCCAAATAGCACAGCCCTGATATGTCCTTAATTTTTTTTTTTAAAAGAGCTTTAACATTCACAGGCTCCCTTTCATGTGACTACTTCTGTCTTGTAATCAATGTTGTTCTTGTTGAGGAATAATTCAGTCTTCCTAACATCTCGAAAGCACTGCTAAGGTAAAATCATGTACATATCAACTTTCCAGCATGAAAATCCCCATTAAATGTCATTTGTCGGTCTTTGCAATAACAGTATGGTTGGGTATTTGAAAAACACACATAAACAGCAGAAATATTAGCCTGTATTCTGTGTGTGTGTGTGTGTGTCATGTTCAAGTAATGTGCAAAATCTGGATAATGTAAAATAGAAATAAATGTGATACTTGTTTAAGGAGGGTGGACATTTTTCAAACAATAGTTTCAGGTTGTGTGTTGTGTGTTATAAAGAAATCATCTGCTGAAGACTGGTTTAGCACAGAGGAATTTATGGGAACTTCCTACACTGTTTCCTACAAAGCAGCCTCCAAGACATTTTCAAAAACAAGACAATAATTCCTTGTATTCCCAAATACAATGTGGAAAAAATGCACCTTTTATCAGAGGGGCCTTAGATTCTAAATGTAGATAACGGTGCAGTACAACAGGATGATCACCCTCACGTATTTGGCATGTTTGCATTTTATTGCTATTGTCTACACCACAAAAAAAAGAGTAAATATATAAATATACGTTGGCTCTAAGCATCTACCTTTTTTCTGCTTTAAAAATGATAATTTGATCTTTCTGTTAAATCAAAGGATTTCTAGGATCACCCTTTTGGAACTTCTTTGATAGTGCTGCGTGACCTGTAAAGTATTCTAACCCCTTTTACTATACAGGATATGAACATTTTTGCCATATCTGGTTGTATAGCTCCTGCCTCTATTACTGTGATCCAGTGCTATTTTGATCTGTTGTTAATTAACAAAAAAGAAGGAACAACAGTGAGTCTTGAAGTGAAAAAGCTTTTAATTTGTTGCTTGCGGTGTAGATGAGTAGGAGGTAAGCTACCAGAATTAAATGCTCACTCACCCAGAATTTTGATGGTCTGCTTATGTGACCTCTTACGACCCATGGCACTGGGACCCTGCAGGTCTCCTTTGCTTCGCCAGAGCTTCCGGCCAATGGAGCCATACAGAAAAATAAGGCAGAACATGGGGCAGAAGAAGTAGACCGTGGACACCCAGATGGTGGTGTGCAGGAGGCCTGAGGCAATCGCGTATCTGGTGGGCTTGCACTGGCGCGTACTATCATCCAGGTGCGTGTCATTGTCATATTCCACCCCTACCAGGAAGATGACAGGAGTAGCTGAGAGTAGAGCAAAGCCCCACATGGCCAGGATAACAAACTTCACCCGTTGCTTGGTTGCCAGCACCTTGGCTTTGAGTGGAAAGCAGATGGCCAGGTAACGCTCCACACTGAGCGCAGTAATGTGCAGGATGGTGGCATAGGTGCAGCCCTCATTGATATAGTGTGACAGACGGCACACTAGTTCACCAAAGACCCAAGGTGTGTACTTCCACAGGCGGTAAAGGTCAAAGGGGAGGCTTAGGAAGATGACCAGGTCAGACACAGCCATGCTGGACAAGTAGAGGTTGGTGGTGGTCTTCATGTCCTTGAAGTGCTGGATGATGAGGATGGTCATAGCATTGCCAGTTACACCTACCAGGAAGAGGAGCAAACAGATGACAGTAACAGGGATAAGTGTGGAAGTGGGGAAGAGGGAGTCCTCGTAGTGGTAGTGGTCCTCCATGGGAAGCTCTTAGTCTTGTTTCCTTGAGTTCTGATCAGGTCCAACAAGATTTGAGTGACTGCATGGCACAGGATGCATAGGATCAACCAAGACAGCCACTGGTGACTCCGACCGGTTCCGAATATAAGCAGGGTTTTCTGCAATCCAGGTGCAGCATCAATGGAACTGTGCACGATCCTTGCTTCACGCAGGACTGCTGCACACTTGCAGACAACAAACGTGAAAAATCCATGTAGAAAGCGTACACTCATGTACGAGAACCATTGAATTTCATCGCTCTCCAGTCTACTTCCAGATCCATTCCCATATGTTTCTCCCCTTCTCTGTTCAGTCTCACCACTTCAAAACTTGAGATTCTCTGCCGTTTAAGTTAGAAGTTAAAAATAAAACATGCTGGGATCTGAACATTGGGTCCCAGTGTTCAGGAATGAATAAACAGGTTGACCGCTGTGCCGTACTGAGACGAGCTCGCAAACAGGGCTTTGCACATGAGCTTCTTAATAAGACAGAGAGAGAGACAGAGGACAAGAGGGAGGGAAGAAGGGATAAAGAGAGAAAGGGGAGGAAGAGAAGGTGGGTCTATTGCAGATCTTTCTTGCTAATTTCATATTATTGTATGGGCATCATTTCTTACTATGTAAATTCCAGTTTTTATTATTCTTCTTTAAACATTACATTCAGGTCGAAGTCTAAAAAAAAAAGCTGTAAAAATATTCAGAATCAGTTTGTAATCCCTTGCTGGAGTATCCATTCATTTCGTGCAGTCTTTGCACCTACACTGAATTCACAGATTAAAACAGGACAGTCCAAAAGTATGGAAAAATAAAAAAGGTAAAAGTAATTGTTAAATTAAATATTAATTTATATGGATCATCAGCAGTTATCTTGGACAATAAGCAGAGATACAGTAAATCCACTAAATACAGTACTTCAGAAGAAATTATTACCAGGAAGGTGATCAGAAATCGTCGATACTCAAGAGTCACACATCTGCAACTATGTCTCTTTCTCGTAATAATGCACACATTGTATTTCCTATGAGACGTACGTCGCTTTGGAGAAAAGCGTCTGCTAAATGAATACATGTAAATCTCCATGACTCCCCAAGACAAATCTGATCAAATTTATTTGTTTTTGATTGCATTTGTTCCCCATTGTATTTTCTAAAATTTTTCTGTTGCGGACCGGAAACAGCCTGGCAATTCTGCTTTCCACCATTAGGGGCAGCAAAATGCATTCGTATAAAATAGAAACTCCGTCTGTGGAGGGGGGCATGGAGGGGCAGCCTAGCGGAGTACACAGAATTAGCATCTGTTTCATTTATTATCTCTGACTGCAGAAGCTACAGATCGAATAAACAAAGGTTTACTTTAATAACCCTGTGATGTGCATTTGCCTGTCAGTTGTCATTTGTTTTTGGTTTGTCATTTTTTTATCTGTAATCTGTGAAAGTGCTCTGAGCCTCCCATCAGGATGGAGCGCAAAATAATTAATACATTATATTGTATTCCATTTTATTGCATAGTGTTTTTTTTCTATGGTTTGTCTAGGATAAAAGTAATTTTTATGTAAAATAAGTTTTATCGTCTGTGTTCCTTAGTCTGCGTTTGGAATTTAAACAAGATTTATCAGTTGGCTTTTTAATCAGTGTCACTCAAGAATGTTTTTTTTGTGTTAAACCTTAATCGATATATGCAGATTTGAGGAAAACTGTAAACTTGACTGCAACATAGTTATCTATATTCAATTTTAACTAAATTACGTTTTTGAGTTATCAATGGAAACATCAATCTTGTAGACATGTAACTCTTGACAGCCTATTTACAAAACATTTGAATCCCACACAAAAACATACACAACCCATATTATGCCATATGTGAATAAATAAGGCACATCATCACACATGAGTAAGAATCATAGAGTTTTTATTGTGCACGGATCATCCAGGTGATATCATGGCTATAGGGTTAATACTGGAGACACATATTTTGAGCCTACAATGACTGTACAAATTCATAGTGATCTGTTTGGTAGTACTTGATATTTAACATTGTGTTTTGGAATGTACAGGGCAAGAAGTAAGTGGAAACACTGAAATAACAAAAAATTGTTACTTCTTATTTGTGTAATTTATATACTATATGTTATTTCATCTTCTCTGTGACAGAGAAGATATTGAAATGGCACATTTCATTCAGTCACTATCAAAAATATGAATTTATGTTTTACTAAAGACATCTAAGAGCAGGATATCTAATATACCAGAATTTCTACACCCCCACCCAACAGGTACTACATCTTGCAAAGTTCCGATATTTATATTTATATTTATTTTTAAAAGGCTGAAGTGCCAGTAAATTGACATACCGTCAAACACAACAATCAGTCATACAACCAGACTGCTGAACTGCAATTGATATCAGTTGACAACTGGACACCCTGACATAACTTCATATTAAAACATATTTTGTAAACTTTTTGTGAACAAATAACACCTGATTACTAGTCAATCAAAATAAAAATCTTATATATATATATAGGATATGTGTGTACATATATACATAGATATATGTATACACATCACACACAGTGTATATAGACAGCTCAATGTAAATAAATAAATATGGATTTTTATTTCAAAATATAATATTAAATATATTTTCGTCAATTAAACGGATTTCACTAAAATTAATTTCACAAAAGTAAACAAAAAAATGACAAAAAAAGTGGCAAGTTTCAAATTAGAAGGTACTAGAAATAACAGCACGACTTTTCATGATTCCTAAACTATATATTAACCAAAAACTTCTGAAAAGGTATGGATTTTCAAATTTATTCTCAAAAGAGAAAAATAAATATTACTTTTTCTGCATGGTGCTTACTATTTATACAATTTTTTGAAGATATTTGTGTGCTTTACAAGTAGCAAAAAAATATAAATGTAGTATTATTGGTTAAATTAATTTAATTTTTTTTCCATTTTATAAATCTCTTTGCAAATGACCAGACAATATACTGCAATATTTTTCTTTGGTCATTCTGTCCTCCGTATTTTATCTGAATGCCTCAGTAATAAGTTGCTAGATGCTGAATCCATCATCTTTAAATCTCACTTCATAAGTAAAAGGTTTTTTTTTTTTTACTGCTCTTAAAGGGCACTTTGGGGAAATGCATTTCATCCAGTTTTCTCACAAACTTTGCATTCCACAAACAAAAATAGTGCAAAATACTGCTTTGTCTCCTCCAGCTGCCACCCACGTGGAGCTGTATAGAGATTACCCTGACAAAATCCATCTTTGAACCATCTGTGTACAACAGAGGTTCCCCCGTTTATGTGTTTGCATGTCACCAAATGGAATTAGACAGAATTAATGGATCTTCTTTCCCATCTGTGAGAATTATTGTTTGCTATGGAAAATATTTGTGCAAGCCTTAAGTCACATCAGTAGCAATGATTATTATTTTTTATTGATTCATGTTTTTTTTTTTCTTCTGCTGTTTCTGTAATTAAGTTATTATTAAACAGCAACTATTTGCATTTCATCCTGGAAGCTAGAAATTGGATATAATTTGCAGCGTGCCTCAGAGACACGGATGTTGATCATTATTTACTGCTACCTTCTTTTCCTGGTTCAGATACTGCACATATTATGACATAAAATTAGATCTTTAGGTCTTCTTGATGGATGAGCAGCTATTACTTAAGCTGTTTAGTTATTATCATCATATATGCATCATTATTATCTTGCTACACACCATAAAGTTTATATGAGCTGAATATGCATTTTGATTTATGGAGATGATTCATTTGGCTTCAAAGCAAGATTCAATGTGTAATCAAACATTAAAAGCATTTAAACTTTCAGATAGTCACTCAAAATGCAATGTATATTTATAATGCATACTCAGTTGACTAGCGATACATAACTACTGGCATTTTTAAATTATCTGTTTTTTATATCTTGTTTATGAAGACAGAGAAATGCCATTCATAGAATTTTCTGAGGTTGGTCACTTGGTTCTGGGGAAGAGAATGATGGTCGTACCCTAATGTACTTGTGATGCAACATGTAAGCTGAAATAAATATGAAAAAGACGTACAGTGCCCGGTACATTGAAATATGAAAGTGGAAGAGTAACACAAACTGAAAGAAAAAGGAAAAAATACACAAGAACACAAGCTGAGCTACAACAATCAATCATTTCGTACAATTTCTGCATTATACCTCTGCACCACTAACCTGATCACTCATACATAGATGGCCCCTGCTCTACAACGAATATGCACCAAAAATGTGGGACTACTTTCCCTAAAAGTCTAAATGCTTTGGACTGATGTGATTAGAGGAGTGAAACGCATGCATACTTGTTCAGGTTTCATGTTTTTTTTTTTTTTTGGGGGGGCACATTCAAGTCTGTTTCACCAGCTTCTTTACATACACTGTCTCCTCTTTTTAGATTTACGTTTACATTTATTCATTCAGCAGACACTTTCATCCAAAGCGACGTACATCTCATAGAAAGTACAACGTGGGCATTACATTAGCTGGAAGAGAAACTTAGATGCAGGCGCGTGATACTTAAGTGCAGTTAGTTTGTTCTTAACAAACACAACTGGGCCAGGAAATATATTTTTAATTCGATTTGATCCAAAATCCAAATTCACTACTATTACTAAGTCACGATCAATAAAAAATGAACAATGTAGATGTGCCTTGAATGACTGGCATGTTAGGTCCTGTAAAACCCTCAAATATAGTAATAACAAATAAAATATACTTTGTAGGACCTTTTATTTAAATACTAAAGCTACATTGAAACTAATTTAAATTGACCGACAGATTAAATTGACTGCTGTGCAATGCCTATGGGTGTAAAATTAGAAGCGGAACTTTTAGAAAACAGATAAATGAAGAAAATGCCATTTTAAATAAATAAATAAATAAATAAATAAACTGAAAAATGTTAGTATCTTCAAGAACTCCTAATTCAGTTGTTAATCATACAAGGAACCAGTTTACTTGGGATGAATAAATAAAGTAAATATAAAAAGCCGGGTTGCACTTTGGGCAAAAATCACACGAAACGATGCTAGCTGTAAATAAAGAACGGATTTCCCATGGATATGGACAACACGGCATGCCTCAAGTAAAAGAAAGACTTCATCAACCACATTTCAATTTCTATCTTACCCTTCTTATCTAATAATTACTGTATTTTATCATGTTCAAACTTTAGCGTTCTTATTCTTATTTCACCAATTTAATAATACGTAACAATTACTGTATTTGGGTAAGCTTCTAATGATGCTGTACGTACATTACAGCAGCACGGTGAATCAAAGAGAGTAGCAGCAGGAGACACAACGTATAGCACTAAACTGTAAAAGATATATACTACTAAAGTGTTTTCTTTAAAAACACCTTTAATAGCTGCAAAAGGCGTAAAAATTGTAAAGAAAATTTTTTAAAGTATTTTTTTCATAATACTTGATTTTGAGTTAAACTGCATTCCTCTGAGTCTACTGACACATCTGATGGGATCAAGTGTTTTATAGTGAGATGTGGTCGCCAATAAGGAGCAATATATCTACAAAACAACGTATAGTGGGGGGGTGCCATATAGCAGGGACCATCTGTATGGCAAAGGAAATGGACTTAAACAAAGGTCGATGTTACCATAAAAGCATGTGGTATAGGTCACTTGATGACAAAGTACTGGATGACAAAGGCGATGAGGATGGAGGTGACGGCAAAAACCACCAGTATGAGGGCGGCACACTGTTCGTCTGTCAGGCTGACGCTTGTCCGCACTGCCTTGGTCCCACCTACGGCCCCACCACCCAGCGCCGCTGCTGCCTCACTGCGCTGGGGCAGGAGTGTCACCGTGGTGCTGTAGGGCCCTGGTAGGTCTGGGGGCGTGGCACACTGGCGGATGGCGCCAAGCCGGAAGCGATACTCGTTGCTGGGCTGCAGGCTGGAGGCCTGATAGGATGTGGCCGAACCCTTGTAGATCTGGAATATTAGGAGTCAGGGGGAAAAAAAAGCGGGGATAGGTAAACAAGAGGAGGATTGGGATGGGAGAAGAAAATAATAATACAGGTTTACTGATTTACAGGTTTAAATGTATGGTTTATGTTAGTTTTGGTAAAAAATTCAGAGCTATTATTTTTTTAAAGTAAGCTAGACCGGTACCATTACCACCTCATTCAGCTACACAACCCAGACATATGGATGACAAGGCAAAGTATGGTAGCACGCGGTGCTCAGGGTTCGGATGGGGCAAAGAAGGGCACATAGTCACGGTACATTGTGAACGTGTATTGGAACACCAGCACACAGCGAGAGGTGTCAGCGAGAACAAATGCAAATAATGCTCTTGGGCTAAGGACCCCTTTTCCTCAAGAACCTGCATCTCCAGCCAGCCCTTCCAACCTTTTTCAGTCTTCTCACACTCCCCAACCTCAAGCACTTACACCTTTATAATTCCCGTCAGCCCCCACAGCGGATGAACAACTATCTCACATTTTTACCACGATTCAGATTATCTCAACTATTTACGCTAAACATCTTTTCCCGCTCGAACATGACGCTTTTCAGTAATGCGGGACGTTACAGTATAAATTAGATCTTAGAATTATAGCAAGGATTTATAATCCATTCGTGTACTTTTTCGTGTTCACAGGTAGACCCGCATATACGGACTCCCTTCTGCTAGCGCATGGAATCTACCGGGGATCGACATCACCGAAGAAATTCAAACAGCAACGCAAAACCAAAGGTGAAGGCTCGCGGTTTCCTTTGAACCCCAGATCAGGGTTACAAGGAAGTTTACCTGTGAAAGAAAAAGAAATACATCCAGCGGCTTTCTCTAATGAACCTGAGATTTACATCAGGAAGTCAACCTGCAGAGCAGACAAGAGAAGCTTTGAAGATAAAAAAACAGAGCTATGAGTGCAGAGGGCACAGTGGTTAGAGCCATTGCCTTGCACTTGGAAGATTCCAGGTTTGAACCCTTGAGTATCATTTAGGGTAAGTTTGAGATGAGCTGGAGGGAATAGGAATATTTCACCATAAAAATAAAGGAATGAATAATTTCACTGAAGGCTTTTTGATATTCTGTCCATTTTGTTGAACAAATTTGAACCTGTTAACAGGGAATATGTGTAAAAATACACTGCAACAAAAGCACTGGAGGGTTCTACTGGTACTAATTAAAGTCATACTGAAGTTTTATATGAGTACCACTGTCACGGTTGTTTTACCAAGTATTGTGGATCCTAAAGTACATTTTTTTTTTTTTCAGGTGTTGACAATTTCTATTGAAATCTGTTTTTTCTTATGTCATTTTTACTGCTTAGCAGATACTGTACTATGTTCCGCTTTCCTTCAGACTGTAAATGGCATTTTATGCTTCCTTTATTTGTACATTATAAACAAATTAGAGCCCATTCTCTGTCAGTCCTGTCCTGAGGACCACAACTAGAAGATTTAAACCTGGTACCTCACTCGATGGCACCAGCAAGCACATTTGCAAGAGAATGATTTTGCTCTTATCTAATTCCAGGGTTACACCATGGAGTGCGTGCTCAATGGCAGTCGAATCATTCAGGCTGCTTCATTTGATTTGGGACCCCCTGGACTGTGAAAATCTCAGGTACTGTGCAATCACACTTGTGCACCTGGCTGTGGCATCATTCCAAATTACTGTTCCATTAAGCCATGCTGAGCAACAGCATGACCTGCAGCATATACTTCGCAGACGTGTGACCTTTGGATGATGGACGATACCAACGCATGAGCAGAAAAGGAGTTTGGCCCTGAGGCTGCTATCTACATATTCAAAATTGCAAGCTGACATCAAAGTGTCAAGGAAGTGAAGAGAAAGTAGGATGCTCTATGAAATGTCCCAAGGCCATAGACAAAGCAATTGCCGCACATCGACCCAGGCTGATGTTTTGGTTAAAATTAAGAACAAAGTCTAACTTTCCTCGGAAGGTATCAGAGGTTATTTACACCACTTAGGTTTATAATAAGAAGATAGAATGAATGTGATCTTCCACTTTTGGCCATTTCTTTCACAGTGACATGATATGTCTTCTATGAAAATTACCTGTTTGAAGTCTGTGTTTCCTGTCATGCACTGCAAGGAGTAGATGATGGGATCCCCCTTCATGGGGGGCGTGGACTCCCAGGTCACCTCACATGTGTGGTCATTCAGGCGCTCAAGGCGGGGGGCTGAAGATCACCAGGTGGGTTGAGCAGTAAGACAACAACACCAAAAAAGATAAGACACCAAGACAAAAATGAGTGGTTGATATGAAAAGAGTATACCTAAAGCACAGCTGCCATGCTATTCATCATGGACTTCAGGCTATGCTGGTTTTCGTTGCAAATAACACCTTAATTAACCGAATTATGCTCGGATCAGTGGTGAATTAACCATGGAATCCAATTTGCGTCAAACCAAGTAAGGGATTTCTCTCCTTTCTGTTTGTGTTAAACCGACTTCATGCCACAAATTTAATACAGCTAAACATTTTTCTAAGAGTTTTTCAAGATTGTACCTTTAGGAGCAGGAGGGGGAGAGCACAGGGTGCTGAATGTGTATACATCAGAGAAGGGTCCTTCACCCCCCTCATTGAAGGCCTGAATCCGGAACGAGTAGGCGGTTGACTCAACCAGCCTTTGGACTTTGTGAGTGTGGCATGGTCCTCTATACAGGCATACGAACCTTCTCAGAAGAAAATAAAGTTAGAGAGAAGGGAGAGAGATGTTTAACTTTTTAGCAGTCCAAACACCAATGAAGAGGCAGAAATGTGATCGTTAACCTTAATCATAAACTTAAATGTCACAGTCTTTAAATGTGCATTCACAGCTAGCATTGTCAACTGTCCAGCATTAGCTTGGACACCCTGTATTTTTGCCAAAAAATATCCAAGACGAATGAATAAATGGTCATCTTGTTGCCGCACTTAGAGTTCCAGCATCATCCAAAAACTGATTCAGCTCTACTTATATTTCTAGGCTGCGAGCAATTTCCCCACACCTTAAATGATGACCAATAAAGTATTGGCAGGTCTACTGAAATCTTACTTCAAGTTGAAGCTGCAACGTGTTTCCAGCTGGTTTAGCAAATGGCAAACCCAACAGTCTACTACCATTTACTCACCTCCCACTTTTATCTTCCATCTGCAGCTGGTACTGAAGAGGATCTGAGGGACTGGTCCGTATGGATCCCTCGCCCCACTTAAGCCTCAGAGTCTGATGGCTGAACGCTGTACACTCGAGCCGAGGGGGTTGTGGTGGCCTAGGTTTGGTCCTCATTTTGACCATGGGGCTGAAAGGGCCTGCGCCCAGACTGTTCAGTGCTTGGATCCGGATCCTTGTGCAGCCAAGAAGACGAGCTCATTTTATTTCACCATTTTATCTGGCGCATAACAAAATGCCCAACTCAAAGGCTCAGAGGTAAGGCAACCCATGGGAGATGTGATCACAAAATTGTAAAGAACTCTGATGTATTACCATCATGCCCAGTAATTAACCTGAATTGCTTCAGTAAAAAATCCAACTATACAAGTTAAGACTTTACAAAACCAAGCTTTGTACCATGGTTAAACCCATGCTTTTCAGCTCAGTATTTTTTGGTGTCATATTATTACAAATGTACTGGATAGCAGCACTTTATTGCCAAGATCCACCACAGACTTCTTGATGGTATCTGTTGCCCTATATGTGATATCCTATTGGGAGGAAGAACCCACCTGTAAGTGGTGTCAGGCTGCAGGTGCTGGATGACATATCGAGTGACCGGTCCCACGGGGATCGGCTGCCGCTCCCCCAGATCAATGAGGTAGGAGGTGATCTCTGCACCATGGTCGCAGGGTGCCTCCCACTGCAGGCCCAGACAAGTTGAGGGGCAATAGGGGGCATCGGACCCCCGCCCTGCCGTCAGTTCCTCATCCTCCAGGGCCTGGACGCCGGCGACGGCTGCTGGCACAGAGCAGGGAGTCTGGCAAAGGACCACCTCACTGAAGGGTCCCACTCCCACTGCGTTCACCGCCTAAGGGGAGACACCAGGTGCTCACTTCATCAGTGTGACCACCACAACCGGTCGGGGTCTACACTCAAGAATCCGACTTCTGGTGGATCTCAAGCACACACAGTATACCCACCCACACACACACACACACACACACACACACACACACACACACACACACACACTGTCTGAAGCTGCTTGTCCTGAGCAGGGTTGCGGTGAGCTGGAGCCTAACCTGGCAGAGCAGGGTGCAAGGCTGGGACACACACACACACACACACACCCAGGATGGGACACCAGTCCATCACAAGGCACCTCAAGCAGGAATCGAACTCCAGACCCACCAGAGAGCAGGACCTGGCCAAACCCGCTGCACCACTGCGTCCGCAACCCCCCCCCCCCCCCAGAGTATACCTTGTTACACTTTTCAGTTAAGAGAATAAGAAAAATACCCGTACCATTCCTACTGGTATGTACATCATCAATTTTCAATCTCTCTTTCCTGTAAATTGAAACATTTATGCTATTGCTCATTTTTATAGTTACATTTAGACAGAAGTCATTCAGTTTACGTACTTTTTTCACATGTACAACATCAGTACCCCCTACCAGGACCATCGGGCCAGTGTCTAATGCCTTCCGTTTGCCTCCAACTCACCTGTACCCGGAAGAAGTAGCTGGTGGCAGGCAGTAACCCCCGTATCTCATGGCTGAGCCCAGGACCAGAGTAGCATGTCTGCACGGTGGTCTCAGTCACGCCCCACTCCAGTCGGAACTCCGACACCGGGGTGCCGTTAGAGGGCGGGGTCTGGATAGACACACACACAAATAACCGAGAAGGTATTTCTGTAACAAGCAGGGATGAGATTAAGGCCTCTTCCAGCATGGCATCGATCCTTTCTAAAGCGTTTCATGAAAGGGACTGAGTCATCTCAGTAAATGACTTCTGCCATTGCCAAGTTCACACACAACGATGTCTTTTTTGTTTAGGGCAATGTGCAAAAGCTAGACATACTAGACCCCACTCAAAGTAAAGTCACTTGTCAGACTTCACTGCCCCTGAACCAGAGTGAGCCTCACCTCCCAGCTGACAAGGGCACAGGTGGGCGATCTGCACACCACGTGGGGCGGACGGCAAGGCTCGGGAGCACCAGGGCATGTCGTGACCTCACAATAGTCAGAGAAGGGCCCGTACTGTCAAAACACACACGCACACACACACACACACACACACACAAAGAGACATACACACAAACACAAGTCTTCTTCAGTCCAGTTGTGAAATCAATACATTCTGATGAGGGATCAAACTCTTAACAACTCTAACCTGCACAGACAGGACTAGCTGGACTAAAACCTCAATCCCTTTGTTTTGTACTCACACACACACACACACACATTTTCAGAACCGCTTGTCCCATACGGGGTCACGGGGAACCGGAGCCTACCCGGTAACACAGGGCGTAAGGCCGGAAGGGGAGGGGACACACCCAGGACAGGACGCCAGTCCATCGCAAGGCACCCCAAGCAGGACTTGAACCCCAGACCCCCTGGAGAGCAGGACTGCGGTCCAACCTACTGCGCCACCGCACCCCCTCCTGTTTTGTACTCATAAACATTAATACAATATTTCACCAGACATTGCATTTTAGTATGGATAAATAGGTCTGACAAATAAAATAATAACTATTATCATTATCAGTATTATCACTATCACAAAATGTTCCTGTTCTCCCACAGAACTATGAAGTGTAAGAGAGGTGGGCCTGTGTGTGAGAACCGCTTGTGTTCATGCCCAGTACCGTGCTGTCGCTCACCCCGGCCTTGTTGGCCGCCCGCAGGCGGAAGCTGTAGGAGGTACCAGGCAGTAGATTGCTGATGGTGCAGTCCAGATCGGGGCCCTGATACACCTCCCTGTGCACCTCCTCGTGCCCACCCTTCATCTCCAAGCTGTAGAGGGTCACTGCTCCTCCCCCATCTACATACGGGGGCCCTGATACGGAGAATATTAAATTCAGTTGTATTTTACTGCTAAAGTGTTATTTGTAACAAATTTCAAAGATATAAAACAACTGATTGTCCTTTATAGACAGTCAATCAATTAATCAGTCAGTCAGTTCAAGAGGCTTGGCTGTTACAGTAAGTTACTATGGGTGATTCAAGAGAGGGAACATGAAGCAAATGAGAAAATAAGTACAAAGATACTGTAAAGTGGGCTGGAGGTGGAGTAGGAGCATCAGATGTGGGACTTACCCCAACGCAACAGTACCTCCCGAGCTTTTGGCCTGCCCACCACTCTGGGGTGCTGGCATGGGCCGGGGGGCACAATGGGGGTCTGGATCTGCAAGGTCTCAGATTGCTGAAAAGAATCAATGAAAAATTGGTAGAGAAGTCAAAAACAAACCTCAAGTAAAAGTACCATGATTTTAAAAAAATTACTCAAGTAAATGGAAATATTCATACTGGCGGATGTGTAGCCCCTATACACTTAGGGTAGGGTAGGGTACATGTGTTGCCAGTACATACTTCAGGGTTAGATGTTTTTTACCCACCGGGCTCTGGCCTCCCTCACTGATGCAGTAGACTCTGGTCAGGTAGGTGACACCAGGCCTTAGGCCTTCACAACTGTGTTCCATGTCTGACCCACAGTAAACCTGCTCCCAGGAGGCTCCTGATGGAAATGTGTGCATACACACAAGTGCCAGTTCATCATCAATCCAGGGGCCAAGTCAAAAGAGTATGATTTAATAATGTTTGAAATGTGTATAATATGTTGAGTTATTGTGGTGGAAACTCACCATTCATGTCCTCAGATATTTCCAAAACATACTTGGTAACTTCTGACCCTCCATCATCATTAGGAGATTCTTCAAAAGAGAACAGATTGTCACTCATGATAGCAGTTTTAGAACCCACTGCTCACCCACAGACCCACCGCTGGCTGTCACTCTTAGAACCCATTGCTCAATGTCAGAACCCATCCTTTACTGTTAGAACTCATCCCTCACTGTTACAACACCCAGTTCAGCCACAGCCCCTGGACCCATTGCTCACTGACAGGACCAGTGCTCATTCTTCAATCCTGTAACATACCTACAGAACACATTGCTCATCCATGAACTCAACAGTGTCTCACAGACTTACCATTGACCCTTAGAACACATTGCTCACCCACAGAACACTACGATTCCGGACAGGATACACCACTTATCCTAGATTCTCTGCTCACCCCAACAGACTTCAAGACTGTTAGGGAGCACCTTGCCCCTTACAGCAAGACCCCGGGGGCAGCTCGGACTGTCCGGACAGGTGGAGAATTCTGAAACCTGGCTGGGGTTACTTTTGCCTTCTGCATTGTAAGCGACCACCTGGAGGTAGAGAGTAGAGCAGATTCATCAGACACATCAAGAAACTCCAATGTTCCCTTGGCACAAACTAGAACCTGGCACTTTCAAAACAGAGAGCATTACTCCTCTTATCTTGTCTCTATCCAATGTGAGTGGTGGGTTGGCAAACTCCAGAGGGTTAAGAATGACAGCTAGGACCCTCTACCAGCCTTTAACCTTAACCTACCATTCCACTCACAAAGCTCCATGGCTCATACCAAAATGACCAAATCAGGCAGATATTAGTTTTTATTCAAGGACTTAAAGTACTGGCAAGAGTACACAGTAGGGAGATATACAGACAAGGGTGGGGCGTTAGGCTTTCTTGACCATTTTGGAGAATGTACCCCTCCTTTACTGGGTAGTCACAGCTTGCTTACCCTGAACTTGTATTTTGTGCACCTTTGGAGGTTCTTGGCTGTGTGGGAGGTTTTGTAACCGTCGTAACATTTCTTGAAACCGCATCCCTGAACATATAGAAAAACAGAATTGAAAGGTGTTGCTAAACCCACACAGCAAAATATATTCTACCATAGAACTATTCTGTTAATGTCACGATCTGGGAGATACACATTAGTATGTGTTTGTTTCTCGACACTGTGGTTGAAGAGAGCAGTGTATTGCATTTTATTTGTCATTCATCATTATTAACTGGAGGGCAAAACAATGATTTTGAATCTCTTCTGGTTTTGCCACAGGTTGTGCACAGTAAACAAGCAAATGCAATTTCTAAGTTTCATTTGAATCTGTTATTGAATTAGACCAACAATATATTTCCATAGGGGGTCTCCGGGAGGAGCAAGGTTGCCCTCCGAGTGCCATACCATGCCCTCTTCCTCCATCTCCAGGATATAGAAGATACTGTCTCCGCTGGGTGGGGCTGCTGACCGCTGCCATTGCAGGTGCAGCCAGTTATGCCCCGCTTTCACCAGCTCTGCGCAGAGGGGGGTTGCAGGGACGCCCTCCGAGGTGAAGAGGTCAACCGCTTCACTGAAGCCGCTGTGAAATAATGCGAAAACAGGGAATAATATTAGAGGGAGAAAAGAAACGCATGCAAGGTAAGAGATGTTCATTCGTTTACACTCATTATGACTCACTCAGCAGTTACTTTAGCAAATTGTTAACATGTTTCCATTCAGTTTTTAACAGTATCGAATTACAACAGTACCTTACACCCATGTCATTTTTGGCCGCGAGACGGAAACAATATTTCGATGCTGGAGAAAGTTTGGTCACTCGATACTGCTTCTGTGGTCCGTAGTAACACTGCTCAAACTCCCCTGTCCCTTTGCCCTGCAAAAACAAGTTATGGTATTGTAACGACCCGCGTTACTGATTTAATGTAAATAGTTGCATTGTGGGAAATCTGTAAATAATATCTGTAACCACTGGGGCTACGTCGGGGAGAAATGGTGGGTTGACTGTGTCTGCCACTGTGTGAGGGGGAGTTGAGGGGTGCTAAGGCAGGCTGGCTATAAGCGCAGGTCCTGGAGGAAAAGGGGTCCTCGGACCGAGAGCATTATTTCCCTTGTGTTGGTGTTCGAATAAACCGTTCGTTATGAACGCTGCTTCCGCGTCCTTCCTCGCCCCATCCAAACCCACGGCGCTGCGCGCTACAGTATTATGTTTTGTTGAGGCTTTCTTCTGGCAGCCCAGTAAC
The DNA here is from genome assembly GCF_900964775.1 of Scleropages formosus. Taxonomy (NCBI): domain Eukaryota; kingdom Metazoa; phylum Chordata; class Actinopteri; order Osteoglossiformes; family Osteoglossidae; genus Scleropages; species Scleropages formosus. The sequence continues at coordinate 6,169,976 of NC_041815.1, read as the reverse complement.
CCAGTGCGGAGTCCCTGACTTAGCAAGAGTTGGTTCATAAAATTTTGTTAGCTGAATATGACAGTGAGTGGCCCGGGGGCTCGTCACCAATCCTATAATTTTATTCGTTTATAATTCTAATTGCAGCTACTTGTGTAGTGTGTGCTGGGAAAAACAGTGGTGTTGGACTGAGTGTACTCAGAGAATCTCCTGTCCGTGTCTGTATCTCTCCGTCTGTTGGTGAAATGCATGTTACCCTGGGCTATAGGTCGCTTTCGAAAAGCAGCATCTGCTAAATAAATAAATGTGAATGTAAAGGTTGGCACCTGGATAGCTCCACATTTTGGATGGGAACAGAGTGGACAAATCTCTGTCTTCCACTGAGCAGCTCAGAGAGACAACGCTGGCAGACAGCCTCATGCACAGTCCTGTCTCAGACCCCCGGCTAGGTATTTCTGATCCGTCGTAAATAATTAAACACGGTAAAGATTTCTGAGCAGAGCAAGAGCAGGGTGTTGGCAAACTTAAGGCGGCTCTTACTATTCGCGATCGCTCCCCGTCAGCGAATCGGGTGAAGCATCGGTGCGCAATTCGAATTGCATTATAGCTCTGTCTATCAAAAAAAAGATCCCTCTCAAAAAGTTTGTCGCTCGAAAGTTCGTAAGTAGGGTACTCGCTGTACATACATCTTTCCTTCAAAGCACAGCATGCGCATCGAGCGAGGAATCTCGAATACAGACGCTCACCTCCTCTGAGGTACATGCTGTGAGCCACCTGTTTAATCGCTTCATCCAGTGATGTAACACACTTTGAGGGGAGCAGTAGTCACCCAGTTCCACCCACAGTGCTGCAAGCAGCCAACACAGGTTTTAGTGTTCACGATGAGGGTGAGAGACACAACCATCTCACCTACCCGAGGGAACGCGGATGAATTTGTTTTCCCTTAGGTCTGCTCGCGACAGATGTCTAATGTCGCACGGTGGGGGATCCAGGTTGGAGTCGCACTTTGCAATTCAACAGCGTGCCACTGCGGAGGGCCTCTTTGCTGAAGTTCTGATAAAAACTCTAGACATGATCTCAGCTTCGTGGTAGAAGTTGTTTGGTGTCCAATGCGGTTCTACCAAGGATGCGCGGTTTACCCACTTCACTTTCTTGTGATTGTGCTACTCAGTAAAGGCAAATTTTTACAGTACCTCATCCCACTGTAGCAGGTAGTTGTGAATTTTTGAGCCGTTGTCGCAGGGAGCCTGTGTGATATAGACATGTTAGCGTTACCATCACAGAGAACCCATTTCATTGCTGTTTTGTCAGCCGTGCGCGAGGATGGACCGAAGCGCTACTCGGCGAACAGGAATCACCTTCCATTGCAAGACAAGGCTGGTCTTTGTTCCGCCAGCCTTCCAAGGGGCACTCGGAGGGTCTGGCTCACAGCTGAGGGTCGTGAAGTTCACAGGCTCAGATGGACTGCCTTGCACATGACGACATGTGGCCTGCACCCTGGTAAAGGCGAGTTACTACAGCGTGTCACACTGTGCCAAATTCCACACAGGCTGCATATCCTGTGGTTTTGAATGTTGATGAACACAAAATAACAATGACTGATGCTTAAAGAGGGCCCAGCAGCTGAAGAGAACCGTACCTTGCACTGTAGTCTGTCGCTGGCCGGAGGTCATCCAAAGTTGCATTCAGTTCTTCGCCACTGATGAAAGACGGCATGGAATTATTGCTGTATTATCTAAAGAGGACGGGAACTGCAGCTGCACTAGCAGGTGAACTTGCTGTGTGAGTAACCCACACCGGGAACGGTGGTCCACTCTGGATCTTCACCAGCGCAAAGTTCCAACTCCGAAATGAAGCTTACCTGTACACAACCTGGCAGCCCCCATCCCTGCTGCCACAGGAGACCATCACTTCGTAGCTGAGGGGTTCAGCAGGCCTCCTCTGGGCTCCTAGGCAGCTCTTCACATCATCCGGAGCTGCAGGGGCACACCACTTCAGCTCAGCAGTCCGGGCCTGAACGTCAGTTACCTGGAACACAATGGAGACACGGCATCCAGGAATCAGCAGTTATCCCAAAAAAGGACAAATCCTTCGTTCCTTAGGGGAGCAGGGATGATGCTAACAGTACACATGAATGGTGGGACAATGGACCGAGAGGATTTTTTTAACGGTTTTACTTCAGCAACAGGGCAGACAAACAACCATGTAAGGGTGGCCCTAATAAAAGGCTTGCAAAAAGCTAAATAAGCCATGTGATGGAGGAGAACAAGATGTTTGAGGTGTCCCTCTCGAGGCTTTATTTCATATGAGTTTCTCTTGAAGATGTGAGGGATTGGATGCAATTGCAAACCAAACCAGTAGGTGGCAGGCTAAACGTCAGCTCACAGAGCATCTGCCTTTCGGATCACGGCACGCACTGTTTCCTCTCGCTTAGACAAAGTACGTGGGGAGCAGCAAACATCTTAAATGAGAATCTGAAATAACCGAATGAGCCACAAACCACACATCTGTGTACGCTCACACTGCAGGCACTGTGATATTTAGAGACAAACCTGTCATCGCTCACCACATACCTACAGGCACAGAACATTCAGCACAAACCTCCAGAATCAGGAGGATGTGTAAAAAAATTGTAGTGAGACTTAAAGTTTGAGAGGATGTCGCACTTAAGAGAAACAGCGAGAGGAACTCACTTCTGGCTTGCCGATGGTAGACAACACCACTTGAAGGGCCTTGGATTCCTCGTCCAGGTCTGCAAAAACACACACCGCACACAGGGCAGGAAAAATGGCATTTCTTAGCCAACGGCTTCATTAATAACATCACACTATTGTGGCGCTAAACTCTATTAAAAAAGGCAAGGTGCTGGCTACGTGACGGGAAATAGGCACAAGGGAAAAAGCGCTGCATCATCGCTGGATGACTCTCGTTGCGATTCGCACAGATGTAGACATGTCCGCTACTCAGAAACAGGTCCTCCGTGAAGTCTGGCAAAGTCTGACCGGACTGATTGATGAGTCAGATGGGCCATGTAATAAGGGTTTACTTTGGAGCGCCTGGCTCCTCAGTGCCAGCGTCAAGCTCGGATAATGAGACCTATAGTTTCCCCAACGAAGCAGAATGTGGTAGGGGTGGGGGTCGGGCGACACGACTGGCTTGGTGCTCATTCTGAAGCCAAGCCAGGTCCCTTTGCTGAGACACCTGCACTCGGCGCTGTGGTGTAACTCTCGGCCTATGACTCGGAGTTACCCAGCAGCCGCAGCGCTGCAAAAATAGTGAACACCTCACTGGCCGAGCCGTGGATCTCTGGCACGGACTTCCGCATCTGGGCTGCACGAGTCACAGCGACAAACGTCAGAGCAATGACGACCTTGTCAATCTTTGTTTCCTTCATTTTCTACCAAGAGTGCAAATGAAGGACGAAAGCCTGCATTTCTGCTCCCTACCTGCATTCTCAACCAATGTGGAGTGAAAAATAGCCAAAGATGAGACTAAATCTAACAAGAAATTTTCTGGGCATGTAATGGGGACAGGGGATGCAGTGGCACAGTGGGTTTGACCGGGCCCTGATCTCCGGTGGGTCTGGGGATCAAGCCCTGCGTGGGGTGCATTGTGATGGACTGGCGTCCCGTCCTGGGTGTGTCCCCTCCCCCTCCAGCCTTATGCCCTGTGCTGCCAGATTAGGCTCTGGCTCCCCGCAACCGTGCATGGGACAAGCGGTTTCAGACGGTGTGTGTGTAATGGGGACAATAGATCAGATAAGAAGGAATAAATGGAGCTTTCCGATGCCCTGGTGTTTTTATACAATTAGAGATTATCAGCAGTTGTCAAGTGCTTCTTTATCTTCAGCATCATGTTCCAACTTGTTTAGAAAGCAGCTTAAAATACTTCCCATTAATATCAGTGCCTTACTCAGAAATACACCATCAGTGAGCCTCCTGGGGGGGGGTGCGGTAGCGCAGTGGGTTGGACCACAGTCCTGCTCTCCGGTGGGTCTGGGGTTCGAGTCCCGCTTGGGGTGCCTTGCGATGGACTGGCGTCCCGTCCTGGGTGTGTCCCCTCCCCCTCCGGCCTTACGCCCTGTGTTACCGGGTAGGCTCCGGTTCCCCGTGACCCCGTATGGGACAAGCGGTTCTGAAGGTGTGTGTGTGTGTGTGTGTGTGAGCCTCCTGGGACTTGCACCAGCAACCTTCAAGTTACAAGCCCTTAATCACCATGTTACTCATTGCCCAGGCAAGGATTATGAAACAGACACACACTCCCTCAGGCACACAAAGTTCTTGTACCTTCTGATTCTGTGTCTATGCAAGGCGACCCTCTCATCACGCCCACTAGTTTGGCCCTCTCTGCCTCCGTGTCACTGCCCTGCCCTTCCTCTTGCTCTGCCTCTTCGCTGCCGAGGCCATTCTGGACCTCCAAGGGAGCAGGGCTGCTGTGGTCCTTCCGGGGCGATAGTGGGGGGCTCCTCGCCTGATCGGTGGGTGGGCTTCCAGCACCCCCCCCAGCCTGGCGCTCCTTGAGCTTTCTCTGCAGGCGACTGTACGTTTTACCAGCCCGCTCGTCCCTGGGTGCAAAAGGCGGGCGTCTGTGCGGAGAATAGGAGTCTGTGGGGCATGAAGATACAGAAGTGCTCAGACAACAAGGACGTACAGATGAATAAAACAAGAAATGCAGGAAGACACAACATTCCTTTATCCAAATCAGCCTGTAAGCAGCATCCTGAATCTTACTTTCACCCATTTGGCAAAGCAGGATGCATAGTAGTTAACAATTCGGATTTGCCTTTACTTGGTCAAAGTCGTTAGTTCAAGTCCTAGGAGAGGCTCTGCTATTGTGCTCTGTAATGTGGTATCCAACCTGAACTTATTCTCTAAAAATATCAGTTGTATTCTTGGGTGAAATTGCTAAAAGCCTTACAAGATAGCTTGTTACACAACAAAATAAATAAAGTAGAAATTTGAATAATACATATATATATATTTTTTTAAATTATTTACATAAATAATTACTTTTAGAAAAACGATTTCCCATCCTGGTGCTTTAATCTGCACTCTCTTAGACACATGTCCAGTTTCTTTACCAAGTTTGACATAAAGTCGACAGTGATGTGTATACTAAATGCTGAATGACTGCATCAGCACTGCTGGCCTGTAATTACTGTTTAATTTTGGAAGGTGCTTCTTCCACAGAATGGCTGGGTGTGAAAAAAAAATGCTGTTATTGTGCTGTTACCATGTGAATGTGCAGTGCACCTGCTCACCTAGCTCTGAGAAGATGTGTCCGGTGTGGTATTGTGAAATGTACTGCGAGCCAAGGTCCCCTGCTCCACCCGAATATATAGGATGTGGTGGTGGGTGCATCATGACCGGGTGAGGAACAAAAGCTGGCAGATGGGGGGGCGGAGGGGGTGGAGGATGCGGTAGGGGCGAGTGGCCCCCTGGTATGAGCTCCGGCTGAGGTATGACCAGGACACGTCGAACTCCATTCTCCTCGATGACCTGGAGGAGAGATGACAGCACATTCGATTCACTCTGGGGACAGAGGCTAACGCTTGTGTTACCATCATGACACACTCGCAGGTGTAGGTAGACAGACGTGTGGGATCAGGAGGACAGACATGTTTTAAATGGGGGAGATGCATAGATATGAGTCTTCCACAAAGTAATATCATTCCTAAAGTTGAAACATACTAAACATGAACACATTTCCTGTATGTGGCAACATGGATTTCACACATGGCTGGTGCCCTCCAGGCTCGATTAAACCTACCTGCGAAATGTATCCTGTAGGTACGTAAATTGGAGGCACAGAACCATTTGGGGACATCATAGGAACCTGAGCTGGACCTGTCAAAAGGTGAAATCCAAATGTCAGCATTGTACCATCATTCTGCCCATTTCTAGATCCCAACAATTTCGAGAGGAGCCATTTCACAACATTTAATCTGCAATCATTGTATTATTTTCTTAGAAAATGTTCAGATGCCCTTTAAAGTATTTGAATACATCAGAAAAGGTTCAGAAATGTGCCCTGTTTGACACTGCCAGATGTTTGGCTAGAGATTTTGTGCTAAGCACTATATCCAACCGCACTACAGTAGAGTTCGTCCTGGCACTTAAACTAGCAGCCTTCAACTTACAGTTGTCCTTAACCGCAGCACTGTGTATTGAAAACCAAATTGCACAGATAGAAAGAGCAATAAAACGCATGCCGCAACTGCCATCACAGTAATTTTTTCAAGTATAAAACTTCCATAAACTGTTTCCTCAGCTTGTTATTCAAGATTCAAACTTGGTGTCACAGAGTGACTTATGGACTCCTGAAATTTATATTACTTACACACACACACACCATCTGAATCGCTTGTCCCATACCGGGTCACAGGGAACCAGAGCCTACTCGGTAACACAGGGCGTAAGGCCGGAGGGGGAGGGGACACACCCAGGATGGGACGCCAGTCCATCGCAAAGTATCCCAAGCGGGACTCGAACCCCAGATGCACTGGAGAGCAGGCCTGTGGTCCAACCCACTGCGCCACCACACCCCTTTCGAAACTTATATTAATAGTAGTTTTTTTTGGCTGGTGTTTTTCTCTAAATTGACTTACAATGTTAAGGTTCTTGTGATGATTTACTCATTTATACGGCTGGTTAATTTTACTGGAGCAATTCAGGGACTCAAGGGTACTACAACAGGAGGTTAGTTTTGAACCTAAGGCCTTCAAGTGGAAGATGGCAACTCTAATCACTACACTACCGGCTGTGCCCAAATTCACTTATTACTACCAACATTTAATTAACTGAGAAAACGAACACAGTAGCTCAGAAAAATGAAAATATATTACCCGACTGCCTATCTCAAGTATCATACCTGTCACGCCCTCCACTTCCATGCAACAGGGAACACGGGCGGCAGATCACGGGACGCTTGCATAAAAAGGGACCCCAGAGCGCTGCAGGGCGCCGAATCTACCGTTCAGCCTTGCTTCTCGCTCACGTGTCTCCAGCTACTCTCCTACTTACCCCCGTTTCCATTCCCTTGTCCTTGATCCCGATCCCTTCTCCCGTGTCACTACATCTTCCTGGTCTCCCTTCGACCTCAAGTCTGTGATTTTGGATTACGTATTCCGGATTCTCCCTTTGCCTGACGTCCGCACATCGGTGACCCTTTTGCCTGGTTTCTTGACAACGAGTTTTCGGCTCTCCCCTAATAAAACACCCCGAGCTCCACACTCGGGTCTGGCGTCTGAGTTCCTTGGAGGAAACCATGACAATACCTATCTTACCTGGCTGATCACTAGAATTTGGCAAGGGAGATAATGATTTGGTATCACTTGTGGGAAGCGCTACAGTTCGCATAAATCCTTTTCGACACACAAGAGCATGCAAGCTGCAAGACAACTGAGTCAACCCGCTGCAACATGAGAAAATGCACAAGAAACTATGACCATCGCTTCTGAAAGCTGCTGGTAAGCAGAGTCACAGGCTCCAAAGACGGTGCCAGTAACCCTTCAGGAGATGAGGAGCCGGTGGTGGGGGTACTTAAAAGCTGGCAGCGCGCAAAGGCACGACTGCTGAACAGACATTTTCACGCACGAATTCCCGTGTACACAGTGCCAAGTACTGCCAGAACCAGGAGCTGCCAACTCCGAGGCAGCAGCAGACACGCAGCCCAGGCTCTCCTCATCTCAAGTTCCCTGCTTTATTTACGCCGGGTTTCCCAAGGCAGGTGTGGGCCACCCCATGCCCCGCAGCCCCAGTGCTTTCAGAGATTCCTTTTTAATTAACGGCTCATTTCAATCAAACAATTACGATCTGAGGTTGAATGAAAAGCAGCACGATCTGTAGGCCACGAAGATAGAATAAGCCACCACTCCCCTTAGGGTGGGCAGAGGAAAAAACATATTTCAGCTCATTCCGCCTTGATTCCCTGGGACAGATTTCATAGCAATTGAGTTCTAGTAACAGATTTTATCAGCTATTAATACAGTAGGATAAGTGATGTTAGCTGTGCCTGTTGCTTCTGACAAACGATCTCGCTCACTCATCTCTCAGACCAAAAAATGAACCTGTTAATGCTGCAAAGTGCTCAGCTTCATACTTCTGATCATCTTTCCGCATGCATGTCCTCACCGATTTTCCTCTTCCTTCATGTTTGCTTTTTTAAAGGGTGATATTCTTTCTCTTTGTAGTGGAGGAGAAAGGGAGAGCGAGGGAGGGAGAGAGGGAAAGCGTGTGATCGAAGAAGCGAGCGAGAGAGATGAGAGCGATGAGACGGGAGTCTGGATGTAAGCTTTACAACACGCAGCAGATTAGGTTAACCATGCATCTGCATCCAGGAGAGACAGTAAAACGCCCACACTTTGACATCATCTGCGTGACGCACGCGGGCTGACACGGCAGACACCCACCACCTCCCTCGCTCCCCTCTCCCCCACAGACTATGCCGATGTGGCCACTGAGAGCACCTGTATTTAAGTGTAAAGGAATAGATTCCGGGAAAAATTCATAATTAATTAACAAATGAAACCTCACAAAAAAAAAAAAAAAAAAAACCCACAATCCACTCCTTCCGCCACTTTCACCCACTCTGTTCGGAGAGGATGACGAACCCGGCGACCTCCCCGCTCTACGTCGCAATCGCACAGGCCGACTCAGTGGCCTCCCCTCAGGCGGGGGTGGTGACGTCGGCAGACTGCTCAACCGCAACAATGCAGCAGCGGAAGGTCAGAGGTGACCGCCAGTAGAATGAAGAGGCTGTCAAGGATGTACTGCTGAAGAGAGCCACCCACTATGCATGTTTTAAATATCAGCTTGGAGAAATTCACGAAGACATTTTATAATTGGTGGGGGAAATTATGATCTGGGGGAAAAAAAACCTTGTAATTTTGCGAGTCACGTTTTGTTCAACTTAAACGTATCAGTAAGCAGCAACATACCACAGTAAAGAAAAAAATTACATCAGAGCACAGGTTACTGATCATTTACAATGCTATATTTAACCTTCGCCTTTCAGTTCACGCCCTGTTCCTGTCTGACATGGACCCTCAACATACAGTTTCCAGAACACAAAGAATTCAGAAGACCAGAGTCCGGAGAAAAAAGGCACAGATTAAAATAATGAACATTCAAATCAGGCAAATAGAGCAAGAGAGGAGCATTTCAGGGGGTGCGGTGGCGCAGCGGGTTTGACCGGGTCCTGCTCTCTGGTGGGTCTGGGGTTGAAGTCACGCTTGGGGCACCTTGTGATGGACTGGCGTCCTGTCCTGGGTGTGTCCCCTCCCCCTCGGTGTTGCCGGGTTAGGCTCTGGCTTGCTGAGACCCCCGCTCGGGACAAGCGGCTTCTGCCAGTGTGTGTGTGCGGAGCATTTCATTTGCCCCAAATTCATTTTTCTCCATGAACATAAGCCAGTTTCATAAAAAGGGCAGAAGAATCTCAGCAGGAGCACAGCTTCATCCCATTGATTGCATCCTGTGAGCTCAAGGGGAGGTGGACCTAACCCCTGGCAGGGGAATCTCTCAAGGACAAGGCATCGGAATAAAAGGCCAATTTACACACAGAGGAACCTGAGTCAACCAATTCTACATGATCCACAATCATAAATGAAATTAATGTTCCTTAGTTCATGGAGCTGGAAAGGAACATTTTTTTGGAGGGAGGCAAGGTATGATGAAGGGTTAGTGACCAGAAGAGGTCAATTACAAGGGCCGCGAGGGGTGGAATTTTCGGGTACGGGTCGAGGGATCCCTCACTGAAATCCACCACCGTATAGCGTCTTCTGTCGTAAAACTGGAAAACGTGTCCCTGAGTCATTCAGGATGCGAAAACTATCCTATCCTATTCCTAAAGGCGGCACGTATGTCAGTCTTCTTTCTGTTTTGTTTCCGCGTGTCACAGCTCAATTTTCCCCCACTTGTAGTCAAAACAAAAAGCTTCCATCAGTTAACAGGGTAGTAATTTGCTATGGGCATAACATTCCATTAGCAGATTACAGCCGCAGTAGTGAGCACAGTCGTTTTTTTTTCTTTTCTTTTTTTTTTTTTTTTCTTCCGTGCGCCGGCTGTGCTAGCACTAATTGACACGTTTGTGAAGACACAGTCAGGGAACCAGGGTTTATGTTTTTCATTTTAATGACTGGACGTGTGCCTTTCGGGAGGAGGTCTCCACCAAAAGAAAAAAAAAAAATCATTTTAATGTGATTGTGCTTTTTATGCCACAAGACTAAGGGCAGGCTGCAGAAAATGACCACAATGAATTTTTTTTCAGCTACTGGCCAAAAATGTCTTTTCTCTTGCGGCTCTCCATCCCTCGCTTCCCCCCCCCCGTCCCACTCCCCTCCCCCAGGTTTCGCAGCCTTTCTGATTTATCAGAGGGTCATTAGCAATCATTCCCAGCCATTGTGCAAAACCGGCATCTGCTGTGGGGCACAACATACCAAGAACAATGTGACACAGCTTAGCAAACCAGAGCAACTCGTGCTGTGGGTGCAGTTGTGACGACTAGAGCACTGATCTTCACGATCCTTATTACCCTAATAACACACCTACCTTCAGAACGGCAGGCATAAATACATACATACATACATATACAGTGCTGCTTGAAAGTATGTGAACCCCTTGTGCCCCTTCGTTTTACCAAAAAATGGTTATTTAATGAGAAGCACTTGTTCTCATCTGACACAACAGGTGTGTAATGACCAATTCCATATAATGCTTTAGAGAAAATTGTGTGTGTGGGAGAAAAACAGAGGTAGCGGAAATTTGAAGAATAGTGCAGGTGCAAAAATAAGCGAAGCCCAAGCTGCACTGGTTAAACCCGGTAGATAAGTTGGATCAAGTGCGTAAATCATAATCACACACACACACACACACACACACATTTTCAGAACCGCTTGTCCCATACGGGGTCACGGGGAACCGGAGCCTACCCGGCAACACAGGGCGTAAGGCCGGAGGGGGAGGGGACACACCCAGGACGGGACGCCAGTCCGTCGCAAGGCACCCCAAGCGAGACTCGAACCCCAGACCCACCGGACAGCAGGACCGTGGTCCAACCCACTGCGCCACCGCACCCCCCTTAAATCATAATCATTTATTCATTTTATAAGTTTATCTCAAGATTTAGATTTTATACGTTTATTTCAGTATTTTATACAAGAAGAGCGGTAATCTCAGGGGGCCCGGTGGTGCAGTGGGTTTGGCTGGGTCCTGCTCTCCAGTGGGTCTGGGGTTTGAGTCTTGCTTGGGGTGCCTTGCGATGGACTGGCATCCCATCCTGGGTGTGTTCCTTCCCCCTCCAGCCTTACGCCCTGTGTTGCTGGGTTAGGCTCTTGCTCCCTGTGACCCCCCCCATACCGGGCAAGTGGTTTCAGATGATAATGGTAATCTCTACAAGGTTCACATACTTACAAGCAGCACTGTATATATAGATATATTTCCATCATTTATGGAGAACACACCATAAAGGCTTCTGATTTTAAAAAAAAAAAAGTAATAGAGGACAAACTACACCATGAAAATGAGAGACTGTTTGTGAAAGCTATCCCTGTGACTGCTGACAAGATATCAAAAAAAATGCTGTGTTTCTTTTTCCCCGTCTTTGTTTATCTGTTTCTCGGGTTTCTGGCCTTCAAAATATCTCCCTACTAATGGCCTTCCTGTTGCTTTAAAATGGCGCTATTCACGGGCTCCCTCGCTGCGAAAGCCAGCGTTTCTGCTGCCTGAGTCATTTGGGCACATTAGTCTTTATTGACTGGCAGGGTGGCTTCTGACCCCCGCCGTGTCAGACACTCAGGAGCTTGCAGGCCAGATGTAGCGCCGGTGGAAAGTCTTACGCCCGAGCAGAAGGTGCGTTTGGATCTTTTCCATCACGTGGCGTTAAAGCAGTCACGCTGAAGCTCGACGGCTCACATACAGCATGCAGAAAGAGAGGTGGAATATGTGGACTGACAGTGGCACCGAGAGTGGGTTGAGCTGAGCTAAACACTCCACAACCCCACCACCCCCAGGAGCTAACAAGCCCCCCAGCTTTCCCTCGAGCTCCAGCCACCTGTCTGACTTGCAATTATGTTTTCAGTCTTCCTTCCTCAAAACTGTCATATGGAGACATTCAGCACCATATTGGGAACAAATCACCTGCCATAAAGTGAGTCACTAGTAACTGAACCTCATCTAATAAAAGTCTGATTTATATCATCTATCAGTTGGAGCTGGAGGCTAAGGGACTGGGTGTGTGTGTGTGTGTGTGTGTGTGTGTGCGCGTGTGTGTGTGTGTGAGGTGACCCCCGCTTCACTTTAGACCCGAGGAAGTGGAGCAAGGACATAAGGTGTGTGCAATACACTATAAAAGCTACGGCAAGACTTCACCCACCTCCCGGAGGTGTACAATTTTTTTTTCCTTTTTCCAAACAAGACTGCCTCTCAGTAACAAGCAGCCTTCCATGAAGTCAAGCATGAACACACAGCAAAGGCGTACTTCCTGCAGCTAAAAATACCCAAATGAATGCAAGTACAAAATGAAAAGATGAAGAACATGGCGATCTCCCAAAAATAGGAATGGACCACTTCGTCCTAGTCTGCCTTTCACGATGTGTCATGCCCCCCTGCACAATTTAAGGTGAAGGGTTAAGCACAAAAAAATGCAAGGGGAAAAAAATTCCCGTCTCCCTCCCTCCCTACGTCAGTAATGACTCATCCCTCCATCCGCGTCACTGACAGACAGGAGCACGCTGCGACAGTGCGGCCAGCGGGCTCTCGCACGCATTTGGATGCTGCTCTGCGCTCGCTCTCTCCATCCCAGTGGAGCCTCGCCAAGGGTCCATGCTGTGCACCCTTGCTTAGCCGGAGTGGTCCAGCCAAGGGGATCTTGCACCAGTAAGGCAGACACTCTCCTTCGACACAGTGACACCTCGCCAGGCCAGAAGCTTCCGAGAAGCAGACCATTGCTTCCCAGAAAGCTAGCATGTCGTCATAACATCCGTGTCAACAGCAAGTCGGGATGTGACACTAGAGTCCAGACCTCATCACTGCCACGTCCTATTGGTTTGTGATGCACAATTCTTAGCAGAAAAGAAACTGAGTCAAATTCTGTCATTTCAAAAATCGCGAGCAAGATTTTTTCTCCAAGATACAGTTCCTAAAGTAGTTTTTTTCAAAACAAATACACAACTCATACATTCTTGCTGCATTAAATAAAAGAAAATATACAAATGCAGTAAAATATCAACATAATTTTATATGAGGATACATTGTGAAAACATTAAAACTGTTAGCTTCCTTTAATGAGAGGTCAAGTTTAGTTGATTTGAAATATTCATATGCAGGGAGGGTGTAGACCCACAAATTTAGTTTTCCTGCATCCTGGCAGGCAGGCGATGAACCACTGCCGACAAGTGAGTCCAACAAAGAACCGGATACAATTAACTTTGCAGTGAAAATCTGAGTTGGTGCAAATCCAACTCCAGCTTCTATTATCTCGCACACAGCAAACTTCTAGTGGATAATGAACGGTAACGGCCACCGCGAGCCTATTTGCTGGAAGATTCTCCCGTTCTGCATATAGAAGGGGTTCGAGGCTCTCGTACGTTGCATCAATCTGAACGACTTAGCGGTAGCAGAAAAGGAGCACTTTAGCTCAGTGTGTCATCTATCGCTGGCATGACTAACTAACTCAAACAGTCGTAACCAGCCGTGACCTTTTTGCAGGGACACTGAAATGTTTGGTTAATCTTAAGGGACAGGGAGGCACTGATAAACAAGAGGAGCGGCAGATGGCGAGAACAGGCTGAACATTTGTAGGACGTCTATCTGGCATGAAAGATAAGAGAGCTTCATACAGGCACCTACAACCAAAACAAGCAAGTTCTCTTAATCAGACGGTGTTCATGTCTTACCTGTGATACACTGACACTGGCCATCTTCTCGTTGAATTGTGAATGCCTCACCTGGGTTTACCTGCACCAAGATTACCTGAAACGACATGAAAGAGGAAGTGCATATCGGTGAGCCGCCAGGGGTTGTAAACTTTGGTTAAACAGGAAGGACGCTCGTCGGTTCACAAAGGAAGAACACGCAGTCTCAAACAGGAAGAACAAGAGCCAAGTTCAACCAGGAAGAATAGAGACAAGACTCAACCAGGAAGAATAACAAACATGGACAAAGAATTGCAGATCAAACCAGGAAGAACACAGGTGAAATCAAGCAAGAGAAACAGTTTGAAGAACAGATGGGCCCTGGTGTAACTATTACAGACCGGCTCGATCAGAGCAATGGATCAATCCGCAAGATACGTGCAGCCTAAAAGGGGGGTATGACTATCTGAACCAGGAAGTATGGCAAAAAGCTCCGCCAGGAAGTACACCGACAGGCTCAAACAGAAAGTGCAGAGACGAGCCCCACTAGGAAGTTTACAGGCTCTACCAGAAGGCACACAGAGACCCAAACAGAAAATACAGAGAAAGGCTCCAGGATGATGAATACGGACAGGCTCAAACAGGAAGTACACAAGCAGGCTCCACCAGGAAATATACAGTCTCTACCAGGAAGCACAGAAAGAAGCTTAAACAAGATGGACACAGACAAGTTCTACAAGGAAATACACAGGCACTTTAAAACAGGAAATGCACAGAGACCCAAATTGGAAATAGAGGGAAGGACTCCAAGACGATGAAAGCAGACCGGCTCAAACAGGAAGTATGCAGACAGGAAGAAAACCGAACCTCTCTAATAAGTAGGACGCAGAAAAACTTCAGCCAAATCTAACAAGACGAACAACAGGTTCGAAAAATTCAAAAGATGATCACGCTGAAGTCATGATTGAAAGCTATCATCTCTGCCATTGATTCCAAAAAGAATGTCATAAATAACTTATCAGGCCCCAAACTCAGCTTTGTATACAAAGCCAAGGAACACTTTTTTTGCCATAACAAAAAAAAAAAATGAGGTAATATAATAACAAAACTTGAATCGCGACAATGAATCAGCTTGCCTGAGGCTACAGAAATGGTTGAAACTTTAGAAAATACCTAATTACAAAATAATAAAGTTTTGTAGAATGTGATTCTGTTTCATTGGAAGGCTTCTTCCTGCTAACTGGCATTATAGTGAGATTGCGCCCAACAGATATTATGCAGTTGGACACCTGAACGAGTTCACGTATGTGCTCATGGTCCTGCTCAGTATTGCATCAACGTCCTCTGACCTTAAGACCAGAGTCCAGTGCCCCAACCTCTGTTCTGAACTGCCACCTTAATGAAAATGTGGTTGGCGTTTTAATGCCGGAATTTAATGCCAAAACATATTTTCTACACCGTCACAGAGATTTGTCAGCAGGATCTTCAGCATCACAAAATCTTCTTACCTGCAAACCAGTCAAAATTGCAAAAGTCAGAGATTAATGAAGTGCAAAATAACCAAGGGACAAGGTACAGGTAAGGTTAACAGAGAAACCATTTTATAGAGTTGTATACAATTTTTCAAAGAAAATTTTATGCTTAATGGCACATGTCAGGCTTTGTCAGAACCACAGTCCCCTCTTAGCCAGGGATAAATCCCATCATATTTCCATAGCAGGTTAAGAGAGGTTTTTATGCTGGGAGCAGGATGGCAACAGGAGAAGCAACATTGCCCCCCAGAAAAACACTCCCAGCTCCTAACCCAAAGCACTCCAATTTCTCAAAGAATGACACACATGTGCTCACACTTTGCCTGCACTGCCATGTAGCAGACACACCACACCCTGGCTATTGTCCCCTGAATCATCATCTTGTTCTGGCAAGAAGAGTTCAATGTGGCCATGTTGATGAGCAGAAAACAAAGGAAAAGACTGCGCAGCTCAGCCAAAGGATGCAACCTGATCAGTCCAGCGTGGGCTCTGAGGAACATCTAAATAAATCAAAGAACACCACTCCAGCCGCTACCACAGAAGGGCCATGTTTTCTCTTCAATATGTCATTCCTTCCCAGTTCCTTTAGCAAGACCATGCAGCCTCAATGAAATGCCCGGAGAAAAACAAAAGAGAACCACTCCTGTCTGGAGACTAAAAGGCAGCCAGTATTCAACATCTCCTCGGTCCATACCCCCTTCCTCCCCAGCCGTCCTTCTCATCAATCCATCGGGGACTGGTTACCTCCGTCTGCCGATGGAGGTCCGCCTCGTAGCGCCTCGGCTCACCCAGCGCACGGCCACGTCCGCGGGACTCTCCCAGAACGGCCATGGGCGAGTCAGCTTCTCGCCGCGGATCCCATTCATGAAAATGGCTCGAAGACCGCCGGCTGCCAAGCTTACTCACGCGCGCACGCTCACGCACGCGCGCACACACACACGTTCATTCACACAACAGTGTGTGTTCAAGAGGCAGCACGCGGACAAGGGGGAGCAGAGGGTGGTCTTACGCAAAGAGGGTCGAGACGCTTTCTTCTTTCACTCTCTGTGTGTGTGTGTGTGTGTGTGTGTGTGTGTGTGTGTGTGAGAGAGAGAGAGAGAGAGATCCCTGGCATCAGTTTGTCTATATTGCCTTCTTTGCTTTCCTCTCTTCTCTGCATTTCTGTCTCTATCTATAGCATCAACAGCCACGTCACATGTTTTCCTACAACCTTTCATTCTGGAGGGGGGAAAAAATAACATCCCCACTTTCACTCTTTTCCCTCTGGCATATAAACAACAGGACAAACAGAAGCGTGTGAGACCTCATAGTCAGAAACAACCCCAGTCTCCACTTACAGTTGCGTGCATTTCTCGCCGGCATTCAGATGCTGATGGTTATGGTCAGTGGAGACGGCTGATCCCGAGTGCCATGGCCCCCCTGCCTTCACACAGTGCCCTGGAGAGGTGAAGACCTAACCCCAGGAGGCCTGGGAACAAGTCCCCGCCTTTCACCGCCCACCTGCTCTGCTCCAACAAAATGCCGACGACCAAAAAGATGGAGGTGATGGTGGCTGCGTTCGCCCACGGGGGTAGTTTCCCACGAGTGGAGGGTGGGGGAGAGCTCCGGACAGGTGGGCCTGGGAGAGGGGTTGGGGGAGGGGGGGCAATCCTCTGGCACGGCACAAGTTCCTCCCTGCAGCAGGCGGTGCAGGCTTCAGCTCATTCTCCGGTCTCCACGGCAACCCCTCTGACAACCAAGCCACAGCGACGGAGCTGTTCTCCACTGAAGGATGGAAGGTGTGTGAGGGGGGTGGGTGAATGCTTGGTGGGGGCTGAGCAAAGAAAGATCCCAATTTCACCCAGTTCAGTGAAGGGAGGGTGGGGATGATGGAGACAGCGAGAAAGAGAGAGAGGGATTCTCGTTTTGCTCTTTTTAATCTTCTGTGAGTGCGTGACATTCTCACAGACTGTCTCACAATTTTTCTCACCACTTGTCCCAAAGTGGAGCAGAGACACAATGGGATGTGAAGTCAAAACATTTCCACAACGCATCAAGGCCCCTGTAACTTGCTATGGCGTCAAGCACAATTGGTTAGGCAACATCCAAGCTGCCACCGTGGCCGACGTGCGTGGCTGTGTGGGTCCTTTCACCCCCCTCGGGCCCCGTGCCCCCTTTCTCGCCCTGACTCATCCACAGGCAGATAACCCCACACACTTTCTATTAATACCACCACAGATACAAGAGAAGAGTCTATGGGATGTCAATAGAATTACACCTTATTTCTGATTGTTTCCATGACCACGAGCTGTGTTGCGGTCCGGGGCTATGGAAACAAGGACTGGAAACAATGTTAGTGACAAGGATGAAGGTTGCAGTAGATTGTCAACCTGTGGCTTTACTCTTAATCGTGCGAGCTGATGCTTTTGTTCAAAGCATCTTACGCTCTTACACATATTGGTATGTTGAAATTATACGGGATTTTTTAGAATGTTCCCCTTGCTCGAGGATAATTAGCAAGGAAATTATCTGAGCCAACAACCTTCAGGTTGCGAATGTGTGCGCTAAAGCGGTTGCTACCTGCCGTCCTACTGTATGTGCTGGATGTAGTTCGGAGTGTGACATGTATTGGCTGCTGCAGCGCACCAAACTGGAAAGCCAATCGCAATCACGCAAGCCCACAGATTGTTATGCCAGTTTCGAATTTCTCGCTGTTTGTTCCCCTTAATTGTTTATTCCACCCAAACAGGGCTTAGCAGTGCAGGGACAGGAAACAAGATCTGCCCAGCATCGGAAGAAGGTCAGCTGGAAAGAGGCGGCGGAGGGGAACAAACGTTATCGATCGGGATGGCGGTGACACACCGGAGAAGGGAAGCGTGCGCCTTATGGTGGCGCAAACTTTCCATCAGTCCACGAATGACGTGGCACCAGGCAAAACTCTGTTGCATGGATTAAACCAGGCAGTAGGAAAGTGTGACCTCCTGTCTCTCTGTGATAACGCACAATGCCAATGACACACACACACATGTCATCGCTCTCTGGCCATCTGCTCCCTGCTCCACTAGTCCCAGGTGAGCTGTAATACTTTCCCCTCCCCCAGAATCCACCTCCTTTTCCTATCTCTTCCCGGTCCTTTTACCGCAGCAGATCAAAAGCTCGCGCGTGTTTTGTGGAGCGTGTCCTGTTGAGGCTTTCTGCTGCCAGCCACGGGGATCATCACAGATGCAGTTCTGAGTATTGCCGAGCCTCAGGTGCCTATCAGCTGGAAGTCTCATTGCCGCCTCTTGAAACATGAAAAATGTGCATGTGATTGTAAGAGCCAAGAATACAAGATTACAAAGGGTTTAAAAAAAACTGATTTGTGTTCCGCCTCCCTGCCACCACCGCAAACTGAGACAAGCACAGAATGTGCCCCCACATGAACCGTGCGTAGGGGGAAAGAACACAATAAAAAATATGATCATGACTGTATCAATAACAGAAAATGATTCTAACATTTAAATTAGCCAGAAACACAAAAATGGATTATTTAATAGGCAAATAGCACTTTGCCCTACGCTAACAAGCAGATTAAAAGAGAATTGCATTCTTTTCTATAATAAGTTAGTCAAACACCCATGATGGGGAAATATTACCATAGCGACAACGTCAGGGAAAACAGGAGAGCCAAGGAGAGGGGAGAACAAAGCCTCACAGCGGACCTCTAAGATTTCAGTCTGCAAGGTTATGGCTGTGTTTCTGTGTTTGGGGTTGAGCTGTCCTTGTCAGGCGCTGCGGTAGACCACCCCAGCTGGCTGGCGGTCAAGCAACATTTAACGTGTGACCTCGGCTACTGTCCACACACCGAATCCACCACAAACCACGGCTTGTTTTTTACATTGCTGCCGTTCTAGGTGGACGAACCCTGGCTTCACAGACACATATGGATGACCTTTCCTGAAATCTAAACACGGTTCGCATTTGACTAATTTCCAATATGCTAACTTTCAATTTGAAGCGACTGGAGAACTGCACCTAGTTTAGAGCCAAAGTAGCATTAGTAGTGCAACAGAAATACAGGAAAAAAAATTGAAGAGACAAATAAATGGCCATTAACCTACATTCTATTTCAAAGGAGCAGAAGATGATTATCGTTGCAAGATGAAACGCTGAACACTTAGTGTGTGAGGAGAAAAGGATTTCTGCTCAGCACAAGCCCAGTATGCCCTTGTCTTTTTGGGATCTTAATGAGTTTCAAACCACTTTCCATTAGCAATGCTGTTTTACCCAAAAAACTCTTAAAATACAGTCTTTACAACCTTCAAAAAGTATGTTCCTGTAAAGTGCAAAAAGCCCAACTGAAAACTAGCATCCCCTGCTCCTTGTGGGGTATATAGAGTACTTTTGCCAATAATTACATCATTTTTGTAGGAATTTTTTGTGTTGTGCATACATGTCAAACCACAAAGAAACATCTTTTTTTAATTTCCCAGAGCTTAAGGTATCGGAAACCAATGGCAAGAGTGAGTGTTTTAAAATAATGACTTATACAGCTTACAATTTTCCTTTAACCTTTTATAGAGCTTGATATGAGTTTTCCTGGTGTGTTTAGGGTTAGCGACCGTTGCTGCACCTTGTTGGATGCTGATACATCAAGATCGTTGGCCAGGAGATTGAAAGGATAGATGGAGAAGACGGGAAGGGCAAAAGGTAAAAGAATGGCACTGGGAGGAGCAAGAAAGATCACCCAGAAATAACGATGAAACTAAGAACCTGTGGCGGCTTCAATAACTGACCCAAACAGATGTGATGAACAGATGTTGAAGGTTTCGATTTTTTTTAACGGTCTCTTTCAACTTCCCTCCCCCCTTTGCCAGGGTCTCTGTCTTCTCAGGGCTGCAGTCATGGCAACTGGAACTCGATCGACCAGATGACAAACAAAAATAAACCGCAAAAAGCACAGCGCTGCCATAGCCGCCCAGTGTCGCTGTGACATAAACAGAAAATGAAAGAAGATGGGGGGGAAAAACCTTTAATACACCATCATGAAACCGATACTCTCTGTCCCTCCATCATGACTAGACAAAACGGCAGCGCACCTCTCTGGAAGAGTCCTATCAAAGCACAGAACCTTTTCTGTGTGAACCGTGACAACTCACAGCAATACTGTGCTTCCCATCCACAACTTAGTGATCACCTGTACCAAGAAGTGCATATAAACATCCTCATTTTCTAAGTTTAGAAAATAGGTTTCCACATATGATGCCATATCAGTGTGGAAGACCATAGAGCACAGAACGAATTTGTTCCGTTTCCAAAAATGTGGTGACTGTTGTATTCAGAACTGAGCCTGATGCCATTCTCTCCTCAAGGTAGTTCACGCATGACGCTTGCCACCTGTAGATGCCTTTTCACTCCTGGATGTTTGTTAATACCCTACCATGCGGTATAAAGCAAAGAAGAACTAACTTTACCTTTGCTCACCAGAGGAGACCCAGGATCAAGCCTCTCCATCCACTAGGGATGCAAAGGTGTGCAAAGAACACAAATATCTGTCTTTTGTATTCTAGGGTTCCAGTTCAAATATATATAAACCCTGCAGAGAGCCTCAGAAGGATAGCAGGCTTCCATTTTGAAGATATCTTAGTCATCGCCTACAGGATGTTATGAGTTCACAAAGTCAAGGGTGTCACGTCCACACCCATGCCGCAACCGACAGCACCTGATTGCGATCAAGGACCTGATGACAATCGAAGCACTCGCTTTTAAAACACCCTTCTTAGCCCCTTCACACTTGTGGAATACCTCTGAGACAGCCGTCCCCGTTGCACTCATGTCCTGTTCATCCCTGGTTCCTGGTCTTCATTCCCTAGCTTCTGACCATTCGTCTCATCCCCTCACTTTGTTCACAGATCTTCGCTCCCACTCTGACCACCGATAAACCGACTCTTCGCCAGTCCCCTACCACGAGAACTCGCCTGATCCCTCAGTTCCAGATAAACTATCCTGCACTCGCGTCCAGCCTTCCCTGCATCCTCTCTTCGGCATGACAAAGGGTTTCCCAAGTCTATAAATGAATGCCTGTACACAAATAGCAATTCCATGATACCACCAGTAAGATGCTAAGCATGGAAGACTCTCAAAGCCCCTCTGAAAACACAACAAGTCTCAAAACTAGTGGGATGGTGAGGAAAAGTATAGTGGAATCCAGTGGCAATCCATTGAAAAACCAACAGGTCACAGAAGCCACTTCAAGTTTCAGACAGAGTGGAAAGAGTTCACACCTATCGATACCTTGTTAGCGACAGGTATAACCTCTCAAGTCATTATTTCACATTTCTACAAAAACTAAAATCCGAGCATTCGTTTAACAACTATCAACCATTATGCCTTCTCTTTAGTTTTAAGTACTTCAGCAAAAGAGCCTTCACTACATCTCCAACCAAGGAAGTGTAAGGCCGTTAACTTTGCACACTTCACAGGAAGCCAGAAGAGAGCAAACATTTCAAATGAGAAGAACCAGACAACTGTTACTCCACTGCTGGCTCAACGCTACGTGATAAGATCACCGAAAAAGATTTTTGTGCTGAAATTGTTTGCCTTACCTTCATTCAGAAACGTTCGGGGTTGTCATTCATTCCCTGATTAGAAAGATGCACTAATGGTCACATTCTGCTCCAGCTGCAAACCAGCTTAAAAAAAGACACTTCCTGAAGGAAACCACCGGTCTATGGGCGTGAAACAGAGATCGGGTTTGTACCAGAGATATACGACATATGCGTAACATTTGTGCATTACGAAAGTTCCACCTTAAACACTGCTTAGAAACTGAAAACGAGTAACGTCCCCATTTCTCTGAAGTTATCGTTTTGTCAACAACGGCAATGTGTAGGGGGCCATAAATGTCCAAAGGGACGTCCGACAGTTCCCTTTCCCAGGCGTGTAACCAGTCATTTGGAGAGATTACACGTCAAGGATACAAGCTTCTGTTCAGCTGAATTGTTGTTAACGGCTCTCTCATACTGAGATCATTAGTGAAGTTACTGATGGTCCACATACTATCTTTATCTGTTCTATCAAGATGTGCGATCATGAGCACCTGGACATCAGTAGCCTGTAAGTCATGTGTTCTGGGGACATTTTTTTAAAAGGACAAATTCCACTGATTTCCTCTTTTAGGCGAGGAGCTTTAGAGACAAGGCTGAACTCATGGATTCTGTCCCCATGAGTAACTCAAAAAAAATGTTTTCAGAAGAATTTTCTGAAAAGTCCGAGCACACTGGCTGGAAAAAGTTTTTCTCACCAGATTCAGCATTCCCTTAATAAGTTTAAGCAGAAAACCAGCTGGCATGGTTTCCCAGCTCTTCTGCTGTAGACCCCACAGGTGAATGACACTCGTGTGCTGCCTTGATTTCACTCTTCTGTCTGGTTCCTCCCAACAGACATTGATCAGGTTGCCCTTGTGTACTCAAACTTTTCACTGGCCTTATGTATGGATTTATTTTTATTGGTTAGCAAATTCAATATATCCACTGAACTGAGCTGGGATGCCCCTATCGTCACAACTTTGAAACAGTATATTATTTATAACACGAAATGAAAAACAAGAGACTCATGAAATACATACATGAATGCACAAACTGTGTTCCTTTTCAAAATATTTCTTGCAAAGGTTATGAATCACAGTGTTCATTTACTATTCTGGACAACTTCCTGCTGAATCTGGGCGCATAGCAGGATGTCATGGCAATACAATGGAAATAGTGCACTGCAAATGCACTTCCTGCACAAGTAGAGCCTAAAAATGTGCCTATGAAACATTTAGGAAATGGCTCTCGTTGCATTCAGAGTCAATCTTTTATCAGGTCCCTTATCTTATTCTAATTTCCACACAACGATGACAAGCACAAGATAAATAGTCTCACACACTTTGCATAATAGATGTGGCAACGTTACGTTAGGGTTAAAGTGAAGAAAATGGTCCCCCGTAACACGGACAGAGTTTACATTTTCTGAAGAGGAGAAGATAAACCTGATATGTGAGAGTTTCAAAAGCACAGGGCTCACATTCAGGTGACACTTGTTCAAGTTTCAAGTGTATTGTCATAGATACAAGTACCATGCACATGCATCGTGAAAATCTTCCTGAATGCTTCTCCACAGACTATGGGCAAGGACAATAGGAATACTGCACAAACAAAACAATGACAAACAAAACAGTGTCAACGACAGTAAATAATAAATAATGGTAACAGTCAGAGAACTCAGAAGGAGAGAATGCGAATGCTTACAGTGACAGTGTAATTTACCAATGCGCTTGGGTGGAGCAGTCCAACTCTAGTTACTAAAGGTGGCACATTGGTTAGTGTTGAATAGTCTTACAGCAGTGGGGTAAAAGCTGTTCCTGTACCTAGCTGCGCGGGTTCGAATAGACCTAAGCCATTTTGCAGGAAAGAGAAAAGTGTCCATACAGGGTGACTACAATCTCACATGATGCACATCATCTTTCTGAGGCAGCATATGGTGTAGGTGTCCTCAACAGCTCATGACTTCCTCAGCTGTTACCAAAGCTACTTAAGGTTACAATTATTTACCCCTTTATATAGCTGAGCAACTGAGTGTATGAACATTGACCAAGGGTACTACAGTAGGAGGTGGGATCAAACCTGCAGTCTCTGGCTCTAAAGACAGCAGCTCTAACCACTACACTACCAGATACCCTCATAGGTTCAGGCTTTCCCAAAATGCAGTTTAATGGTACAAGAAGAGGGTCTATCTGGTAATGGTGCAAAATGGCAGAGAATGTATTAAGTGATTTTAGGGGAGAAGGGTGACGTGGTGATGGGACCATGAGATGGGCATTGCTGCTGTGTGTGGAGAAAGAAGGTGCAGTAAATGTATAGGTCTGTCCATGTGCCCATTTGCCACGGCAAACCTGTGCACATCCGGCACCTAAGGTGAGCAGGAGAGGATGCACAAAGGTAGGATAGAGAAAGAGCCTAACACTGAAGGACTCAGAGTTGCAAGATGTTACGGACACACTGACAGACAAAAGCATTCTGCAGATCTTCCTGCAACCCCCTTCGTAAACATTATTG
Organism: Scleropages formosus; assembly: GCF_900964775.1. Taxonomy (NCBI): domain Eukaryota; kingdom Metazoa; phylum Chordata; class Actinopteri; order Osteoglossiformes; family Osteoglossidae; genus Scleropages; species Scleropages formosus. The sequence continues at coordinate 6,145,560 of NC_041815.1, read as the reverse complement.
ATTAATAAGATTTATAACACACAAAGAGGGGGTGCGATGGCGCAGTGGGTTGGACCGCAGTCCTGCTCTCCGGTGGGTCTGGGGTTCAAGTCCCGCTTGGGGTGCCTTGTGGCGGACTGGCGTCCCGTCCTGGGTGTGTCCCCTTCCCCCTCCGGCCTTACGCCCTGTGTTACTGGGTAGGCTCCGGTTCACCGTGACCCCGTAAGGGACAAGCGGTTCTGAAAATGTGTGTGTGTATAACACACAAGAAAATTGAAAATAAATAGTAATTAACAGAAAGGGACCAACATCTTACAGAGTGCACACTGACAGTGTGGAAACATTTCCCTTTGCAATATATAAAATATGTATTTTAAAATAACTCACACAGCCAACAGTGTGAAACAGAGTTGCTGTAGCCTTCAGTGTTTTATCAGATTGTTCTTTTCCTCCTATAAACTATTATTAAATGGTCCGAGGACAAAGTTTTCCACTTTAAAGCATTATCCCAAAAAGTGAGGGACATTTACATTTATTTATCAGATGCTTTTTCTCCAAAGCGACTTCCAATGAACTCTATGTAGTGTTACTATCAGCCCACACGCCTTATTCACATTGGTGACTTATACTGCTAGATACACTACTTATGCTGGGTCACTCATCCATACATCAGTGGAACACACACACACACACACACACACACACACACACATACACACTCTCTCTCTCTCTGTCACTCGCACACTATGGGGGAACCTGAGCAGCATGTCTTTGGAGTGTGGGAGGAAACCAGAGCACCCAGAGAAAACCCACACAGACACAGGGAGAACATGCAAACTCCATACAGACTGAGCAGGGATCGAACCCACATCCTCTCACACCGCAGCACTACTCACTATTAAAACAGATTTAATAAATATCGTATCGTTAGCAAAATTGCTTCATGGACCTAATGGGCACTTCCAAGGCTGAAGTTGACAATTGCATACAGTGTCAAGCGTGAGCTTAGACCTTGTCTACTACGTGATCGCTTCCTGTGCATGACATACATGAGAAATTGAGGCCATTGATAAGCATCTCTAGCTTAGTTCTCGTCATGTCAGAACAATGTCTTTCTATGAGGAAAGACATTACTGACATCACTGACATTACAGATGGAATAAAGAAGTAAAGACCTTCAGATGTTGGTTATGATGAGCAGACCTGTGTCACTGTGTGCAGGAACAGTTGTGTGCTGTTGGAGCGTAAGCGGGTTTCGGTTTGGTTTCGCCGCTCTGGGTACGAGCAGGAGCTCTGATTCGTGGCAAGTACCAAAAACAGAAGTGTGTCGCACGGCTCCATTACGAGTGAATCTAGCAGCCAGTTACAACTACCCACTAACAAGAGCTACAGATCCCTGCCAGTTTTCTCCTTTTCCATTTATGTGCAAGTTTATTAAAGTCCAGAATACACACGCACACATTTTCGGAACCTAAGGCCAGAGGGGGAGGGGACACACCCAGGACGGGACGCCAGTCCATCGCAAGGCACCCCAAGCGGGACTCGAACCCCAGACCCACCGGAGAGCAGGACCTGGTCGAACCCACTGCGCCACATTTTAAAAACATTTATTTATTTAAAACACTTGGCGCACTTGTAGTGTACTGGTTAGACCTGCTGCCTTCAGACCCAAAGAATGCAGGTTTAACGCTCACCTCCAGTTGTAGTACCCTTGAGCAAAGTACTTTCTTAAAAAGAAAAAAAAAAACTACAGGCGATCCCCGACTTACGATGGGGTTATGTTCCGATAGACCCATCCTAAATCAAAAATATCGTAAGTCGAAAATGCATTTAAAGCTACCTAACCTACCAAACATCATTGCTTTTTATTCTTTAAGATGGTCGAGATCATCGATTGCGAAAGTCCAAGTTCACGTGCGATAGCCGTTACATGCTTGCCACCCTCATGCTGGGCAATTATCTTGAGTTTCTCTTCCAGAATAATTGTCTTCCTCTTCTTCTTCTCACTAGTAGCAGGAGACACAGATGGACGTTTCGTAGACATGATGGATGGACAAAACACAAAGACACGTGGGGGGTGGATCCGAAAAGATGCTGGATACACAGAACATCGTAGAGTATCGGTTGTATACACCAGCGACCGTGCGGCAGACTGGGGGATGCGGATCGCTGATGCTGCCCGGCATCACAAGGGTGTCGTACAACATATCGCTTGCAAAATCAAAATTGAAAATTCGAAATATGGTTTCTCCTGAATGCGTATCGCTATCGCACCATCGCAAAGTCGAAAAATTGCGAGTCGGACCGTCGTAACTCGGGCGCCGTCGGTATGGCGGTAAAATCACCCGGTTGTGAGTCACTTTGGGGAAAAGCATCAGCTAAACGAACAAATGCGAAACACCCACTTGGTGTCAGTTGAGGGTCGCAGTGGTCCGGAGCCTATTCCGGATACACGAGGTAGGGATGGGACAGCAGTACTTTGCAGGGTGAGCACTCGCACGCTAGTGGCGATTTAGAGGGACCGTTCCCCTGAAACGCGTGTCTTCGCACTTCGCGCTGTGGGAGGAAACCCGCAGAACCTCCTCACAGACTGAGCTGCATTCAAACCCAGGCCCGGGGAGGAAGCGTCGCTACGTGCGGCTTCACCGTCCTCCTCGCCCTCTGCGACGTTTCTCCAGTGTCTTCGCTTGAAATGAAATGCTCGGTCTCAACGTTTAAATCTGTAAAAACTGCTGAGAAATTTCCGCACACCCTAAGTACTAGGCTGAGGTGAAGCTGAAATCTTCATTGCATCAAAGAGCAGGTGGTTAGGGTTAGGTTCTTCGTCGGAACTGCTCTACACACGCTGTACTCGATATGTCTGAGCGGCACTTTGAAAGCATGTTTTTTAACATGTAGTTGAGCGAACTGAAGGGCTCTTACCACCGTACAGAAGCTGTCGTTACATTTATTTGTCTATCAGACACTTTTTTCTAAAGTGATTTCCAATGAAGTCTATGTAGTGTTATGAGCCCATACACTGTATTCACCGTGGTGAATTACACTGCTAGATACACTACTTACACTGGGTCGCTCATCCATACATCAGTGGAACACACTCTCTCTGTCACTCACATACTATGGGGGAACTTGAAAGGCATGTCTTGGACTGTGGGAGGAAACCAGAGCACCCAGAGGAAACCCACACAGACACAGGCAGAACATGCAAACTCCGCACAGACTGAGCAGGAATCAAACCCATGTCCTCTCGTACCCCCCAGGCACTGTCAGACAGCGGTGCTACTCGCTCTACCGCCGTTCCGCCAAACCTGTACACCATCATAAGACCAGCGCACACACATCTGTTGCGCAAGAACGCCAGGAGACCTCACATCACCTCCTTGACCTCCCAGCTGGCCTCTCTTCCTGTCGCGATCTCTCGATCAAACTGGACAACTCATTCATTTTGCCTACCTTCTCAGCTAAGAGTCTGGGAGTGACGATTGACTCGAGTCTATCTTTCTCTCAGCACATCGAAGCCACAACCCGGTCCTGCAGATACATCCTGCATAATATTCGCAGGATCCATCCTTACCTCACAACTGACTCCGCCCAACTACTTGTCCAGGCCATGGTGACATTCGCTCCGGATACTGCAACTATCTCCTGTGTGGCCTTCTTGCTACTGCCATCAAACCTCTGCAGCTGATACAGAACGATGCCGCTGCACGAGTTGTGTCTGATTTGCCGAAACGTTCCCTTCTTTCTCCTCCGCTCGTTTTTCCGCACTGGCTTCCCATAGCTTCCCAGATCAAATTTAAGACGCTGGTTATGGCCTACAAATGCATCAATGGAACTGCACCCAGATTTCTACAAGACTTGATCATCCGCACTGCTACGCTCTTCCACATCTGCCCACTTGGCGTTCCCACGCACAAAAGGTAAAGCACGAAGGTTCTCAGTTCTGGCTCCATTGTGGTGGAAGGACTTCCCCTTTCACTCAGAACTGCTGAATCTTTGTCCACATTTAAAAAGGGTCTTAAAACCCACCTCTTCCAGACTCACTTCGCCCATGACCTCTTAAGCTCACGTAAGGTGTCAATGTTCATGCACCATAACTTTGAGATCATAGCTGTTGAATAACGGATAAACTTTCACACGGCTACTCCTGTAATGTAAATGTTTAATTAATAAAAAAAATGCGATTAGGAATTGTCGATTATTTGGATACAGCTTTATGCAGCAACTCGTGTGAAGTACATTGGTTCATATGGTGGAAACCAACTGTAATTCTAACTGTCCTCCTAAGGTAATGCACACATTGTATTTTCTATGAGATGTACGTCACTTTGGAGAAAAGCATCTGCTAAATGTAGACATATAAGTGTAAATATAAGACGTAGTAACATAGTTTAAAAAAAAAAATAATGCCCATTTCAGTTTAACATACAGAACATGCCAACATGCCAGCTTTATAGGTCTTTTAAATAACCATGCAAAACTTCCACCTACAGGATATCTGCTATGCTTCTAGAAGAAAAATAAAATTACAGAACTGGAAATCATAAGCACACACAGACAAAGATTTACTGAGAAAAGTTTAATAGGATGAAAGAAAAGTAAATACCAATTGTTTACAGCCTCGGTCCTACTAGCTGCGTAACACCCAGACGCATACGGTACATTGTGGAGCATTTGGATATCAGCACTACATATTTAGTTACATATTGCGCAATTGGCACATTAGTGCATTATTGTTGCTGCCATCAAATCAGTGTTGACTCTTTGCCACCACATTAATACACGGCCTCTAGAAACTTCTGTCCTCCGCTTGCACCCTTACTGTTGAAAAGGTGTGTCCATTTTTGCTCTCATTGTATTATTCCATCTAGGCAGGACGGTTATTATATGGCATATATAAACTAATTTATATAGATGGAATTTCTGATTGTTTTACATGCCACCTGGGTCTCTGCAGATGTCAGTGTGCTTTAATAGATTTTTACTGAGTACATGTTCATACTGAGCTTTTAGCAAAAACGTGTGCTGTTAATTAAAAAACAGCAGTAAACTTTTGATTCCACACTTTTTAGCTTGTTCTTTCATCCGCAGAAGACTAACATGCGCGCCTTTTTAGTGCGTGGTAATGCAAGGAGGGCACAACTGAAGCTAAACAGCGACACCCCCTGGTCAAGTGTGTTAATGACAAGTCTGGCATCGCAAGATACATGTACTGTAGATACATTTAATCACCACAAAATACTATTTCAAATAGTGTGTCCTTACTGTCCAACTTTGATGTCCTCTTGCAAAATTAAACAAAGAGCTGTAAAATGGTTATTTAGCCACAGCCATAATTGTCATAAAGTACTGCAGAAACACAATCATTTTCTGGGATTTCCACTCTTAATTTCCTTTAGGTCTCATCTAAAAGGAAAAAAAAAAAAAAACATAAAGTTTCACATAAGTGACATCAGATTTTTAAAGATGCATTTGAAGATGCATTCAGCTCCCTGTACCTGAACAGCCCCGGTCTTAAAAATTTGGCATTTGGCTACGCAAAGATAAGGTGAGTGAGTTCGGAAAGACGACTACGCAAATTCTGAACTTGATTGCATTTTTCCCATTTGCTTAGATATCAGCTCCTCTAGTTCACATGCTGAGAAGAACACATGATGAAATGTTTCTGCTTTCTGCTAACATTTTTGCTGCACTCTTCTTCGCTCCATTCCAGAAGTCGGTAAAGTTGCATACACTGGACAAAACATCTCAGCTTGAAGCCCTGCTGGCTTTCTGTTTTTCCCTCTGCAGAAGCTTGATGCTTTCACGTATCAACAAGTTTAGATTTTGTTTTCTGATACTTGACAGACCTTGAAAGAATGTTCGATGTGCATATACTTGAATATCCAAAAAAGAAAACAATCTTTGCATGTGCATTCACTCACACACACACACAGAGAGAGAGAAAAAATGCTGAATTTTCCCGAATAAACTGACACTGAAATCTATTAATAAGACAAATCAAAAGAAATCACTCTTAACAGGTGCTTAACCGTAAAATGAACTTTCTGTTGCTGCAGTAATTCACATTTCTCCTTTAAATACAGAGGTAAAAAGAAAAGACTGCTTACAGCTAATTTTTCACAGCAGTAAAACATAGACCAACAGTATCTTTTAAAAAGACAATAAATTACATTCGTAATCATGATGAACAGTCATCTGTCTTCATGTATATACAGATTTAAGAGCATCACTGTCCCTGGTTCTTATGCTGTTTAACAAAACAAAATATTTCTTCATAATATATATTATTATGCATATAAGTATAACATGAGCTGCAGATACTTTTAGTTCTGCGCATAGTAACAATGTAAAAGGAAATGTTAACCTTCAGCCCATCTTTAGCCCTATTCATTTCTGGCTCTTTGCTGTTTTGTACATTTTTAGTCTTTATTTTCTCTTTCCAAAATGGAAAGTGATATGAAATTGCCAAGGACACAGCACCTGGAAGAAAGGATGCTTTTACAGCAGAGGAAATTAGAGACTTAATTGTTTGAAGTGGAACAGATTGGTTTAAGTGCACACGAAGACTATTATCAGCCCATTATTTAATCACGATACTTCCCAGTGGCTGCATTTTATTTTATCTGCCATATCTTTATTTTGCCTTTTTTTTTTTTTTGCATTCTCTATTCAAGAGAGACGGACAACGAATGAATATTATGCGAAACTGTCTGCAGAAAACACTTTGCACAAACATACTTCTATTCACAGCTTTAATTCCTATAAAACGCCCTGCTGTTTCACTACGCCTTGTACCCTTATGGACGCAAAAATAATAGCAGGGAGAGGGTGATCATTTTTGTGGGTGGTTGTTTCCCAAACCAGAAGGTGTAAAAGATACTCCCCCTTGCAGACGTGTCTTCAGTCACTTCTAATACATTCCTTCCGCTTTTACGGACAGCTCCCGCAGTTCAGCGATGGGCAGGTTTGCTGCAGCGCTGTTCCTTTTGCTCTTTGACAGCTTTGCGACTTCTTTGCGGCAGAAGTTCCAGAAGTTCCCTCCGGCGAAAAAGTACAGCAGGGGGTCCAGGCAGCTGTTCCCCGCGGCCAGGCCGAGCGTGACCACGGCGGCCCTGCGCAACCAAGTGACGCGGTGGCACAACTCTGGACTCGAGTTCACGCTGCACTCCTGCTCGGCCTGGAGGAAGAGGGTGCGCACCACATGGTAGGGCAGGAAGCAGATCAAGAAGATGCCAAGGACGATGACCACCAGGGCACAGGACTTCTTGTAGTTGGGCCTCTTGTTGCCCTGCACCTCCCGGGGCCTGACCAAGCTATACACCACAAATATGTAGCAGAAGGAGATGACGGCAAACGGCAGGACAAAACCCAGTCCTACCGTGATGTAGTTCAGGGTTATGATGGTTTTTGCGTTCTTGATGTTCAGCTCAAGACACTTCACGTTGTCCTTGCCGACTTGATGGGACCCCTCTTTCAGCAGAGGTATGGAAGCCAGGGACACGAAGAGCCAGATGAAGAGGCACACGGCCCAGGCGCCGCGACTCTTCTGCAGGTAGACGTACCTGTACGGCCGGGTGACGGCCAGGTAGCGCATCACGCTCAGCGCCGTCAGGAAGAAGATGCTGCTGTACATGTTGATGTAGAACACGTAGGACATGATCCGGCAGACGGCGTCACCGAAGACCCACGTGTCTGTGAGGTAGTAGGAGGCGCGGAAGGGCAGGGAGCACACCAGCATGAAGTCTGATACAAGGAGGTTGACCAAGTAGAGGGTCATCGAGGTGAAGCTCCTCATCTTCCTGTACATGGCCACAAAGTAGTAGAAGGAGAAGGCATTGCCCACCAGCCCCACGACAAAGATTAGAAGGTAACACGTGGGGTAGAAGTCCCGCCTGAAGGTGTCGATGGAGCAGTTGCACTGCACGCTTTCCTGTCCCATGTTGGACACATTTAATTTAATTCCTGGAGGGGACAAAATAAGGGGACATGGGTACAAGGCAAAATATGGACTATATAAGAATATATATTGGAATCTGGGACTGTCATTCTGAGGTGGAGATAACTGAAATCGTGGCGGTTAAATAAAACACGGGCGGCACAGTGGCACGGCGAGGTAGCGCAAGAGGATCCGACTTCGACCCCCGCTCAGTCTGCGTGGAACCTGCATGTTCTCCCCGTGTCTGCGTGGGTTTCCTCTGGGTGCTCTGGTTTCCTCCCACAATCCAAACACATGCTGTTCAGGTTCACCCATAGTGTGTGAGTGACAAGAGAGTGTGTTCCACTGATGTATGGATGAGTCACCCATTGTAAGTAGTGTATGTAGCAGTGTAAGTCACCGCGGTGAATAAGATGTGTGGGCTCATAACACTACGTAGAGTTTACTGGAAGTTGTTTTGGAGAGAAGCGTCTGCTCAGCGAAGAAACGTAAAATGGTATTCATTGTTGAAGAATATTGTTGATAGTGCCCTTTAAAGCACCTTCTGCGAAGGAATGAGGAATTAAAAAGCACCAACTCCATACCTTAGCATGCAAAATAAAGAAGGGGAATTTCATTTATATTTAAAACATGTCTTTTGAAGAAGCAACCAAGCAAAGAACAAAAACACTGACTGTCAAAACATTGCTATCTATTTAAAACTGAGCTTTACAACTTCCCTTCTCTTTGTTTTGTTTAAAGATCTTGAATATTCCGGGTTTTGTACAATTCTGTAAATTCACAATTGGGGAAAAAAAAAAAAAGAAATTAATAGCAACAGAAACTAAATATTAAGTTTGCTTTGGCAGTCAGTATTTTGGCAGACGTGCTTCGGTTTAATTTATGACGAGCTGTTTAGCGCATAGTGCAATACATAATGGCAGTTTATTGACCCGAATACACAGTGCAAAAAGAATATTGTTCATTGTTCATTCATTTCAGCCAGTTTCACTTCTCTGTAAAGACGAACTATAAACATTGAAACATAACTTATGTTTGAAACTTGTGACAATGTCTGCCTGTGTTAAACAGAGTGAGGGCATGAGCTAATATGTCCTTACATATAAAAACTAATCAGGTGCTGGAAAGGGAGACAGAGCGAGGAAGAAAATACACACACACACATTTTCGGAACCGCTTGTCCCATACGGGGTCACGGAGCCTACCCGGCAACACAGGACGTAAGGCCAGAGAGAGAGAGGACACACCCAGGACGGGACGCCAGTCTGCCGCAAGGCACCTCAAGTGGGACTCGAACCCCAGACCCACCAGAGAGCAGGACCCGGTCCAACCCACTGCGCCACCGCGCTCCCCTGGGAGAAAACAATTATGTTGTAATATATCATCTGCATTTGTGAACCACTAAGAGAAGTTTGCTCTTCTGAGATGTTGTCTTATGATCCGAAGGTCTCTGATTCAAATCTCACTCCTGTTGGTGGACCCTTGATCCAGGTATTTACCCTGAATATACAGTAAGAGTTCCCTTCTCTATAAATGGGTAAATCACTGTCGGTCACTTTGTAAACAAACATAACATGATAAATTGACTTGGACAAATATGGGAACTAAGTAAACAGTAATGCTGGCTGCAGGTCCTTTTGCTGCTTCGTCGTGAAGTTTCGGTCAGACGTTCTCATTCGTGGGATATTTATATTAACACACATTAGATTGCATTCTCTGTGATCTTCCCAACGCATCTTTCCACCCTCATAAATAAGAAGGATTCCATAAGACTTAAGTCAAAAGCCAAAAATAAAAAGACAAGTCACAGCAAAGCTACATACCCTTTTGCGAAGCGCTTTGGAGTGCAGCAAGTCTCGGCTGAACAGAGCGGAAGAGCCAGGCTGCGTCCCAGTGCTCCTGCTCTTTATCCATTAAGAGAGGTGAATGTCTGACTGTGCTCTATGATGCTTGACAGGGCGGTAGAGAAGAGGTATGGGATGGGTTATCAGATGTCCACCCCATGCAATGACAGGGAGGTGTGAAGGCAGTTCCTGCTGCGATTGCACGGCACCCACGACCCACCCCTTTTGTAATCATTTTCCATTTCCATATGCAAAACACACTTTAACAGGCTCTCATAAAGCAACTGGTGCCTTTGCTTTCCTTCCCTTCACAGTGTGCCTGCAGAGCACCATCATAGACGCTTTTCTTATTCGCACCATTCGGTGTTTTCTCGTGCTTCGCTGTTCAGTTGTACTGTTTTCTCTTGTGGGAAAAGAAGAAAATCAGAGAGTGGAACAAACTTTGGGGAAATTGATACAGTTTACTGGCATAAGATGCAGGAGATATTGTAAATAAGAGACACTTTAAATGTCTGTCATTTTGGATAATTTCTTTTTTGCTCTGCGAGGTGAGAAAAATGCCTTCGGCTGTGTTTGCACCTTTCACAATAACGCTGAATAATAATAACAGAATGCTGAAATAGTAATCGAGCGCTGGAATATCTAGTTGAGGGGTGCAGTGATGCAGTGGGTTTGGCCTCTGCCTGCTCTCTGGTGGGTCTGGGGTTCGAGTCCTGCTTGGGGTGCCGTGCGATGGACTGGCGTCCTGTCCTGGGTGTGTCCCCTCTAGCCTTGTGCCCTGCATTGCTGTGTTAGGCTCCGGTCCACCGCAACCCCCCTTGGGATGAGCGGTTTCAGACAGTGTGTGTGTAATATCTACGAGTCTTAAGAAATGCATGCATGTCTCAACCGGTCAGGAAAGAATTATTTTTGTTATTCAACACGACCTGTTTCCTGACTGAGCGTTTTGAACAGTGGCTTCACAGGTTTCGCTGCAAGACGAAGGGGGTGTTTTGCCACCAAAGAGAAAAACAGGGCTACTGGTAAACTTCTGTTCAGGCATTTTGAGTAGTTTGCCCCTAATAATAATCCAAAAAAATGTATCATAACCAGTGCAGATTCTGCTACTCCTCAACATACGTTGTCAGCATCTGTCTGAAGCTTATGCTAAAAGGCCACATCCAGGTCACAGTGCGGTAATCTGTTTAAGGAAATGTGTGGGATGGGGATAATTGGAGAAATTGCCAGTATTATCTCATATGCATACATGTGGATATGGTGTTTAATTTTGTTCATGAAAGAAGCAAATGGCATGATTTCCAGCGCTCTGTGTTATTGCAGTGCCTGCATTATGCCTGAAGCAACAATTTAACAGTTTAGTACACCACCCGATTGAAGCTCGGCCACCCCTCTGGCCACCCCTCTTGCGCAAAGCACTCTGAGCACACTGACAGGTGACTTTTTTCGCCACTCAGACTTGTACGACGCAAATAGTGTTCGGTGCTATTAGGCTGAAGAGCTGCGAACCGCCCGCACGGCCCAAACCTCTGTGTGTAGGAGGGAGGAGCAGGAGCGGTAAAATTCAATTTAGGTACCGTTGCTCCAGCCAAGTCCAGCACAAGTGAGCAACGCAAGGGGATACGGTGTTCAGGAGAGTAAAATCAGCGTTGTTTACCTACATTTCATTTCGTGAAAGTTTGTTAAAGTTGAGGTACTGCGATGTTTAATCATGAGAAACAATGTTAGCTTACAATTATATCGCATAACTTACTGCAACTGCTAATTTTTAAAAATAATCATGTTACTGCACATAAATGTTACCACATCATATGCTTACGAGTTTGTCACTGTTTTTTGTAAGTAGCTATTCAAATTAATAATATTAAATTTCTTGATAGCTGTGTACGTCTAACTGTAGAGAGCATGCAAAGGAAAGCAGGGGAAGCTAGGAAGATTCTTTCCATTTTCACAAACAGAGGACTAGTAGCAGTAAAACTGAAAATGACAAAGAGGCAGGGGAACGAATGGTACAGAGAGGAAAAAAGCAGGGAAATGTGTGCTGCTGAGAGAGACAAGGAGGAAGCAGAGGTACCATACAGTCTGCGAGGAAGCTTGTGGAGAAGCTCTACAGAGACAAAACACACATCAGACCAGAATCAGAGATGAGCAAAAACACACAACCCACCAGACCAGGTATGTAGGTTACATAAGTTGTATCTGCAAGCATAAAAAAAAAAAAATTTCCAATACCCAATTTGCATCATTAGCATCTCAATATACAAATAATGTAGAATAAGGATCGTATCAAATGATACAACGTTTTTACAGACATTTCTAAGTACTGTCACTAATTTCTTGTGTTCATTTGTAATAAATTCTGCAGAATTTATAGAATTTCTGTCCGTAGACTTTGCTTTTGGTACAGCATGTCACAGTCAGTTGTGATTTTTTTTATTTTGGCCACCCCTGAAAAAAAAGTTCTGGCTACACCCCTGTTTGTAGGGTTAAAGAGGTTTAAAAAAATAATAATAATAAATAGCAGCCACCTGGTCAGTTAGCAGAAATGACACATCCTTACACACAAACACTGATGTTCTTATATTTGACTAATAAAATGTGCTTTTGACAGCGCTTCAATGACCCTCGCCACACTTCTCCTCAAACTTTACTGAAATAAATAAGATTAATAAAGGACATCTGGTAGTGTAGTGGTCAGAGCTGCTCCCTTTGGACCCCAAGGTCACAGGTTTAAATCCCACCTCCAGCTGTGTGTAGTATCCTTGCATAAGGTACTTACCCTAAAATTGCTCCAGTAAAAATACCCAGCTTCATAAATGGGTAAATTATCATAAGTCGCTTTGGAGAAAAGCATCAGCTAAATTAATAAGTTGAATAAGTATTCAGTTCAGATCTTAAAAAACACTGGCACCCAGAATAACAACTTGAAAACACCTAAAATAACAAGAACAGATGTACCGATATACACTTATTAAAGGGCCGATAGTATTTACACAGTTCTAAAGCGAAGATTAAACAAAAATGTACAGTTTTAAGGTGAAAACCACTTTCTCTCTCTGACACACTGCAAAATCACAAAACAATGATGAATCACGTCAGACAGAGTGAAAGTCAAAGTAGTGTCAGTCAAGGGCATTATTCTTTAATTTCTCTTTTCATACCTGACAAAAGAATGTCGCATTAAAATCACACATAAATTAACAAAAATGAACAAATAATAATGTACAGACAACACTTTAAATACTATCAAGTATCTCCCTCAGGAAACCATACAAATCTGTCCTGCCCCCCAGCGCGAGCCACCGAGCCTGAAAGTCTGTGAGCGTAGGGGGCAACGCTCATTGGCTGAAATAATTTGAGGGCGGGGTTTATGGAACCTGCTGACAACGATAAGTTGATGAGTGGGGCGGCTTTACATTCACTGGCTGAAATTGATATGGGCGGGATCTCTAATTGATATCAACAGCGATTAGGGAAAGTCAGTAAGAGCTGCTTGTCGACGCTCATTGGCTGAGTCTGCAGTGGGCGGGGTCTCCGGCAGCTGTCTGACAGGCAGCTCGGCCTGCAAGTCGATGGAGCACAAAGACAAAAAGAAAAAAAGAAAAACATGCCGGCAACGCAAATCCGTGAGTTCACGGAGATGCGCTCGGGTCGTAGCGTCTTCTTCAGCCGGTGAAATACATACTGCCCGCTTCTTTGTGAATCATGCTGGTCAGTATTCTCTCCGTTCGCGGCAGTGTCGTTGTGCTGGAGCGCGCAGCGCGCTTCCTGCATCATGTCACTGTAATCCTGTGTCACACTGACTGTGTGTGTGAGTGTGTTCTATTCTCTTGTGTTACAGTGATCCGGCCGGACAATATACTGGATAAAGAACGGCAATAAATAAGGGCGGGTGACAGTGACGTATGACAGTCAACACTCTACATGGTAATTCGCTGCGTCTCACCGAGGCCACGAATAATAAATAGTTAATAAAGTGTAACCTCCCAATGGAACGCCCGGGCACCTGGACTTCCACGTTTCTTCCTCATGCAATTTTGCTAAAAAATGTGATTCACACAGCAAGGTAGACTTGTTTTTTTTTTTTTTTTACGTCACTTCATCGTATAAAAACGGACGAGCTCCAGAAGCACGATGACTGATGATCATGATGCTCTCGGTTTAGCGAGGAGTAGCAAAAGTAGGAATAATAATAGCCCAGCCAGCGCGGTATTGTTGGATTAGTTGCGCTTAGTGTGTTTTTCACTGAGGTGGCGGAGAAGGGAAGAGAAGAGTCTCGCGATGCTGTCAGCTGTGCCTTTTTGTCCCGCAGAGCTCGAACCATGCTGGACGTGGGGAAGTGGCCCGTGTTTGCCTTCCTGCCCCCGGACGAGCTGCGCCTCATCCGGCAAGCGTGCGTCTTCGGGAGCGCTGGGAACGAGGCGCTTTACGTCACGGTCAACGACGAGGTGCGGCCGGGGACGTAGGAGCTGTGGGTTGGGGGGGAGACCTGGGGTCGGGGATGTCGCTCAGCCCCGAGCGCGAGCGCGAACGCCAACGGAGCCCAGGGCCCCGGATGTCGGCCTGGCATCCTAGCAAGCTTGGCCTCATCTGTGTAGTGTAGGATCATGTGGGCGCAGCAAATTTCTGCCAAAAAACATTTTTATTTATATATATTATTTATTAATGATACTTCTTAAAAGGGCGTATACCATTTACACAATTCTAAAGCGGAGATTAAACGAAAATGTCCAGTTTTTAAGGCGAAAACCACTCTCAACATTCTGGCTTACCAATCAGTCACGTCACAGTGAAAGTCAAAGTAATTTATATAATTTAATAACTAATATATTTATATTGTATACAATAATATTTTATCTTATAATTATGTATATATATTATTGATATAATTATATATAATATATAAACACATTTCTGAGTGACATGAGGTAGACAGAAAAAAATATGTAGATATATTTACAGTTTTGTTTGAAAGTATGTGGAGCCCTTGTGGCTTGTGTGCTTCAGTTTTACCACAAAATTGTTATTCAGTGAGAATCAGTCTTCCTCATCCGACACAATAGGTGTGTAATGAACAATTCCGTGTGTTGCTTTAGAGGAAATCCTCTGTGTAGGAGAAAAAACACAAGTAGTGCGGGTGTAAAAATGAGGGAACCCAAAGTAGGTCAGTAGAATCAGGTGTGTAAAGCAAAATAATTCATTCATTTAATACGTTTATTGTAATATTTTCTGCGTTTCATATTTTGTGCAAGAATGGCCATCCCTATAGGGTTCACATACTTTGAAGCAGCACCGTATACATGTTTACTCTATCAAAGCAGGGTGAGAACAGCAGAGCTTTGTGGGATTGGCTCTAACAGCCGACACATTACTGGTCTATGTCATTACCCTCTGTGCTACCTTTTGTCCCTCACAGTGCACGTCCCCACAAAGGCTAGCCAAATAATGAATTTTGGCAGGCTTTTCTAGCAGGATGGGTGTGAAAAAATGACTTGTTTTTTTTTTTTTCTCCTCCTGACATCGTTCCCATTAAGTCAAAACAATGGAGTTAAAAAAATTAAAGTGCAGACTTAACTTAGAGCCCAAGCTCTGGTTCTCAAAGTGCGAGTGAATGTTCCGGCGTGCCCACATGCTTTAACGGGAGGTCGATAAGCAGGTAGAGAACAGCTATAAATAGGACAGTAATTCCAGCCCAAGTCCTGTTTTATCCACGAAGGAACCCGTGTGCATGATGTTTATCCACATTCTCTCTTGTTTATCTTGGTGGAGCAGTGCTTCAACAACATGCAGTAAGTCCATAAAAGCTCAGAAAAACTAGCCCCATTACCAATCTGTTGCCAGAGAACCACCTGCTAAATATGAAATTTCTGCATTATGCGTCTCTAGAGGAGGAGATGATAAAACTCTGGCACAGCATGCTGTAGACAAAACACATTTCTGAGTGACATGTTTTCTAAATTCATAGGAAGGTAAGCCTGGGAATGATGACTGCCTATTCTTAGAAATAGATTGGGTTCGAAGCCAGAGGCAGACACCCGACGACAGCTGTCATTCACATTTTTCTCAGTCACTCTTCAGGGATTTAGTTAAAGGATCTTGTCCAAGTCATTGAGGGAATTAAAAACCCTCACGCATTTAAACAGCGAGTGAAAGATTGATTGTCACTTGCAGGAAACTGGTTGTACTTGTGTAGTCGAAACCATCCCGGCATCATGTGGAGGCCCAACCCCAGGCTTTTTTGTGTCCCTGGTGGCAGGTCTTTGCCCTGGGCACCAACTGCAGTGGCTGCTTGGGTCTGGGGGACATGCAGAGCACCATCGAGCCCAGGAGAATCGACGTCCTGTGTGGAAAGAAGATCGTGTCCCTGAGCTATGGCACAGGGCCCCATGTGGTCATTGCCACTACAGGTAAGCAGGACCCCCCAAGCCCCACTGAAAGATACAATAACAATATGTGTATTATTGTGACTCCAGGAGGCACTGAAAGGCAAACCCCATAAAAATAGATAACTTCACTGCAGGAAGCACCAAACAACACCACAGTAGTTACTGTGACTCCAGGATTCCCAAAAGGGTGCACTAGTGACACGCATAATTAGTGGGACTCCAGAAGGTACTGAAATACCTGCTAATACACATGTTGCTATTGCTTCAGGACACAAGGGTACATCCTTTAATAAAAAAAAAAAAAAATTGGCAATAACTGTTAGTCCGGAAACCACCAAAAGATATGGTGCTCAACATGCACTGATGGCAATCCCAAGACAGGGCACCATGGGTGGCACAGCAAGTAGCGCTGCTGTCTCACAGGACCTAGGTGGTGCGAAAGAACATGGGTTTGATCCCTGCTCAGTCTGTGTGGAGTTTGCACATTCTCCCCATGTCTGCATGGGTTTCCTCTAGGTGATCCAGTTTCCTCCTACAGTCCAAAGACATGCTGTTCAGGTTTCCCCATAGTGTGAGTGACACAGATAGTGTGTTTCACTGATGTATGGATGAGTCACCCATTGTAAGTAGTGTATCTAGCAATGTACATTTACATTTATTCATTGCTTTTCTCCAAAGTGACTTACAATGTTAAGGTTACAATTATTTACCCATTTATAGAGCTGGGTAATTTTACTGGAGCAATTTAGGGTAAGTACCTTGCTCAAGGGTACTACAGGTGGAGGTGAAGCTCAAACCTGCAACCTTTGGGTCCAAAGGCAGTCACTCTAACTACTACGCTACCTTGGTGATTAAGGTGTGGGCTAGTAACACTACATAGTATCCGTTGTAAGTCGCTTTGGACAACCTCGTCTGCTAAGTGAATAAATGTAAGACTTATTGGTAAATTCATCTCTTCATTTGAATAATAACTTTCAGTCTCGAAAGCACTGAAAGTCGAGTATGGCAGCTCTGGAGATGTGAAAGATAATATCAGCATGCAGCTGTAACTGGCAAGAGCCCAGCAATCCCAGTGCGTCTTCTTCAAGAAAGACCAGTTTGGGTGTGGAGTTACACATGGGAGTGTTTTTCAAACCTAATACATGTTATGTAGCATCTCACTTTAATTCCCAGAGACATTAAGAAAAGAGCTAATATTTGACTGGTAGCTCCCTGGTGACCTGTATCCACTTTATAGACTGGATTTTGCTTTACGACCTGAACTTTTTCCCTATGCTGCATTCCCTACACCTGTCCCCACCACTGATTTTGCCTAGATGGAGAGGTGTACGCCTGGGGCCACAATGGCTACAGCCAGCTGGGTAACGGCACTACCAACCATGGGCTCACCCCTGCACAGGTGTCCACCAACCTACTTGGCAAGAAGGTGACGCAGGTGGCCTGTGGTTCACACCACACCATCGCCCTCACCACTGAAGGGGAGGTGGGTACTGCAGGAACTAGTCTGAGCGATCTCTTACCAGCCTCTGCAAGTTCCCCCCCTCAGTGCACATGTAACATACACATGTAATACATTATTTTTTTCAATCATGCACAGATCCACACAGTCACATGTATCTTGACAGGTGCTTTTATCCACTGAGATGAACAAATAATAGCTTATAGTTTCAGATCTCAATACAAAAGGATACTTACTACCTTTGAATAACATCAAGTTCCCCTGTGGGAGAGTGTGTGACACTTCATGGATTTTCAGCTGACCCCACTCCTGTCTCTGCACCTGCAGGTGTTCGCTTGGGGTTACAATAACTCGGGCCAGGTGGGCTCGGGCTCCACGGCCAACCAGCCCACCCCGCGGCGGGTCAGTAGCTGTCTGCAGAACAAAGTGGTGGTTAACATTGCCTGTGGGCAGTTGTGCTCCATGGCTGTATTGGATAACGGAGAGGTAAGGTTCCCAAACTACCCATCACCATTCCAAAGAACACCTTTTCACAGACCTTAAATGTCACTAAGGGGAATCCAGTCAGAGAGTAGCGATATAAGATTTATGCATTCACCTTCTTGGAGGGGGAGGGCAACACTGTTGAACTGCTCAAAACACAAGAGCTGAAGTCAAGAATTAAGAATGTATGTGTTTCTTTGAGAATGGACAGCATAAATAGGTAATAAATATTTCCCTTTACGTCAGTCAGGGAAGATCAAGTCAGCTGACTAGATAATGAGAAGATGCTATATGTATTAAATAGGTTTTTTGCAATAACTGGTATGTCTGAAGAACCCTAACTAGCAAGAAAAGCATATTTCTCTCAGTGATCCTGTGTAAGAGCTGCTTTACAGTGTTCGTTCTCTTGCAGGCCTACGGCTGGGGCTACAACTGCAATGGGCAGCTGGGCCTGGGCAACAACGGGAATCAGCAGACGCCATGCCGCATCGCTGCCCTTCAGGGCATTAATATCGTGCAGGTTCGGGAAGTACCGCGTGATAACAGTCGCTACTGCTGCCTTTTTACTCTTCACTGTTAGAATGTGACTTGCAATTACTCAACATGTTACCTAATGCCTGGCATCAAAAAGAGCAGGTAGTGGTGTCGGAGTTCCATCAAATCATTTGTTAACATTTGAAAAGATGGAAAACGCTCCAAAAGAAGGCACTGCATTAAAGGGAAATGTTTCAAATAGCTCTGCCCTGCCTACTGTGGTTCCGCAGGTAGCCTGCGGGTACGCGCACACGTTGGCACTCACGGACGAAGGCTTGGTCTACGCCTGGGGCGCCAACTCCTATGGGCAGTTGGGCACAGGCAACAAGAGCAACCAAGCTTGGCCCACCCTCATTAACATGGACAAAGAGAGGTGAGGCTGAACCAGAAACTGTAGCATTCTGGGACACCAAGTAGTGTTGTTAAGAACTGTTCCATGGGGACACTGGGTTGGTGATCACTTTTAAGGTTTGTCGCAGGAAATTGTGGGCTGCCAGAATCTCTCCAAAGTGGTCTACTGGAGAACAGCTTCTTGCTCCACCTGCTTTCCTTAATGCACTTAGTGTTTTACCGCTGTAATTTTCATGACAATGTTTATAAATGCTGAATATGGTAAACTGCAAAATGTAAGCCATTAAGCCTAAGGTATCCAAGGCTCATGAGCTGGAGATAATTCAATAGATTGGAATGAATGTACCTGGGGTAGCAGGTGGAGCAGTAGTTACAGTTGCCACCTAAGTCAAATGTATGGTATGGTAAGTGCCGAGTGGAAGCCAACCCATAGCGACCACTCGCGTGGTTTTCAAGGCAAGTCAAGGGAGGAAACAGAGGTGGGTTACCAGGTCCTTCCCCTGCATGGTGGGGAAGGCAAACACAGGGAGAAAGACAGGGCCACTACACCCCAAGCAGGACTCAAACCCCAGACCAGCCACACAGCAAGGCACCAGCCAAACGCACTGCACCACCGTGCCCCCCTCAGTCAAAGGACCCAGGTTCAAATTATATCTCTTGCTGTAATATTCTTAAGCAAGGTATTTACCCCGATTTGCTCCAGTAAATAGTGTCAGTTGCATAAATGGGTAAATCACTGTAAGTAGCTTAATACGATTAGTAACTTTGGATAAAAGTATCAGATAAAATGAATATGTGAAGACCAGCATACACACAGCTCCTCCTCAACTGATTTGTTGTACTGCTACATTATTCACGCTCAGTGAGTTTTATGGATGATGTGTGTGTCACCCTTTGTTTCGGATTGGCGTCAGGATGGTGGAGGTGGCAGCGTGTCATACCTGCCACACGTCTGCGGCCCGCACCCAGGGTGGCCAGGTGCTGATGTGGGGGCACTGCCGGGGCCAGGCCGTGGCCACCCCCCACCTCACGCACTTCACCAGCACAGATGACGTCTTTGCCTGCTTCGCCACTCCAGCCGTCACCTGGCATCTCCTCGCCGTTGGTGAGTGACGGAGACGTGGCTTTGGGAGTCCCTGCGTTCGTCTTTCTGCAAATTGGTTTGTACACTTGCCATTTAGTCCTCTCGGCACCTCTCTCTTATCATTCTCTTATTTCGATACACCAAGGGTGGGAAGCACTGGTCTCCTTGGGCCACTATATGTTCTGGTTTCCAATCTGGAACATTACTTTTAATCCATTTTACATTGTTTGATTATAGGTAAATGAATAACGCATGCTCACTGCAGCAGCCGAAAAGTATTATTGTATGGAGTGCTTGACCCTCCCAAAATGCATGAAATAAAGTATATATAGGACAGCACTCAGAGCTGGGAATGTACTTATTGTAGCGTAAAATTGCCCTGGTGCTATTTCTGAACCGCAGCGCCCAAATTGCACAGCTAAGGTAGCCACTCATTTTGTTATGTAATGTAACCTCACCTGATCAGTTGGCTTGTGCACCATCTTTTTGTCCATTCACATGCTTTAATGCATGCTGTTCTCTCTCTTCAGTGATGGCCTTAGTTACACAAGATCGTTTGAGTCATGATATTGTATATTCTTCATATATTTACTAATTGCATGCTTTCTCAAGCTTTCTTTTCTGCACATGCTGCAGAAGGCTTGAAGCTGAAACGCACTCATGTTAAAATAGCATTTTCATAGCTGTGAGTGCTGTCCTTTTTGTACTTTACTGCATAGACAGTTTAAATCATGCAAGCATTCAGCAGGGGAGGTACTATCCCGTTCATGAGCTCAAAAAATAGTAGCATACTCTACTTCCCACAAGCACCAGACATGCCCACCCCTGGTAAAGATAAGGAGAACATCTAATAAAAACTGAGTGACAAATAGTTTTTAAAAGGAACAGTTTGGCACCCTTTTACTGGACCTCTGAAGGGGAAGTAAAAATCTGGCAGTGGCTGTGGTCTGAAGTGTACTCATCATGTACAGCTTTGAGTTTCCGTAAAGCACATTGATCCCAGCCAAAGGTAATTTTCAAACTTCCTGAACAACTAAAACAAAGATGGTGCTTAACAGGTGAGGTAGAAAAGACGTGCTTGAACAGAGAGGGTGAACGAACTGGCAGTTGACATTAAGACTGACGTGTGGAATGCGTCTCCCTGTCTGTCAGATGGAGACGATCACCTGACAGTAGCGCAGTCACTCAAGAAGGAGTTTGACAGTCCTGAGATCTCCGACCTGAAGTTCCTGGTGGACGGGAAGTACATCCATGTTCACAAGGCCCTGCTGAAAATCAGGTGCGGTCAGTCGGAAACTCAGAACCGAACCCCTCCAGAACACACCCCATTTCCACACACCGCTTTGAAATTTGCATGCTGGGAATCTCTCAGAGGAGGTTGTTTTTCCTTTTCCCCATAACCTCGGGGATTTTCCAGTCAGTAACAGGTTTGAACTTGGGCTGAAGTAGCTGTTTGGCTTTTTTTTTTTTCCCGTAAGGATGTATGTGGCCCACTGTTAACCTTTTCATGTCTGGCAAAACAGAACCAGTTAGACTCCCATTGGTAATTTTATGTTAGAAACAGAGAAAACATGCAGCTTTCAAGCATGTTTATTAGTTGGACTTTCCCACTTGAAATCCCATCAGTAATTTCCGTTTTTGAGTTTGATGTTCGGAAGTCTTGAAGACCCTCACTGCAATCACATCTCTGGACTCTATCCGTCACAATCGGGACCGGGCTGATAACGGTAAACGAGCCAAAATGTGGAAGCGCATTTAAATATCGAGTCTTACTGTTATAGGTGTGAACATTTCCGGGAACTTTTGAACGATACGGATGAGGAAGCCATCGAGGTCCATCAGTTTTCTTATTTGGTATATCGGGCTTTTCTCGAGTACCTGTACACCGACACCATCAACCTGCCACCAGAGGACGCAATAGGTGAGCATAGCCTGTCTCCGTCACCGTTAACACAAGGAGGGGGTGCCAAGAAAGCAATCTGTCCTCTTGTGCTGTGTGGATAGCAGTACAGGTTTTACCTGTGTAGACATGCTGGAAGGTTTCAGAATCACAGTGATCCTTTTAATAGGCTCTGTGTAAATACTTCTAGGAAGCTACCCGCTGGCCATATCTGTCACACCTGTTTAAATGCCACCTGGCAGAAATTCCACAGATATGTTCCCTGTAAAGTTGGCCTGTGGACTTTCTCACACAAGATTATCTCGGTTTGATCTAGTGGTCTTCAGTTTCCTCTTCTCTGGCCTGTCGAGAATTGTTCACTGCTGTCGAATCAAGTGTTTACGGATAGCTGGTAATATCTGTGGAGTTTACGCAGGCTTTTATATTGGACTCGCACTGGAGTCGCCCGCTGGCAATATGGTCATGGGCCACAGTGTTTTACTGTAGTGGTTGATGTATTTAGTTGCCCTGATAGAAATATCCGGCTCTCTGTACCACATTCCCCACCGCTCTGGACCTGTGGACACCACATGGGTGCTCCACCCAGGCCTGCTGGACCTTGCCACCTTCTACAGGGAGACACGGCTGAAGCGGTTGTGTCAGGAAACCATCAAGAGGGGTATCTGCGAGGAGAATGCCATCACCCTGCTGTCAGCAGCCGTCAAGTATGAAGCCCGGGTAGGTTCTGTGGATCTGTTCCACTTGATAGCAGCCTAAGGTAACAAGCTGGTAAATTGCATTAGTTAAGAAAACTGTTAGTTCAGTCAACTGCTGGAAGTGCTTGTATAGAATTAAAGCCAGAATTGGACTTGGGGGACTGTCAAACTGCAAAAGTGGTTCTGTCTAGCTTTTTACTCTCTTTTTTTTTTTTTTTTTTTTTTTTTTTGCGTGATTAATTGTAGAAAGCCTTTTTGTGTGCAGGAGCAAGATCTCTCACCACTTTCTTTGCAGGACCTGGAGGAGTTCTGCTTCAAGTTCTGTGTGAACCACCTGACGGCTGTGACCCAGACACAGGCATTCACTGACATGGACCATGAGCTGCTCAAGAACTTCATCAGCAAAGCCAGTCGCTTTGGGGCCTTCAAGAACTGAGTAATCATGGACCTAAGTGGCTTGTGGATGTAGAAGGTCAACAGTGGATTGGGTTGAGCTGAGAAAGGCCATTCAGTGGGACCAAAACAGAGCAGACAACGATCTAGACACCCCAAGGACCTGGGAACAGGATACTGGGGACATTGGCCAGTACAATGATCGTCCAGTGTGGGTCTCATATTTACAAACACACTATCGCATGGAGGTAAATTATCCCAGAAATACATATCATCTCCTGCCTGAGACAGATGGCAGTGGATACGAGTCCATCTTTTGATTGTTCATCGATATAGAGCCAGTTCAGAACTGCAGCTTTCATTTGGTTAGACAAATTGAAAAGGAGCAGCTAAAAGCCCACAGACCACAATAAATGGGGCATGACCACTGGGCACCTTGTAACATGAGAGGTTATGCTAAGGGCTGCTCTTCAGCACAGTAGAAAGCAGCTCAGAGGTGGGTAGATATGAACTTCTAACCACTCCTTTTTTGTTAATACCAGACAAGATCTGAAGCATAGATTGGAACCACTCAGTGAAGTTTACATACCAGGAAGAGTCGGGCTTCTGCCGACATTGGGAAAAAAAAACGGTCTGGATTTTTCTGAGGCTATTACTGTGATTACAGGGTGCACGTTCCTGCATTATGGTTATGCTGTGTTACAGCTGAAAAGTACTCGAATATTCATGGTGACATAAATACATAGTTGTGCTGAAGACATAGTAAACACGTTTATTTCACTTTATAGTGTGAAAGAGAGAATTGTTTACATTAAAGCCTAGTTTGTGGAACTAACCAAAAAAGAGAAATGAATGGTAGCAAACAGAAATACCGTATAGACATGTTTTAGTGTCCGGTATGAATGTGATGATACTATACTCTATGAATTTGAACTGGAAAGGTGGGTAAGAGTTGACCAGAGAAAAAAGTGTTAAAACCCCTGTTCAAAGGAATTTTCAGCAAATGTTATTGGCCTTGTGACAGTGTCCATATAGAGGAGCAACTGTTACACTTTGACTCGCTTCTTGATAAACAAAGGTCACTGAGACATTTGCCATTTCAGAGGAAGGGATTCCTGCAACCTGTGTTTACAGATAGAGATGAGCAGCTGATATCCTTTTATTGCAGTTTATCATTAAGGAAAAGGATCCCTCAAATGACAAGTGGCTGACAGGACATGGTCAACAGGAGTGTCCCTTATCTCTGGTCCATTATAGAACACAACAGTGGTCAAGTGTTTCAAATGTTTCATGTAAGACCTGTAAATCGATGAAGAACTTTGGTCTGCAATACTGCTGTTGACACAAAAAGAAAATGTCAAGAACTAGATATGTATTGCTGTTACATCAGCAGTAAAGAAGTGAGTGGGACAAAGTTGTGTCTGTACAGATTGCTGGAGAAGGGCTCTGCAAATCCAGTTGGGTCACGATGCAGTCATTAGAGAAGAAGTCTCTGCTGCTTCCATGACACCCTGAAGTCCAAATTTCAAAAACAGTTGATGGAAGACCTGCAATAATAAGCAGCATGTATCTGAAGCAACGGTGCCAGTCTGAACCACAGCAATGAAAAGCTAGTGTAATCGGTAATTCTTTGTATTCTGTGGCTTTTGCCAGTTGCTGAGGTATTTCAAAGGAGCCTGGCCTGCATCTCTCTCACACACACACACGATTGGTAGAAGCCGGTCTGAATCTGAACAAGTGAATTGCAGTCAAACCACTTCTTTCTGCTAAATTTCTCTAAGATGGCAAATGAGATGTGCTTCTTTCATGAGGTCGCTAAAATTAAATTGAATACAACACTAAACTGCAGTTTTTCTGCCTGAGAATGTCTGTCAACACAGTTTTATATATTCATGTGTTTTCCCAAGTCCAGTATTATGTTTTGTGATTCATTTTGAACACAAGTTTGACTCACTAATGCTGCTGCAGTTAACAAAAAAAGGATTAATCACTCTATACATGTAAAACTATTTTTCTTTTTATCGGGGTGTGAGGAGTACAGAAGAACGTGAAGTCAATGTGATGATAATAAAAAGTGACAGTTGTAATTTGTCTCATCATGCTGCTTATTTGATACATTCTGAGATGGTTAGGGTATTAGTGGCAGGCCATATTGCCTGCTGGCCAACTGCAGTGTAAAGGCCAGAGAGGGAAAAAACAAGGTCACCAAAGAACGACAGTAAATGCAATTGATAAAGTGATAAACCACATGATCAGTTGTGGTACTACCCGGTCAGCAAGTATCAACTTGTGTCAGACGCAGAGGATGGTCTATGATTCATATGGTGATGTTTTTTTCTCCCTGGAGCCAGAGATGATGTCGTATCTCATGATTGCCATCTCTACGATTTGGCAAATGGTAGAGATGGCAATCGTGGGATATAACATCATCTTTTACCTTAGAGGCACTAAGAGTGAAAGCTGATAACTGACAAATGGGACATTTTGCGGTTTGTAGCACAAAAGCGGTCCGGTTTTTCACTATATGGACCGTTCGGAGATTCCTCAGCTAGTCCTCCTTTTTCACGAAAAAGGTGACAGTCCAAAGTGCGGGTGTCTATTTGCTGTGAGTCGGCTGATATGGGCGGCTATGAATGTACACGTACTCGAGAAAAAATCTCCTGCTTCGGTCACGTACTTAACGCTGTTCCAACACCAGCTCCTATCCAAACCGCTGGCAGTGTCTGTACAATAGCAGCCGAGCCCTACAGAGGGCAGCACCAGGCCAGGAAACGGCCTTCGTTCTTTCTGTATTTCGTTGTTTTTACCAAATGAGGTTGAAGAAATTCGGTGGCCCTTCAGAGTCCCATCGTAAAGGTTGTGGTCCATACGTATGACAAGTAATTGAGCGCCAATGTTTCTGTTGTACGTACTGGAGCAACGAAGCCATGTGCAAAATTGGATGAACCGGAGACCACAACCATCCTAATGAATTAAGGATAAATGATGTGTGAATGAGTTCAATGGACAAACTGCTTTGGTGCACGCACACACACACACACACACATTTTCTGAACCGCTTGTCCCATACAGGGTCGTGGGGAACCGGAGCCTATCCGGCAACACAGGGCATAAGGCCAGAGGGGGACCCAGGGCGGGACGCCAGTCCGCCGCAAGGCACCCCAAGTGGGGCTCGAACCCCAGACCCACCAGAGAGCATGACCCGGTCCAACCCACTGCACCCAAGACCACAATCATCCTAATGAATTAAGGATAAATGATGTGTGAATGAGTTCAATGGACAAACTGCTTTGGCACACGCACACACAAGCACACTCAGAGTGAGAAATACAGTGAGAACCACTACGCATGCTGCTGATTTTGTTGAAATTTTAAATAACCCTGTACTAATAAAGTAAAATGCTGAAGTACTGACCTCTGAATTTACGGTAACAAGACGGAATTGTCAGAAGAATGCAAATTTCTTGACTGTAAAAAGCCAGAGTGCATAAGCACAGACTACAAGCGACTGGCCGCACAGCATAACCACAGCCCCAGAATAGACATAACGTGACACGCACGTGGCAATGCAGGACGGAAAAATGGACCGAGCAGTAAAATACTAACGTAACGCACACGTTGTATTTTCTATGAGATGTAAGTCGCTTTGGAGGAAAGCGTCTGCTAAGTGAATAAATGTAAATGTGAAAATGGCAGCATGGAGCCGTGTTTCTGTCTGCAAGCGGTCAGGTGAGTCGTGGCTCAGTGAGCGACCGAGCATCAGAGCATGGTCAAACCTAAGTAAAGACAGCAAATTCGTTTTCAGCCAAAGAAGCCTGAATGCTGCAAACACGCAACAAACACTAAAATTATCGCTGACCCCCTTCCCCCATATACAGCGTTTCTCACCTTTGACAAGGCATTTAGCGAAAATAAATTGTTCTAGTTTCATATAACATCATTTGCATTTCTGGAAACCAGTGTTTTCTTCACGTTGCATTTACATTTATTTAGTAGACGGGGTGGTGGCACAGCGGGCTGGGCCAGGTCCTGCCCTCTGGCGGGTCTGGGTTCGAGTCCTGCTTGGGGTGCCTTGTGACGGACTGGCGTCCTGTCTTGGGGGTGTCCCCTTACGCCCTGCGCTGCTGGGTTAGGCTCCGGTTCGCTGCGACCCTGCTCGGAACAAGCGGCTTCAGCCAATGTGTGTATGTGTGTGTATTTAGCAGACGCTTTTCTCCAAAGCGACTTCCAATGAACTCTATGTAGTGTTATCAGGCCACACACCTTATTCACCGTGGTGACTTACACTGCTAGATACACAACTTACACTGGGTCACTCATCCATACATTAGTGGAACACACACACACACACACTCTCTCTCACTCACACGCTATGGGTGAACCTGAACAACAGCATTGTCTTTGGACTGTGGGAGGAAACCAGAGCACGCGGAGGAAACCCACACAGACACGGGGAGAATATGCGAACTACAAACATTGCAAATGCTACACTAATGTATTACTCTAACCCTAATGTATTTGGTCGGTTTGTAATGTGGTATTGATTCACAGACGGGGAAGTGTGCAAACATTAGCAGTACTCACTGCAAGGCCACTGATACAGCAGCATGTGAACAGCGGGGGAGGGGGTTTAACGCTCATTCAAAGTACTATTTGTAGTGCGCTTCAATTTTTTAGCAGGCTGCAGAGGGAGGAAATTACCTGCAGCTGTAAAAGGTCCAACGTGTTTCTCAGTTTACTAGTTTTTTTTTTTTTAAAGCTTCATTGTCTAAATACATGTGCGCTTCCCAATCCCTTATAGCAAAAGGTCTGTCACCTCACGAGTGCTGGTCATCCTTACACGTCAACATTTTAACCCAAAATAAAGAACATTTTAGGTTAACAAAGTAACAGATGAGACTGTTGCAGCGATGTAAAGATGCAGAAGATACTTCGCGTTAGCTTAGCATCAGCTAGCACGTCGCTTCCTTTCCATCGCTTATTTGCGTGAAGACTGATTTTTGCACGGAAAAGGCAGCGTCTTAAAAATGTTGCACAAAATGTATCCCTAACTGCTCTAGCAAAAATAATAAGACAGCCGTCTTCGTGTATAGTCGGGTCGATATGAGTCGCCGGGCTACATCTGCAAGGAGATGGGAGAGGGTTCGCGTTCCTTTGAGAACATGTAGCCACGCTGTCTGACAGGCGAGGGATCGGGGCGCTAGGAGCGCCGCACTGCCTAAGGAGCAGTTTTTCTATGGCTGAACCCAGGACGGCATCTAAATACTCCACCTCATTTACTGGAGAGGAAACGCTGGGCTGAATTTGATTCACGGGAGGTGTTTTGCCGTAGCCTGGCGCTCCTCGGAACGGCTCGCGGAGCCACGCTGTGGAATTTCGGCTCAGATCAACGACCCACCAGCCCTCCTCGAATGTCAACGGCCCTCTGCAGCATCCAAACATCCCCTTGGGGGGGAACGAGGGCCTCCCGCTTTTAGAGCCCCGATCACACTAAAGCGTTCCCGTTTGTCCCCCGTTCGTTTTCCTCTTCCGTTGACCGAAAGCTACCGCAGGACTTCAGTTTTGCGTTCCGAGTCACCGGGACTCTGAAGACGTTAGCACGAGAAGCCGCCGTCGGGCGAAACGGGCAT
Organism: Scleropages formosus; assembly: GCF_900964775.1. Lineage (NCBI taxonomy): Eukaryota > Metazoa > Chordata > Actinopteri > Osteoglossiformes > Osteoglossidae > Scleropages > Scleropages formosus. The sequence continues at coordinate 6,116,886 of NC_041815.1, read as the reverse complement.
GTCCTCAAAGACAAGTACGGGCAGCGCCGTGTGCCCCGCCTGCTGCTTTGTATGTACTACCTTAGCACAGGTTCACCAGGAAACTGCTTTTATACGGGTAAAGGGAACTATTGCCATACGGAGCTATGAGCCACAGGAGGTATGAGCAACATAGCGGCGGCAGCCGGCAGGGTGGTAATGAGGGCACTTAGATGATCCCGGGGGCCGATTCGATACGCCTTCGCCGCTCGTGTGGGCGCCAGAGCCATTATTTCCACGGCCGCAGGTTTATGGCTCTTCTCAGCTCGATGCATCATTTCCAAGAAGCCCTCCGTCGTTATTTCCCCAGACTGCTGCAGCTGATGACAATCTATGCGTTCGTCCTCAACAGCAGGAGAAGAGCAGTAGTGCGCGCGCTCGCCTATCGCTATGAGCTGCCGAATGTCATCGTGCACTGGCGTGTCACACGCTTGTCCAATTCAGAAAAAATATGCGAATAATTCACGGTTTGGGTGGGTGATTGGAATGAAGAAAAGTGAAAGCAGATTAAGCGGTGTTAGACGTTCAGGAACCAGAGGTTGACTAACTGGAAACGTTATCTTCTTCCAGCGGCTGGGGGAAGGGTTTGTATCCACTCAGAGATTGAACTGAAAAGTGGAACCAGACGCTTTTCTGCCCATTCTCTCTTCAGAGTTTAAACACACCTCCCGCCCCGCCATCCGCTGATAAGTGTTTGATTTTACGAAACCTCGCGGGCCTTTACGACCTTTTCGGAAACTCCGGGGCCGTCCACCAGGTGCTCCCACAGATGGGGGGCAGTTAAACGAAGCCCAGCCCCCAGCCCCTCCCCTGAAGCTCAGCAAATACACATGCGGTTGAACACAATGCCTAAGTATAAGAAAGGGTTAAACTGACTTCATTCCTGACGAACAGCCCTGCCTTCTCAAGTCTTCTGGCTGTGCTCGCTCAATCTCGGGGGGGGGTGGAAGAGTGGGAGGGACCGCATTAAGCACCTCCTTCTCATCTCTCCCACTGGCAGTAACAACAGCACACTTTGCGAAATAAGCCGCTCCCGAAAGACCGTCTCTCCGCTCTGCCATACAAGCGGTGCCGTGGGGCGGACGGACGGACAGCAGGCTGACCCCTCGGGGGGAGATCGGGGAGGTGCTCAGTCGCACGCTACCACACGCCTAGAGGAATGGAACTCAGCTAATCGTGGAGAAGAAGCTCCCTCTCCGAAGCTCCACTTGCCATTGAGAGTCCCTCTGATCTCCTGGGACTGCTTTGCTTTCTTACTGAGGCACACCAAAATCTTCACATCTGGACGTGATCTTGTAGCAGTGGATTCTGCTTTTGTCTTTCGGGATTGAAGTCTTCAGTCTTCTTCAGGAAAAAAGCAAGACAAAGGGTGGACAGCCCAAACTCGCGTGAGTGAGTTAAACTCCGCAGCTGCAGCCTTGGGGGGGGGGGCCACATCCTGCCAGGTGACTAAGACTTCAGGACGGGGGAGGGGGACCTAACGTTTCTTGCAGCTTTCGAGCACACGGATGAAGCTGGTCTCCATGAGCGTTTGCAACAGAGGTGTGTTCGTTGCCTTGCGTGAAAAATAAGGAGCACCCAACTCGGTCGTCGAGGATCAGAAAGCTCTTGTGACAGACGCAGCAGTCTTTCCCAAGGCATCACAATGCTCGGTTATGCCACCGCCAACTCCGGCTGAATCCAAGGACAGTGGATTTAATTGTTTCCTTTAATGATTCCTTGGGCAGTTTCCCCTTAGGATGAATGATTCCGCCCCGCTGCTGGACAGTTCTGGAATCAACTATGCCTGCCCAAAAAATGACGACTTCAAGTACAATCTATACATTATTGTGTTCAGTATTGTGTTTGTGGTTGGTTTCATTACCAACATGGCAGCAATGTACATCTTCTTATGTTCACTGAAGCTGCGCAACGAGACTACGACCTACATGATTAATCTGGTGGTGTCAGACTTGCTTTTTGTCCTCACGCTGCCCATGCGCGTTTTCTACTTCATCAACCGGGACTGGCCCTTTGGCGTTGTGCTCTGCAAGCTCTCCGTCTCATTGTTCTACATCAACATGTATGGAAGCATGCTTTTCCTCACCTGCATCAGCGTGGACCGCTTTCTGGCAATCGTGTACCCCTTCCCTTCAAGGATGCTCCGCACCAAGGGCAAGGCCAAGGCAGTCTGCTTTGGCGTGTGGGCACTAGTGCTGGCTGGCAGCCTGCCCACAGGCTTCCTCCTAGACGGTGCCACCTCGCCCAACTCCAGCGACACAAAACAGTACTGCTTTGAGAACTTTTCCTCCAAGCAGTGGAAGCTGCACTTGTCCAAGGTGGTTATCTTCATTGAGACTGTGGGCTTCCTCATCCCACTGTTGCTCAACGTCTTCTGCTCCGCAATGGTGCTGCGGACACTGCGCCATCCCCAAACGCTTGGTCGGGGTGGGAAACTGAATAAGACTAAAATCCTGCACATGATTGTGGTGCATCTCCTCATCTTCTGCTTCTGCTTCATCCCCTACAATGTGAACCTGGTCTTCTACGCCATGGTGCGCACCAAGATCATCAAGGGCTGCTTCGCCGAGTCCGTGGTCAGGATCATCTACCCCGTCGCCCTGTGCATAGCTGTCTCCAACTGTTGCTTTGATCCTATTGTCTACTATTTCACCTCGGAGACCATCCAGAACTCCATCAGGCGAAAGTCCCAAATGAACCGAAGCCTGGATGTCAGGTTCTCTGAGGCCCTGCCATCAGAGGCCACCCTCAGCTTTCACAATAGTCTCAGAGCTCTCAGGACCAAGGTGTTTCACACAGAGTCCAGCGTCTGACTGGCCAGGTGGCCAAAGAAGCCGATGGATGTAATTCATCTGAGTTTTAACGTTAAGGACTCAGTCAAGCCGAAGGAGGCACACAGAACATAACATTGTTGACCCTGCGTTCAGACAGTGTTTCCCCTTTTCAAATAAAATCATAAGCAAGATGTAGTTATTCTACAGGTGTGAATTTTTGGAGTGTAGCTGCATTACGCAGCATGTCTTTTTCTGTCAGGACTGTTGGATACTGGAAACTGTATCAAGTTGTACATTGCTGAACTGTAAATAGGGAAACATTTCACACTTATGGTAAGTTACTGTACCAAATAGAAAGAAATGCTGTGTTTAATTAAACAAGGGAGACCAAACAACAAAAGTTTTTTTGGACAAGTTGTTGTCGATGCCATCGAGTCAGACCTGACCCATAGCAACCACCCGCATGGTTTTCATGGCAATGGAGGAGCAAATGGGGTTGCCAGTGCTATATTTGGACAAGAGAGTGTGATAAAACTTTTATTCATGAACCTCATGCGTTGAAAATTAGTCGACGTGCATCTCATTTTGCTCACCACTTCATAGCAAAAATTGAAAACACTATGATTTTTTAATGATGTTTTATACTGACTTTAAATTCTGCCACGCATGGGTTTTACAGTTGGGATCATATTTGTAAGACAAAAAAACCATGCTGATTATGTATAAAGAGAGGACGAAAATTTTCTTTTTCTATTTTAAGGAAGGGGGGGGGGTGAGATGGTGCAGTGGCGCAGCAGGTTTGGCCAGGTCCTGCTCTCCGGTGGGTCTGGGGCTCAAGTCCTGCCTGGGGTGCCTTGTGATGGAGTGGTGTCCCCTCCTGGGTGTGTCCCCTCCCTCTCCAGCCTTGCTCTCTGTGTTGCCAGGTTAGCCACCGGCTCGCGCGACCCGCTTGGGACAAGCAGCTTCGTACAATGTATGTGTGTGTGTGTGTGTGTGTATATATATATATATGTGTGTGTTTTAAAGAATCTCAGAAGCAAACCATAATGTTAACACCTACATTTTTCAACTTGCAGGAAGTAGTGCTGCTCGCTCAGGTTTCACTTTTGCACATTATATCCAAATCAATTAGTCAATCAATCAGTTAAATCAACCAACATTTTATAAACTAGCAAACAAAGAGATTAACGGCAGACATAGAGGATTCATTCAAAGGGTGAACGAATGAAATACCAAAAGTGACTTTTCATTTAAGCCGGTCGTCTAATTGTACGATGTTGTATAACTTATTTATCCAACTCCCCCTGTGCACTGGAGTCCGAAGGGTTAATTCTAAGTAGCATTTTAAAACAATAGAGTTAAAGTTTTTTGTAGTTAAAAACCCGTTTTCCCATCAGGTTTCTCATCCCACGACTGTGATGGACCCTTGCTTAAAAAGACTTTTGCACGATTTCTTTCCAACCCCTTAAGAGCTAAAGCGCACTCGTCAACACAACACAGTGATTCATGTTGAGAAGTTTCTTTTCCTCACTGAAAACGTGTTGACACAACCCTTGAGTGCGGTTCCTGAGGACCATCGCATGCTCCTCGCTTTCAGTTCTCTCATGGGTTCCAGTTGAAAAAAAAACAGAACATTTAGACAAACTCGGGTGTATTTGACACCTAACAACTAGGTTCTCATCAAGAGCCCATTCAGAACAAACCAAAAGCTGAAGTCCTGAGAGCTTAAGATACACCTTAGTTTCTCAGTTAGTTTAGTTGCATATTATTACTACTAATGTAATATCAGCAATAATATTTTTACCTTCTTTGAAATAACCCTTTTATTATAACTCATGTGAATCTTACACATGTACCTGAATATGTCTAACCATAATCTTCTATTAAGGCTCAACAACAATTTGAGAAAGTCACTGCTCAGTAATTGTCCACAGTAATATTTCCTTTTTTTATAATTTTTAACCCTCTTATTAATTTCCAGTGCTATTGTTATTAATACCTTGTTTAATGCCTTTCTGAGTGAGACGGGGAGGTCATTCCACCACATCGGAGCCAGAACCAAAACCTTAGTGCTTTTTGTTCTGGACCTTTCGTGTGTGGGGCTGCCAAGTGGGCAGAGGTGGATGAGGGTAGGAGTCTGGTCAGATCTTGTAGATATCGAGGAGCAAATCCGTTGATGGGTTTGTAGGCCGTAACCAGAGTCTTGTATTTGATCCGCACAGCTATAGGAATTTTGAGATGAATGTTGTCATTCTTCAACATCCATATCAACGAGGGAACTGAGCAGCAGAGGAGATGTTGGAATATATAATACACACGTCTCACACACGTCCGCATGGTCTGGGAATGTTGCTCGTACGCTCTGCTTGGGTCTCTGCCTATGATCCCTCAAATTATTTCAGTTTAAAAGCACACTACAAACAAGATGCCCTGAGCAGGTGCTGTTAGACATTACCCTGAATGTTCTGCTTCTTGTCAAACAAATTCACCTTTTAATTACTGTCAAATAAAACAGCCACAGGCTTAAGCATGACTGAACTTCACGCTTGAGAAGGTTAAGGGTAACATACGAAACCCACATCTGGATTTAGATCTGAAATGTTTATTCGCTGCGGTCAGCAGAATCACAGACATGTTTTAAAACAAGATTGAACGATATGATTCAGTGAAAATATCAATGGGTTCATCGTTAAAACAGGTGGAACCCAAACTGTATGATATGTTCTAATTCATCCTTAAAATTTACAAGTACTGATATTACATGTAAGCATTTGATCGCACTTTTTTGAAACAGGTTACTCCAGCTGACATATAAAAACACACGCACTGTTGCTCTGCTGATCCAAGCCTTCAAACCTGCCATATATCAAATACCTACCCCAAGGCAAAAATCAAGGCTTTTCACTACAGACATCTGTAAGATTAACCAGCTCACTGTCAGTAACTACTTCCAAGTCAGAACCACAGCGTGGTCCATAGTCTATCCCAGAAACACAGATAGCAAGGCTAGTTTGGACATACCCTGGGTGTACATCCTTGGTGAGATGGGACACGGTAGCCACACATACTGTGGAGTTACTGGAGTCACCACTCAACACGAAACACTGCGAGAGAAAACTGAGGACCAGAGAAGACTCACATGCTATATACATGCAAGCTCAACACTGACTTACATTTGAACCCACACCCAAACAGCCCAGGTGTGGTGAGGAAGCAGCATTACCTGCTGCACCACACTCCCGGAGCACTAAGCCTTTGTAAAATACTTGTCTTTGAAAAAGTAAGATATTCGGTGCTAACTGAGGGGATGAACGTGTTTAATGGCACTGGGTGAGCATACCAGCACTTTCTGTCAAGCCACAAAATGTCAAACCGCCACCACCACTCAGATCGTTCAGATGACTAAATTTCACAGTGCGCCTGCTCGTCTTAGAAAAAAAAAAAAAAACAGCCTCTATTCCGGGTAACCACGGTGGAAGGCTACGAAAAGGTCTGTGTTGCAAGGGCTTCAACACAAGTTCTTCAAAAAAAAAAAAATCCAGTTCTTACAGTGTTTTTGCATAGTCAAAAATAATAAAAAAAAAATCTTAACCCTTTATATGGATGTACATAAAAGTGCATATAACGGACATATTTTTCTCCTTTGTTTCGTTGCTTTACATGACCAACAACTCACATGCAGCTGATGCTAAATGTATTGTTGCTATACATTGACGCACAGTTAGTTCTCCTACTGTATGGCAGAGATTGTTCCTCGGCTGATATTTGGGCTATGTATCGTAAGTAAGACCGCTTTTTCCCTGCAAGCAAGGGCACATCATCCTTGCATAAAGCTTAAGGTCCCTCAACCTGCTGTCCGCACGTCAACTGCGGCTAAATCGCGATTTCACGCTGACTAAGGAATGTGACACTTCATCAAGAGGCTGTCTTTTCATATTCCACGCAGGCTCGACTTGCAAGCTGCAAAAGAAACCTTGCTTTGTTTCATTTTTCGTAGAAAGGAAGGGAAAAAAAAAACATAAAATTAACAAGCATAACATATTTATCCATCCATCGTCAACAACCGCTTGCCCCGAGAGGAGTCGCAGGGAACCGGAGCCTAACCCGGCAACGAAGGGCTCAAGGCCGAAGTGGGAGGGGACATACCCAGGACGGGATGCCAGTCCATCGCAAGGCATCTCAAGGAGGGTTCGAACCCCAGAGCTGGCACCGGTTGAACCCGCCGCGCCACCGCGCCCCTCTTAAAACATATTTATTTGTCTTCCATTTGTGGAACATTGTTTGCATCGTAGAAATTTAAAAAGAAAAGAACAAGAAAGCATCTGACACATGGCTGTTAATAGTGACAAGCGGGAGAATGACTCCTACCGTGCGATGCGAACAAACAACGATAAAAGGGTGAAAGCAACGCAGGCCTGACGTGATAGACATGAACGCGAAGTTAAAACCTAATAAAGCCTCTGCGCGGTGACACAAAAGTTCTCTGTAGTCCACATAGAAGCAGACACAATCAGGGTGTGACCAGGTGCCAAAACTGGCATAGAAAATGAATTAAAGAAAAACATTCTTGAGGAAGACACGCACAGCGAAATGTAACCACATCATGCCAGAGGTATAAATAGAGTATGACAAGCAGAAGAGGAAGCTGTTGAAACCAAAGCGGCTGAACCGTCCGCAGCTGGGTCGGCGATCGACGGTTTGCTCGGGCCGCCGGCCGCAACGGCAGCCGCCCCTGAAAACGAACGTCTCCAGGCGGTCACGAGCCCGTCGAGTCGCTCGTTCCCGAGCTGCGGACCCGTGCTTCGCTGCGTCTCTTATCTCGCAGCCGAGAATCGGGCTCCGGCGGATTGCGAAAGTAGGGTCAAAGGCCGCTCTTATTCTACAGTCCACGTTCGTGTTCCTCTTCTCAGGGATATTCGCGCCGTTCACCAGGTTGAAAAACCTGTCATACGAAAGTGAAAACACACACACTCTCTGAAACCGCTTGTCCCCAGCAGGGTTGCGGCAAGCCGGAGCCTAACCCGGCAACACGGGGCGTAGGGGACACACCCAGGACAGGACACCAGTCCATCGCAAGGCACCCCAAATGGGACTCGAACCCCAGACCCGCCCAAGCCCGCTGCACCCCCCGAAGCAGAAACACCTGTCACAACAACAAAAAAAAAAAACTAAAATAAAGTGGAGATACTACTTTGCAAAACAGGGACGCCTCCCTCAGTCTCGTTTCCCTCCGTTTTTTTACGCATGACCATTTTAGGGAAGAACCTAAAAAAAACCAGTTGCATCACACAGTTGGATACCAGTGTCATCACCGGCGACGGACTTCACATAGCTGTCCTCCGTGTGACAGCCTCTGTCCGTGGGATCCTCGAGACGATGTGAAAGAGGGACCCGTGATGCAAAAACTCACCTTCGTGTTGCATTAATTCATTCAGCAAAGCAATGTGCAACAACTGTTACCTCATGTTCAACTGAAAACCTGATGGAAGGCAATTCGCAGCACTGAAAAACAAAGCGGAGCAGACTGAACTCCCAACAATCGATTATCCGTCTGTGCCGCGGCCCAATGTGACATACCGACACATTGGAGGCAACAGAGTGATCAGCGCCCTGTAACTCATGCCTTTAAAACTGTGGAAGGAAACCAACACATATAAGTATCTCACGACTGCATACGCACTGAGCCGGATTCACCCCCACGCCCAAATGCTCTAAGCCGTCGGTGCTCCCCGCTGCGCCACCATGCCACCCATCACTTCCAGCTCCCTCATATTCAAATATCGGTACGTAAAATAGTAACGTGAGCGGCTGCCCACCGACACAAAAGGAAATGTGTGTATGATGCTGTGCTGATGCTGCAGAGCGGTGGGGGGAAACAACCCTCTTATCTAAAAGGCACAGCGTGGGTCTGTCCTGCACAGCAGGGGCTTATGGGAGAAGAAAGAGAGGCCCCCAGACTTACAATGCTGAAGCCTGCGGGGGAAGCTAAGCGTAGACCCAACAACCAGCTCTGTTCCTCAGTCACTTTGTTCATAACCCTGTTATGAAGCATGGGTTCCAAAACTTGCTCCGTGTTAAAGAGTAATGGGAGAGCTGGCAGCATAGTGGTTGGAGCCCCAACAGTTACAGGTTTGATCCCCGCTTCTGCCTATAGTACCCTTGAGCAATGTATTTACACTAAATTACCCTGCTGTGTAAATGGGTAAAAAATTGTAGCCTTAACGTTGTAAGTTGCCTTGGAGAAAAGCAGCGGCTAAACGAATAAATGTAGATGTTGGACCAAAGTGGAGGTCATGAATGGTCTCTAGATATTTAAGCTACTTGCGTAATTTTTATTTCAGTTAGGTAAAACATAAAGGTTGAACACAGTGGATTTGATTTTATTCCAAAAATGGACCTGGAGCCTCGTTCGTAAGCTGTGGTTTCCCCTCTCGTCACACCATCCGGAGAATGAGGATCGGGGCGATACGGCAGGGGGGACTGAATGTGGTTTTGCGTAAACATAACTGATATTCTGAGTTGTGATCTCATTGCTTGAATGAAATGTGTTGCAACAACAAGCAGGCAGAGAACAACACAACAAAACACACACACACACACACGTCCCATAAGGGGTCACGGGGAACCGTGGGGGATTCCATGTTTTTGCTTTCTGGTTAACCAGACAGGGGGGTTTGGCATGTGCCTGTTCTCTAGTGGGTCTGGGGTTCGAGTCCTGCTTGGGGTGCCTTGTGATGGACTGGCGTCCCGCCCTGGGTGTGTCCCCTCCCCCTCCGGCCTTACGCCCCGTGTTGCTGGGTTAGGCTCCAGCTCACCGTGACCCCGCTCGGGACAAGCGGTTTCAGTCAGTGTGCGTGTGTTAACCAGACACCAACATTCTGAATTCAGATTAAACTAAAGCAAAATTTTAATTTGTCTGATAAACACAATTTGCTAGGACAGCCGATACCGTAATGTTCGGTGTTGCAGAATTGCACTCGGAGGACCTTAGTTCGAATCCCACCACCGCTGTAAATACTGCACCCATGCCGTAGCACCCTAAAGTGCTCCGGTAGAAAAAATTACAAGCTGTATAAAAGTGTAAATCACGGTAAGTTGTTTTGGAGAAAATGTCGGCTGAAGAAATAAATGTAAGAGATTCTCAATTAATAGCGTTTTAGGGTCCCAAAAAAAAAGAGAGGTGCAAGACTAGCCTGGCTGTGATCAAGGCCAACGCTCTCACTGGCAGATTTGGGGGCGTGTGGGGTTGCGCTCTCTTTTTGTACGTCCACTAATTGGAGTTTTCTTCCAAATGGAAGGAGGCCTTCTGACGTTCTGGCTTCGAGGGAGTGAGCCTAGGCTCCGGTACTTCATGCTCGCCTCAGATCAGAAGGGCACCTCCGTGTGTCTGGGATGCGCATTGAAGAAGAAAGAATGAATCACGTGACGTCATGGGATGCTGTGAAAGGGCTCAGACTGAATTTTGGAGCACTGAAGTTGATAGGGGGCGGGGGGTGGATATAGGCGATAGGGGGTATGAATATTTGTGCTTCTTCTTCATACAAGAGCATCCTCCAATTTGTTAATTGCCCAGATATTGACAATATCTTCGAGAGATCTATTTCCTGGGCTTCACGGGGCAGACCGCACACAATAATAACCTACCGAATCACAGTACGACTAGACAAAACGGGAAAAAGTTTTCAAAAAGACGCCGAAGATCACAGCTTCAGACGCGTCAGCAACAAAGTAAGAAGCGACTGATATCGTCATGGTCGGGCGGTTCTTTATTGAGATCTGGTGAGACATCGCGAAGGCGAAAATAAGAATGCTGCGAACACGAGCCGAGCGCAAAGAGGAGACGCCGGGGGAAGACGCGTTGCCCGCGATTCGAGGCAGAAAAAGCGTGTTTATATATTTACTAGTCAAAGCTAGAGACGAACGAGGGGCTCCGAAGGGAAGGCCGAGATACGATTCTGAGAAGGTGGGGAACAATGCGGTGGAAATGAGGAAAAGCGCACGCACGGGAGATAGGGAGGGAGAAAGTCAGAGGGGAAGAGTCACGTGGAGTCACATGCTCCTTGACATTTGGGAAGAAACTCCCACAATCCCCTGGGGCCGTGCCAGCTTGAACAATCAGACCCTCGGTCCACCCTCAGATTGCTGGAAAGCAACGCCTCCTTGCAGGAGGGGGGGGAAGGAGGAAAGCAAGAACGTGAGACGTGCCATGCGGACCGAGTACCGCAAGAGCGCCGAGGGCAAAGGGCACGTAGAAGCCTGCGCACGTCGAGAGGGAAAGGCAGCGCAAGAACACGCGGGAGATATCCCCTAAAGGCACTCGCAGGGACACGTCACGCATACCTCAAACGTCATCGCCGTGTCTAGCCTCACATTCTGCGTGTTTTTTTCTCCAAGCCTAGCAAAAGCAAAACCCAACGAAACACCTTCTCTGTTTCTGCTTCCAGCCAAACGCCCCGACACCGCACACACACACACACACACACACACACACACAAGAGAGGGAGAAGGATGATAAAGGCAGTGAACTTTAGATGGGTGGTAAAGGATAACAGGGCTCGTGTGGCTCTGACGGTTCCCCAGGGGCTGGAATAATTTATGGCAGGGAGCTCCTTATCAGCGACGCGCTGCAAGCGTGATCCGGAGCGCTACGTGCCGCAAACACCGAGAGCAAACACTCTGACGTGCGTGGGGAGGGCTGCACCGACAGCAGGACAATGGGAGAAGAAACAACAGTGACAATACACACACACATTGTCTGAACCGCTTGTCCCATACGGGGTCGCGGGGAGCCGGAGCCTAACCCGGCAACTCAGGGCGTAAGGCCGGAGGGGGAGGGGAACCACCCAGGACGGGACGCCAGTCCATCACAAGGCACCCCAAGTGGGACTTGAACCCAGTCCAACCCCCAGTCCAACCCACTGCACCACCGCACCCCCCACGGTGGCAACAATCAGGACATATTCCTTCTGAGCTGGAACGGAGGCGCCGAAATGAAGGAGAGCACAGCGGAAGTGTTCGCGCAGGGAGCGACACCGTGAAACGGTGCGAGCCCATGAGGGAACAGCTCCTGAGACACGAGAGCCACAGCTTATAACAGGAAGGGAGCGACTCATACGGGCGTCAACGTGAACCAGGGACAATGGAGCCATGCAAACTGCATCTTGCTCGGAGGGTAATTCTGAGAGATGCACACGAGCAGGAATCACGTGCAGCCGGAGGGAAAGAACTAATATTTGTGCCACATTAGGCGCAAATGGATGTTTTTGGAGACGTTTGTTTGGTTAGTGTTGTCGCTACGCTCGTCCCGCTTGTGTGCGAGGCGAGAGACGCACGCCGCGCCCGGTGACTCAGGGCAGCTCGGGCGCCAGCCTGCTCCGGGGGGGATCGCTAAGCCCAGCCGGGTTCCGGTGATGTCCGTGACTCACTTCTCGCTCAGCTCGAACCCAGGAAGAGGGTGCGCCCTTGGGAATTCCACTAAGAACAATAAAAAACAAAGAGGTTTCAATAGTTCAAAAGACAACTGGATTCACCCTAATATACCAAGTCTAGGAAAATCTTGAAATCTGGACAATCATGAAAAGCCAAACTTAAGTCCCCTTAAATCTCTTAAACTAGTATAAAATCACAGAATTTCCTGGGATTAGAGCTGTCAAAAAATAAAATAAAATAAATATATTACATGTCCAGGGGGGTGCAGTGGTACAGTGGGTTTGGCTGGGTCTTGCTCTCTGGTGGGTCTGGGGTTCAAGTCCTGCTTGGGGTGCCTTGTGGTGGACTGGCATCCCATCCTGGGTGTGTCCCCTCCCCCTCCAGGCTTGTGCCCTGTGTTGCTGGGTTAGGCTCCGGCTTGCCGCAACCCCGCTCGGGACAAGTGGTTTCAGACAATGTGTGTGTGTTTGTGTGGTTGGGGGTTCATACCCTGGATGGGACGCCAGTCCATTGCAAGGCACCAAGCAGGACTTGAACCCCAGATCTGCCATACCACGGCACTGGCCAAACCTGTTGCTCCACCACACTCCCCTATTTTATCTGTAATATAATACACAATAAAACAAATAAATGTATATTATATTACAAATTGTATTGTGCAAGGTATACTCAGCACAAATATGTTAAACTGCTGCATAAACACAATAACCACAGTAACAGAAATTTCATCCTGCTCACTGTAACGGTAAGATAGTGTGAGATTATGTGTCAGCAAGAAGAGACAGATACAGCTGCAGTCACCGTGCCAAGAAAAATGCTCCTTCCACAGACACGTTAGTGTGCTTCGCCATCAATAACAACATACCGCTGATAAAGGTATAAAAAAGACATGAGATTATTCCATCCCATAAACCAAGACCTCCTCCTTGCCTCGTCTGCAGATGATCACTGTCAAATCCTATCGCTTTTGCAATTTACAGCCCTTCCACAAAATTGCTATAGCAACAGAAAAATAAATGCAAAAATAACAGGATGTAGAAGTGCATATTTCACACAACAGGAAAAACTCACTTCCTCCGAAGTAGGAACACGCTCACGCACCGCACCACACACACACACACACACACACACACACACATGCATGCATGCATTACAATTTCCATTGCAATGCAATGCAAGGAGGGGGTGCGGGGGTGAAGCGGGTTTGGCCCAGGTCTGCTCTCTGTTGGGTCTGGGGTTTGAGTCTTGCTTGGGGTACCCTGTGATGGAGTGGCGTCCTGTCCTGGGTGTGTCCCCTCCCCCTCCAGCCTTGCGCCCTGTGTTGCCGGGTTAGGCTCCAGTTCGCCGCGACTCCTGCTTGGGACAAGCAGTTTCAGAGAGTGTGTGTGTGTGTGTGTGTATAATGCAAGGACAGCACTTGAACCGATTACTCCACTCTAGGGGGGAGCAGGTGGTGTAGTATTTAGAGCTGCTGCCTTCTGCATGCAGGACCCAGGTTCAGATGAAACCTCCTGCTACTGGACAGTTAATCAAGGCACTTACTTTTCTCGATATGGAAAAACTACACAGCTTCATCAATCACTGCAAGTACCTTAACGTTATCATAGTGGAGAAAATGTGTATACATATGTGTGTATATGTCCTGTCCACTCTACGCTATGAGCCATTGTGAACCGAAACCAAATCCCTCTACGTGTGTGCGTATTTGGCAAAATAAATCGGATTCTGAAAAGCTAAACAGATAAATGTAAGAGATTACATGGGTCATAAATGATGCTTCTTGCTCGAGAGAAGGCAGAGACGTGGGATTAGTCCAGGGCTCGGCTTCCACTGGAGCGAGGGTGCAAGGCGCCGTTAATGATTGACCTGGCACGCGGGGGCAGTTGGCCAGGATGAGGCACTACTCACACAACGCTATCGCTGGAGGTAGGGCAGAGCACCTCCCATCGCTGGCTGGAAACAGGGCAGAAGACACCGGAAACGCTGAGGCCAACTCACACGTGCACATGTGCGCGCAGAGTGTATACATACAAGCGAACGAAGACACACACACACCCTGAGCAGTGCATCTGTGTTTTGCTAACGGCTGATATTCACAGGTCACGCCCGAGGTCGACTCAAGACCCCGGGGTCTGGAATT